>NW_026775572.1:14560000-15015000 GCF_030987335.1 Cornus florida | reverse complement strand
AGTTTTAGGATGAAAATAAAAGCCTGGATGGAATTCAATTCCTTGTTATTGTTTCTTCTTCCCTCCCAAACTACCGGAAACAAAAACTACACAGTAAAAGCGAATATGATGGTCGATCTTCTTGAAGGTTATATCTTTGTATAGCTTGTATATAATATAACTGAGCGAAGCTTAATAAAGTTGAAGGTTTGTGATTAATATGGAGTTGGACCTTTTGGTTCGACTCCAGACTTATTTCAGAAATTAAGCACAAAATCAGATGACCGAAGATTTAACAAAGGGGCTACAATGAACTTTTATAGTCTCCTTGAACTGAAAAGTGAAGAAAACTCTATCATAATCACAAAATAATATTGGTTTAAAGGCAAATGGAAACCTCATTTTGCAACTTCATTTCTCACCCTTGATAATCTTACTAAACAATGATCCCCTAACTCTTCCTTGTTATTGTTTCTTCTTCCCTCCCAAACTACCGGAAACAAAAACTACACAGTAAAAGCGAATATGATGGTCGATCTTCTTGAAGGTTATATCTTTGTATAGCTTGTATATAATATAACTGAGCGAAGCTTAATAAAGTTGAAGGTTTGTGATTAATATGGAGTTGGACCTTTTGGTTCGACTCCAGACTTATTTCAGAAATTAAGCACAAAATCAGATGACCGAAGATTTAACAAAGGGGCTACAATGAACTTTTATAGTCTCCTTGAACTGAAAAGTGAAGAAAACTCTATCATAATCACAAAATAATATTGGTTTAAAGGCAAATGGAAACCTCATTTTGCAACTTCATTTCTCACCCTTGATAATCTTACTAAACAATGATCCCCTAACTCTCAATGTAGTCTTAAAACAAATGTCAAATAACTAAAACCAAACTGAAGTAGGACAGTTTTATTAGGTTTTATACAAACAGAGAGAGTGCTGTAATTGTAAAGCTGCACTATCCATGCATCAAATTGTTGGCCAAACATAAAGCAATTAAGAACTATATAAATCAAGGATAAGCCTCAATAATGGACTGAACAGCTTCAATGCGTTTCACATTGTGTCGACTGAACCCTGCTTCTCCTAGTACATATGCCCATTCCTTGAGACTCCTCTCTTTCCCCTTGTTTGTATGAGCCATCATCACCATGTCCAGCATCAATCTCACATACTTGAGCTTATCTCCTTCATCTTCTTCAATCACGGCTTCTACGATAATCACCTTCCCTTTATCATTCGGAATAGCTTCTCTACACTTTCTCAAGATATGAATGCACTCTTCATCTTCCCAATCATGCAGAACCCACTACAATATAAAAGATGCATAGTTTAATAAACAAAAGAAAATGAACATGACTCTGAATTTTCCTAGAAACTCAAAAGTAAATGTCACGATATACAATTAGGAGATGTCTACATATATAAGTGCCAACAACCTCTCCCTCCCTCCAGGTAACGTCACAGCAATTCAAATTTCGAGTTTAAGAATACTAACCATGAGGAAAGCAGCATCAGCCTTTGGCACACTTTCAAACATGTCACCTCCAATGTGCTTAACACCAACACAATTAGGTGCAGCAGACACAACATGAGGAAGATCAAAGTTAATGCCATGAACCCAAGGAAAGGCCTTGACCAAAATGCTGAGAGCTGTTCCATCACCCCCACCTACATCAACCAAAGAGTCCAGCCCATCTAATAATTCAGGACAACCATCAATTATTGCTGGCACAGCCACTCTAGCATCACAAGCCATTGCATCATCAAAGAGTTTGCTATGGGCAGGATTTGCAGCTGCATAGCCCCATAAGTCTTCACCATTAGCAGCCTCAAATGCTGAGGATCCGTTGGCTAGGACACAAGAACTTAGACCATGCCACGGTGCAAGCATCGCTGGACTGCTCTCTAGCAACACTAAAGCAGCCATGCTATTTTTGCCATGTCTCATGAGAAGGCGCGAGAGAGGTGTTTGAACATAACCAATAGTACCAGCTTTGCTGTTGAAACCTTCTTTGAATATGCTGCGGTGCACCAAGAACCTCATGATACGGTGTAGGGCAGAGGGAGAGCAGTGAAGGGTGGAAGATAGCTCAGAGAGTGTCATGGGACCGCCATGGTTTTCCAAGACATCGGCTATCCCAAGCTCAATGGCACACTTCACCACAGCCATATCAACAAAACCAAATACATATTTCCATATGTCCACTTGGGCTTGTGATTCTTCTTCTTCCTCTCTATTTGTTGCTTCTCTTGTCGTTTCTCCTTCCATCTCTCTATGTCTAGGGTGCACACTCAAAAATTGAAGTGAATCCTCGTTTTCAAAAACCTGCGATGTGGAGAGCTTACAAGTTACAGTATAAATTAACTATGTTAAACCATAATCCAAAGTTGTTCAATCACGTAAATCAATTAGAGCTTACAAGGTACACTATGAATCAACTATGTTAAACCATAATCCAAAGTTGTTCAATCACGTAAATCAATTAGAGCTTACAAGGTACACTATGAATCAACTATGTTAAACCATTATCCAAAGTTGCTCAATCATGTAAATCAATTAGAGCTTACAAGGTACACTATGAATCAACTATGTTAAGCCATAATCCAAAGTTGTTCAATCATGTATGCTCAATCACGTAAATCAATTAGAGCTTACAAGGTACACTATGAATCAACTATGTTAAGCCATAATCCAAAGTTGTTCAATCATGTAAATGAATTAGTATGAGTCAAAGTACTCGACTGTTTACGAGAATTGTGTTACTCGAGTGGTGGTGGTGTTGTTTTATTATTATTTTAAATTCAAGCAAGTAATTTTGTTCCCACCGGAGCTCAAACCGTCAATCTCTCTAAAGAGGGATGAGAGCTTATACCATCTAGGAAGGAGGGTTTATAGAGTGAGTTTTAGCCCAGGCTGAAGCCAACATGACAGAGTTAAAAAAAGAATCAGATAGAATTAAGGAACGGCCCACTAATTGGTCCATTCAAAACTGAAAATCGAAAGGACTCAGAGGAGGTAACCGTTAACGCCGCCTCTCTCTGTTCAACCATTGCGTTGGGAAACTTCGGTGGCATCCAAATACCACATTTGGTTTTTAGGGATAACTAAGAAAAGGATGCAAACAGAAACACACATATATGTGTATATATACGATATATGCATGTTCTACTGCTCGATAAGAGGAATGCTTATGCTTACCCACACAAGTGAGAAGAAAATGAAGAAAGCAAAAGGATGATTCCATGTCTTAACAGCACTATAGTTAAACACTTGTGACTCCCCTTTTCAATGTATGGAGTCTCTATAAGCACTTCCTATTTATACTAAATTACTTAACATATCAAATAAAACTCCTGGTATATTTTAAAAGGTTGTTACTCTCATACCCCACACACGTTCTGAGAGCAAATTATTTCCCATTCTCATACCCCACACACGTTTTGAGAGCAAATAATTTCCCATTCTCACTAGCACATGCCTCTGACCCCAGCCCTCTTCAGAACTTTTGTGTTGCTATTAATGACCCCAAATTAGCTGGTATGAGATATATATATATATATATATATATATGTATATATCCCGTTAGACCTAATTAGTCTTAATTTGTTTTTGCTTTTTCATATGCATGCATGCTCTGTTTTTCTTTGTGAAAGGGTATAGTAGTCCACATTGGTTTTCATTTCTTTATCTTCCAATTGTTGTACGTCATAGTAGTTGGGTTATGATTGAAACACATAGTCCTTTACGTGTGTGTTTCAATCACAACTCTTATTTGTTGTACGTCATAGAATTTCTTAACTCTCTAGAAATAACGTTTGCTTTTACTTTGGTTTGCTTTTACTTTGGCTGCAATGTTCATGAATGAGAAATTTTGCAAGGACCCGAAGCTGGCTAAGTTCTGAGGTGAGAGTACTATCCCAAATTATATGGATACGTTTTAGTTTTACTTTATTGTTTGGTAAAAGTGCTAAATACATCTTGAAGCAAATGAGCAAAATACTCTCTGATAAAAAAAAGAGTGAGCAAGTCACTCACAGTACTTTCAAATGTGAACACTTTGGCCCCCTACTTTCCGGTCCAATTTGAATGTGTAATTACATATATACCCCATATAATTAACACTAAAAAAAAAAAAAAAAAACACATGAAATTGCAAAATTTCCTAAATACCCCTAAAGACTAAGCTGATGGCTTGCCAAAATCTGGGTGTTGCCTCAGTTCCATTCGTTCATTCAGGGAGATTAGAGAGAGGGGGCAAATTTGATTTGGGTTTCAGTGTGCGAGAGGGCAATTTTCTCGAGCTGTACTCGACCTCCGCATCGTGGAAGCAAAGCGATTTCGAGCTTCCCTCTTGAGGTCGGAAGTCTTATGACATGGTGTTTTCTGCCGCCGTGGACTTCGACCGGAAGACCGGAAAAGGTGCAGAGGCGATAAGGAAGAAGTAGAACAGAAGCCAGTGAAGAAGGAAAGGTCGTCGGAATCTGACACTTCTTCATTAAGTGGTCAAACGGCTTGTCCGTTCACACCTTCGAGTTGGAAGGTGGTTTGGGATCAGAATGCCAATGGTATCTTTAATCTCGCCCCCATTATCGTTGTTATCTCTCCACCCACCGTTACGTTATTATGAACTCATGGTCATATGAAATTGTAATTTTGGAGTGTACAATAATTTTCTAAAAATGGCAACCTTTAGTTATTCACTACATTGATATATTTTGCAAAATATCTACGTTAATTCAGTTTTCCTCTTTAATTCTGGGATTAATAGATTAAATTATTTAATGAAAGGAAAAATATAAGTTGAGGTTTTTGAATCATCTCCTCTAAAAATGACACAGGACTGCACACAAGAATTGTTCTGTTCTAATCCAAACATGAACTAAAACTAAATCTATTTGAACAATTTTACTACGTATAAGAATTGGAACCAAATAAGACAGTGAGAACTACTTTAATTTGGCTGTTGATTAGATCAGAAAATGGCTATGGCCATGTGTATTTGTGTGTGTGAGAAAGTAGGGGAATAGAGAGAATGGAGTTGGAACATCTCTGTAGTACCATGTTTGTTTGTGAGTCTTTGTCTGTTTGTAGTGATCAGCATAAATAATTATTTGTCGCGAAAAAAACAAAAAGCAAGAAAAGTCGACAGACCCAAATCAGGATTAAAATATTAGGCACAAGCATCAACTATGGCAATCAATTGGACATTAATTAAAACACTATAATACATACATATATATTTATATATATAGAGAGAGAGAGAGAGAGAGAGAGAGGGAGAGGGAGAATAAAATGAATTGAGAGCTTTGATGAGGAAAGATGAGTGAATTGCAAAACCGCGTTTCAGATTTAGCATGAAACCAGTTTACTCAGTGGTTGGCTGGTTTTAGAAATCAGTTGTTTAGCTCTGTAAGTTTTTCATCACATGCTCACAAGAAAAATATTAATTAATCTAATTTTACTATTTTTATCTAATTATATATATGAAAATAAGAAAAAATGTGTTTTTTTTTAATAAAAAAAATTATGAGGCCGGGGGGTTTTGGGGACAGGGATAAGGTGTCGGGGGCGAAGGCGGGTGCAGATACGGGTATGGGAATTCTAGCAAAATTTTAAACTGGGATAGGGGCGGGAATGGGGAACGAAAAATGCATCAGGGATGGGGATGGGGAATGAAATCCCCGCCCCACCCCACCCCGTTGCCATCCCGAATCATATTGTCGCACTCTCCGGCATTATTGAATGGTCCCACTAGATGACATGCAAACAAAAGAATTTTAAGTTTTATTAAGCGTTTTTGTTTGCCAGTTAACTTGTAATTGTATGGGATTAATGGTTTCCGATGGGTAATAATTTTTAATTTCAAAAAACACATATTTTAAAATTTAATTTTTTCTCCTGTAATTTTTTTTTCATATTTTATGCGGTAGGTTTTATTTAATTATTTATTTTCAGGTTGGTGAACTTTGTCGTTGATCTCATTTGATATTTTATGAGGACCTTTGTCGGTGATCTACCTCTCATGCACGCATCATTTCATATATAAATTTTTTCTTACAAATTATTGTTTAAGAAACTTCAACAAAATAAAGTGTTATATTAAATTCAGGATCGGATATTTGGTTTAATATAAAATGAATCTTGTTTTTCAAATCTCTTACACCAAAATTTTATAATTTCTTAAATTGCACATGTAATACTATTCATTCCGAGTTTTATCCCTATTGACTTGGCAATACATTTTAATTTCTAAGCTAGTGACCAACAGTTCAATTAGATATGTACGCCTATTAGTTATGTTTATTTGTCAAAGTAAAGATAAATTGATCACTAAGGGTGGCAAAATTACGATACGACCCATCAACACGATATAAGATAAAGCGGGTTTAGGTTGATCTTAAACGGGTTTGGTCATAAACGGGTTAATACGATTAATCCGTTTATTTAATCATGTCGGGTTAGGATTGAGGAGTTCAACCCCGTTTAACCTAATATGTTATAATTTTCATATGACCTATTTAATATGTTACCTGTTTAAACCCAATTACTGTTACATGTTTAAATTCAATTACTATGGTTTTGAACCTTGACTGAGCCTTATGATTTTTTTTTTATTATTATTTTGAATATTTGGTTTAATTGTGACAAATTTTTCCTAATATTTATTATTTCATTAAGGTCATTAAACGGTTTAACACATTAACCCGTTTAATAAACAAGTCGAGTTAGTGTTGAGGGTTCTTGATACGATTATTAAATAGGTTAAGTTTAAATTTACCTATTTAATAAAATACTCCTATATTAACATGGCACGATTATAATCCACGAACATAAATTACCACCCTTACTAATTACCCCCAAATAAAGGTCTGTGTTTGCCTACATTGTCCCAACAAGTTTTTTGCCCTTTTTCTTTTTTTTTTTTTTTTTTTTTTTTTTTAGGGCTTTTTCCCTGAGGCATTCTAAACTTAGTCTAAAAATTATATGGATTCTTTTTAGTTTTACTTTATTTATCTAAGAAACTTATTATTTTAGATTTTTTTTATAGAGTTCTCATGTCTTTTAAAATATATATATATATATATATTTTAATTATTACTAATATTATGTGTTTCCTTACACAGGAAAACTAAAATTACTTAAAATTCAAACACATTTTCTCGTATTTATGAAATTATACTTTTATCTTTAGCATATGTACAAATGTTTACAAAAATAAAATTCATAAATGAAATATTTTAAATATTTTATACAAATACACATATATAATAACATACAAATGGATAAGTGATACACATATATAATTTAGAATATAGTTAACATATTTTTAGCTCTATCACATGGGAAACCATAAAATTAAACTTAAAAGAGTCCGTTTGGTTAATGTTTTTATTTCTTGTTTTTTGTTTTTGCTAGTGTACTGTAGCGAAACAAAAGCACGAAGTATGTTTGGTAACGTTTATCGTTATTTGAATAATACTGAAACGCTTACAAAATTGAGGTCAAAATTATCAGCATAAAAATAATACTTTTGTTTGTTTTCGCATTATAGCAAAACACTGTTAAAAAAATATATAATAAAAATAAAATAAAATAAAATTCTAAAATAACTTTTTTAATTAGCCATTCAAAATTTCAAACTTGTAACACTTGTTACCAAACATGCTTTCATGTTTTTGCTTTCAAAAATCTTATAATAATTTTATATTATCAAATAAGTTTTGAAATAATATTAAACACATTCTAAAACAGAAATATTATTTCAAAACATTTTTGTTTTGAGTCAAAAGTGAAAATACAAAACAATTATAATTCCCAAACCAGCCCTAATCGGATAGACACAAGCTATATGTGAGGAAAGGTCACTTATCAGACCATCACATGGGAAACCAAAAAAATTTATTAAACTTTAGTGACGTCACAAAAAAAGTGAGAGTGGAGTCATAAGACCATCACATGGGATTGATGATTAAAAATAAATAAAAAATTATGCTAGAGTGCGGATCCGAATCTAGATCTTTGGCCACAAGATGTAAATGCACCGTGTTATCACATCACGTTCGACAATCAATGTTGTGATTGGTATTTATAATAAAACCTTTTTTTTCGGCCAATCACTATAATTGTAAAATAAAAAAATTAGAATGATCAGTACAGAAACAATCACAACAGCTGGCCAATAATTTTTCTTATATTATTGGATGGCCTCTGAGCACTCAATATATATATTTTTTTTTCAATAATTCAATGAATGAAAATGGCGGATGGAATGATAGCCAAACTCTAATGGATTCAGTGATGGAAATGATGGAATAGGATTTCTGACTTGAAAACAACTTCAATTGCAAATTTGAAATTTATTTGAAACAAGATTTTTGGACATATTATAATATTCTTTTATGATATTTTTTTTCTTTCAACTTTTACTCTCCTTTTTGAGAGTAGAAATATTATATTATTGAATTAATGACTTATTGGTAACTATTGAAAATGCAATTTTATGATATTATTATTGCAATCTAGTTGATTTACTATCCTCGTACTGAGAAATAATAAGATCAAGAAAAATCATGTTGGTATGAAAGATATAAGATAGATTTGTAGGTGGTTTTATATTAGAAAATTAACAAAAATTTAGTAAGGCGTTATCAACATAAAAACTTGTTTGTGCCGGGTGTAAGATGGATGCAACTCACTTACTACTAAAGTGGATCCTATCAATGGATCTCACCATTGTTACGAGTGAGGTGTACCGTACATCCGACTCAAACAAGTTTTTCTAACAGCTATTTGAACGAAGATCTATTATGTCAGCTTTAATTGGGTACATAAATTGGGCTTTGTATTGATCTTGTCTACGTTGTATTACCTGGGCTTTTGATCAGGTTGATGGGCTAGCCCAATAGTTTAATCTATCACTGAACTTGTATGGCCTTGTGCCTTATTTGGCTAACTATATAGCCTTTATAATCTTATACATTTTTATTATCTATACAATTGGTTGAATTTTGAGGGGGAAAAAAACAGATAACTGCCATCAAATTAAGTAGAGATAGTTAGGTTTGATGGTGCAAATAAACTTGTAAATACTATATACTCAATAATAGGTGTCTGAACATGTTAAACTTTCAAATTGTTGATGGTTTAGATGGGATTAAAAAATAGAGTAAAAATTCCTCAAATATATTATGAGAGTACAGTCAAAAATAAATATATAAATCTATATCTATATCTATATCTATACTATTATTAAATGTACAAAGTGTTTCAGTGTTTCAGTATTTCAGTATTTTAGTATTTATTTATTAATTGATATAAATTATATGACACTCAAAATTACTTAATAAAATTAAAATTAATTAAAATTAACAAAATATAAAAAGATTGTAATTCAAATTACAAAGTCCCACATTGGTTTTAAATAAAAAGGATTACATGAAAGTCTCCTATAAAACTATAGAGGTAAAGAAATAATAATCACACCTTCTCGGCCTTTTGGCTAAGATCAAGTGTAGTACTAAATATTTTTGGGTCGGTCTTTGTGCAAAGAGTTTCAGTATTTATTTATTAATTGATATAAATTCTATAAAACTCAAAATTACCTAATAAAATTCAAATTAGAGTTTAATTCACAATAAAGAGCTCTCATTAATTATTATATCCCACGATATAAATTCTATAAAACTCAAAATTACCTAATAAAATTAAAATTCAATCTATAATCAATTGTGTTTAACCAAATGGTCCATAAATTAACCTATTTATCTATTTATTATTATGAATTTTTTAATAAAAGAAAATCTAATTAGACAAGAATTATGAATATAAAAATATTTATTAATTGATATATAAGACAAAATAATTTTTCTAAAACTCTACCATAAATTAGCTTTTATAATGAGTTTCTTAGTAAAATTAAATCTAATTAGATAAGGATATATTTAAAGAAAATAAAATAATTTCTATAAAACTCAATTACAAATTACCTATTTTATTTTCAGTAAAACTACATCACACTAAACAAAGATATATTTAAAGAGTTTCTGTAAAACTCTAACACAAATTACCTATTTATCTATTTATTATGAGTTTTTTAATAAAAGAAAATCTAATTAGACAAGTATTGTTAATATAAAAAATTATTTATTAATTGATATAAAAAGAAATTTTAAAAGAATTTCTATAAAACTCTAACACAAATTACCTATTTATCTATTTATTATGAGTTTTTTTAATAAAAATAAATTTAATTAGACAAGAATTATTAAAATAAAAAATCATGCAAAGTGTTTCAGTATTTCAGTATTTATTTATTTATATAAAAAATATTTATTAATTGATATAAAAATAATTTTTGTAAAAATAATAATTTCTCATGCTTTAGTTTCGGAAAATGATTGTTGTAGTGAAAAACAATCAACCAAAATAAGAGACCAAATAGCTAGTAGTCATTTGAGGCATTTATGTAGGACTCATTTGGTGTGCCTCCCTAATTCATTAAATGGCTACCAAATGATTCAGTATGCTTATTGGAATGACTATGAGTCTGTGACTATGAAAATAGCGTGATTATTTTGTTTTAATTCTGAAATATAAATAATTCTTGCTACTTCACAAAAGTCAAGTGAATAAAAAAATAAAAAATAAACTTTAAGGATTTTAAAAATAAAAAACAAAATCATTGAGGATTTAAAAAAAAAAGAAGAAAAACTTTGAGGATTTTAACAATGACTACTCATTATAAGATGACACATAGAACCCTGCAATATTCATAACAACTTGAGCTCATAATTCATGGTGTTTTATTATTCAACAAGCTCTTAGACATTGATTTGTTTTGCAAATTAAGATATTTGGTAACTTTGAACACCAATAACAATTGAGTATTGCTTGATTTATTTATTTATTTATTTGTAACGAATAATCAATCGCCACAATTCACGAACTGGTAGTTCACAATAAGGACGGAAACTCTGCCAAAGAGTTTCAGTATTTATTTATTTATATAAAAAAATATTTATTAATTGATATAAAAAGACCTTTTATCTATACTATTATTAGATGTGCAAAGAGTTTCAGTATTTAAGTATTTATTTATTTATATATATAAAAAATATTTAAAACATTAAAATCTACATAATAAAATTTAAATTAATCTATTAATCTATTTATTATTATAAATTTTTTAATAAAAGAAAATCTAATTAGACAAAATTAATAATATAAAAAATATTTATTAATTGATACATAAAACAAAATAATTTTTCTAAAACTCAACCACAAATTAGCTTTTATTATGAGATTCTTAATAAAATTAAATCTAATTAGACAAGGATATATTTTAAAAAAAATAAAATAATTTCTATAAAACCCAATCATAAATTACCTATTTTATTTTCAATAAAACTCTATCACACTAAACAAAGACATATTTAAAGAGTTTCTATAAAACTCTAACACAAATTACTTATTTATCTATTTATTATGAGTTTTTTTAATAAAAGGAAATCTAATTAGACAAGTATTATTAATATAAAAAATTATTTATTAATTGATATAAAAAGAGATTTTAAAAGAGTTTCTATAACACTCTAATACAAATTACTTATTTATCTATTTATTATGAGTTTTTTTAATAAAAGTAAATCTAATTAGATAAGAATTATTAAACTAAAAAATATTTATTAATTAAAAATTATCGAATAAAATAATGCAATGTATTTCAGTATTTCAGTATTTATTTATTTATATAAAAAAATATTTATTAATTGATATAAAAATAGTTTTTGTAAAAATAGTTTCTATAAAACTGTAAAAATTACCTAATAAAATTTTAGAGTAAAATACAGGAATTCTGCCAAAAAAATTCAGTATTTATTTATTTATATAAAAAATATTTATTAATTGATTTAAAAAGAGTTTTTTTCTGTACTATTATTAGATGTACAAAGAGTTTCAGTATTTAAGTATTTATTTATTTATATAAAAAAATATGTAAAAAACTAAAATCTAAATAATAAAATTTAAACTAACCTATTTATCTATTTATTATTATGAATTTTTTAATAAAAAAAATCTAATTAGACAATAATTATTAATATAAAAAAATATTTATTAATTGATATATAAAACAAAATAATTTTTCTAAAACTCTACCACAAATTAGCTTTTATTATGAGTTTGTTAGTAAAATTAAATCTAATTAGACAAGGATATATTTAAGGAAAATAAAATAATTTATATAAAACTTTATCACAAATTACCTATTTTATTTTCAATAAAACTCTATCACACTAGACAAAGAAATATTTAAAGAGTTTCTATAAAACTCTAACACAAATTACCTATTTATCTATTTATTATGAGTTTTTTAATAAAAGGAAATCTAATTAGACAAGTATTATTAATATTAAAAATTATTTATTAATTGATATAAAAAAAGGTTTAAAAGAGTTTCTATAAAAGTCTAACACAAATTACCTGTTTATCTATTTATTATGAATTTTTTTTTAATAAAAGTAAATTTAATTAGAGAATAATTATTAAAATAAAAAATATTTATTAATTACAAGATTACCTAATAATATCAATCACATTCTATATAAACTCTTATTTTTAGTTCAATATAAAAATAATAGTTATTTTTTATACATAATTATCACAATATAACCGATCTGCCCTGTTATGATTATGTTATTATCAGAAAAGGATACATGTCATAATCCTATTAATCGAAGAAGCCTATCATAATCCTATTAATCGAAGAAGCCTATAAATAGAGGCATGGAGAAAGGGTACAAAAATTGAGAATTCTAGAAATCTAGAATTACAGAGTAAAATACAGAAGCTTTGCAAGTTTTTATCTATATTATTATTAGATGTGCAAAGGGTTTCAATATTTATATATTTATATAAAAAAATATAAACACTAAAATCTACATAATAAAGAGTTTCTATAAAAGTCAAACACAAATTACTTATTTATTTATTTATTGTGAGTTTTTTAATAAAAGAAAATTTAATTAGACAAGTATTACTAATATAAAAAATTGTTTATTAATTGATATAAAAAGAGGTTCAAAAGAGTTTCTATAAAAAACTCTAACACAAATTACCAATTTATTAAAATAAAAATATTTATTAATTGATATAAAAAGAAATTAAACTCTAACACAAATTACCTATTTATTTATTTCTTATAAGTTTTTTAATAAAATAAATTCTAATTAGTCAAGAATTATTGTTATAAAAATATTTTTTAATTGATATAAAAAATAAAATAATTTTTCTAAAACTCTATCACAAACTACTTTTTATTATGAGTTTTTTTTTTTTTTTAATAAAAACTAATCTAATTTGACAAGAATTATTAAAATTTTAAAATATTTATTAATTGATATAAAAGAGTTTTTAAAAGAGTTTCTATTAAACTCTAATACAAATTACTTATTTATTTATTTATTATAAGTTTTTTAATAAAAGAAAATCTAATTAGACTAGAAAAACTCTACCACAAACTACCTATTTTATTTTCAATAAAATTATAATACATTAGACAAAGATATATTTTAAGATTTTATATCAAAACTCTAATACAAATTACCTATTTATCTATTTATTTTGAATTTTTTAATAAAAGAAAATCTAATTAAACAAGTATTGTTAATATAAAAAATTTGTTTATTAATTGATATAAAAAGAGGTGTTAAAAGAGTTTCTATAAAAGTCTAACACAAATTACTTATTTAAATATTTATTGAAATCTAATTAGACAAGAATTATTAATATAAAAAAATATTTATTAATTGATATAAAAAGAGTTTTTAAAAGAGTTTGTATAAAATTCTAACATATATTACCTATTTATCTATTTATTATGAGTTTTTTTTTAATAAAAGAAAATATAATTAAACAATAATATATTTAATGAAATTAAAATAATTTTTATAAAATCTACCACAAATTGGCTATTTTATTTTCTATAAAACTTTATCACATTATCTACAAAATATTCAACACATGCATCGCACGTGCCTTTTCCTAATAATAATAAATTACTCTGAGAAGGTCGTTACGTGAAGTTTTGTCCTCAACCATTAGAGGTAAGTAGAAGCTTTGTAAGGGTAAGTCTTTCAATCCAATAATTGATGGTGTTAGTTCAGAGTAATTGAGATAGCCCTTATAAGGGTAATCAAACAAATAAATTCATTAATTTCTGAAAAAATATTAGTTAATTAACTTAATTTCTACTTTTAATCGATCAATATCAGAGACTCCTTATTTACAAACAAGAGAAAAGCAGCAGACTCCTTTTATTCAAGCCAAATGAACATCATCACACACTTCACAATAGATGCATACAAACATATATAATAGATCATCTACTTATTACATAGCGTAAATGAAGTAGAGAACGATAGTTACATTAGCCTCAGCTGGCTCTCCCTAGCTTATGCTCAAAGTTTTCACAAAAGATTTCTCTTCTGTGAGCTTATCATCATTACGGTAGACTGTGGCACTTGGTTGTGGATCAAAATCCCTAACAAAAGTTGAAAGTTTAGTGTCATCGCGGTAGATTGTGACACTTGGTTGTGGTTCAAAGTCCTTAACAAAAGCTGAAAGTTTAGTGTCATCGCGGTAGACTTTGACACTTGTTTGTGGTTCAAAGTCCTTAACAAAAGCTGAAAGTTTAGTGTCATCGCGGTAAACTGTGGTACTTGGCTGTGGATCAAAGTCCTTAACAAAAGCTGAAAGTTTAGTGTCATCGCGATAGACTGTGGCACTTGGTTGTGGATTGAAGTCCTTAACAAATGGCTGCTCTTTTGCATGTTCAGAATCCTTGACAATATGATCATGAGCATTGACGTTTCTGACCTCGGATGACGTGTGACAGTCGGTTTTCTTGTTGGAGAGAGGCAACACTAGTGAACCCTTATAGACGAGGCCTTGAATTGCTTCGGGCATTGGCTGATCTTTCATTATGCCTTGCCAATATTCACCAGGGTCTTTTCTTGCATCTATAGTTGTAGCAAACTGAAGGGAAAAAAAAAAAATTGAATTAGAGCTTACAGTCACTTTAAAATCATATCTTTACAAAAAGAACATATATAATTAACTATGTTAAACCATCTTCCAAAGTTGTTCAAGTTCTTCACATTAATTAATTAGTACACGATCATTTTCAGGTCTCAGGAGTTTGGTCCTCGATTGTTATGAGAATAGTGTGACTCAATTTGACTACCTGAATTCAAGTTGGCTCAGAGGACTTCTAAGAAAACTGATCGATTAAGTGATTAAAAAAAAATTAAAAGATATAAACACAAACACACACGTACATATACATATACATATACATATACATATATATGTGTGTGTGTGATCTACATATGCATGCTTTACTTCTCCATAAGAGGAACATTTCTTATGCTTACCAGGACAAGTGAGAAGAGAATGAAGAAAGCAAAACATGATTCCATGTCTTAACAACACTATAGGGAAACTCCACCTTCTCAATGCATGGAAGCTTTACAACCGCGTACTTCCTATTTATACTAAATTCATGACAAATTTACCCCCCAAAAAAATAAAATTTACTACATATATATCAAACAAATTTCCTGGGTATATAATTGAAACCTTAAGATTCACGTTGGTTATTGACTATGTTTAATAGAACAAATTACTCACCCGAGAATACAAATAATACATATAGTGCACACATCTAATATAAAGTGATTATTCTCTCTATAGACAAGGAAAATAATAATTATTTATTGAACGTGGCACTATATTTATTGAACCATCACTATTAATTTTCTGTTAAGTTTTTTTTTTTTTATCAAAATAAAAGAACTAAAAGAAAATTTGGCTGCTCCAATAGCATCCACGACCTTCGAGATGCATATCATGACAGAAATTTTGTAATATTTGGAAAAAATTATTAGATGGTTCTTGACCATATATGACTGTATATACTCATTATATTTTATTGAATAGTTTCAATTGGATTAGACAGTGATTCATGATCATTTAATAATTTCTCGATCTTTATCATTTTTCTTAGTACCAAACCAGCTTTACCCAAAAATATATATATATATATAAAAATAAAAAAAGGCCACTAAAGGCCTGTAGTAGTGAAAAGTTATAAAATTTCTTCTCTACTATTATGATTATTATTATTATTATATATTTTGACAAGAAATACAATCACATATTCATTAATTTGGAGAATGAGAAAATATCACTAGACTGTAACATTTTTTATCCCGGTACATATCCACCATAGTTAAGGAAATAAAAATAAAATAATATATACATTTTGTATATATAAAAAATACCCTCAAGTTTGAATCAAACTTAACAAAATTGTCAGGGCTAGTTTGGTGTGGTGGAATGAATTGGAATAGAATGAAAATGGAGGTGGGAATGGAATGGTCATTCCTTTTGTTTGAAAGTGTAATGATTTTGATGGAATGACCATTCTCCAATAATAGTGAAAAATGATGATTTCAACTTTAAAATTGAGCCCCCAGGGGCCTAGTAGTGATGGTAAGGTGTTGGCCTTAGGTACTCACTGGCCCGGGTTCGAGCCTTCATTATCCCCTACTAGAACTTGGACTCATCCGGTATTGTGGCTATGGGGCTGGGCTGCAGTATCCCCAGTTTGGTGCCTTAGGGTAAGGTCTGAAGGGTCTTATCTTAGGGAAACAATTTTAAAATTGATACCAAACACGAGAATTAAAAAAAAAAAAATTATTTCATTCCACTTTCTTTTATTCCATTTCACTGCACCAAACTAGCCCCATGTTATGTTCCATTAAATGAAATTGATATCTTAAAATTAGAATTCCAACTAGAACTAAATTTTTCCGGATCTCACTTACAAAATCAAACATAGCATAAGAGTTTTTGTAAATCCACGCCAAAAAGTGAACACGTGACCCAAGGACGAGGTCGTGAAGGTGATGGGTTTTATTTAGACGTAGTAGTTATTGTGGCACTCATTAATGAGTATCAAAGCCTGTCTCCTTAAATGTGATTTTTTTTTTTTTTTTTTTTTTTTTTTGTTTTAATTTTAATTATCAAGGTGATAATGAAATTTGAACACATGCTATTGTCTACTTCGATACCTTTTTAACTGCTGAGTTTGTGACTCAAATTTGATTGTGTATGTAATGTTATGGAAAATATCAACTGGTTCAAAATTTTGGACGAAGAGGAGCGAAGTTACTAAAAGAATAACTTGGGTTATAGTCCAGGTAAAAAATAATAATAATAATAATAATATTACTGTACATCAGTTAATAACCCCATTCATATACAACACTACTTTTTCTCTTAATCCGATTCATATATAATATTACTTTTCATCTTAGCCAAATTCACTTTGCAATCTTAGCTCCGCCCTTGTGTACGAGTCCAACTGAAGTAGATTTGGTTGTAGGCGAGGGTGCTAGGAAGGTGCTGCGGTTTGCTGGGATTGAAAACTTGTCAATACTTCGCGTGGGTCCACGAAAACTACTGGCACGACAAGGTTCATTCTTACTTGAGGGTGTTTTTGGTTTTTTAATAAAAATATTTATTTTTTTCTTCGTTTCCTTGAAAGCATCTAAGCCTTCCCTTTGCTAGAAGCCTTGTCATTTGCAACTTTTAATAAATTGAAGGTGTTTATTATAAAAATAATAAAAAAATAGAAAAGTGAGGTATTTTGCAACTTCTCAATAATAGAGAGGGTTTTGTACAATATGACATTTTTCCTATATTATAAGATGCCCTCCAAATACCCGGTAATTTTTCGATCAATAATTGAACGAACTGAAATGGATGGCGGAATGATGCCAAATGATTAAATAAATTTCAGCGGATCATGATGGAACAAGACAAGTTTTTAGAATTTGAAACCAACTTCTATTGCGAATTTGGAATTTATTGGAGATTTGAAACATTGTTTTTAGCTCTATTCCAATTTCCAGTGACATTCACGTCGTGATATAAATTGATTGGACGAGAAGAAGGCAAGGGTGATCAATTATTTTTGTTTTCTAGCATATAATAACAATATGGCATGTGATATATATATATATATATATATGGCTTGTTCTTATCTTGTTTTATTCAAATGGATTTGGTATCTTCTCTTTTGGTGACATATTGGCATGTTACGTAGCGATATATATATATGGCTTGTCCTTATCTTTTTTATTCAAATGGATTTGGTATCTTCTCTTTTGGTGACATTTTATTATCTTGTTTTATTCAAATGGATTTGGTATCTTCTCTTTTGGTGACATTTTATTGTATGGTTAAATTCGTAAATGAGAAATTTTGCTAGGACCCGAAGCTGGCTAAGTTGTAAGGTGAGAGTACTATCCCAAATTATATGAATACTTTTAGTTTTATTTTATTTGTTTAAGAAACTTATTATTTTAGAATTCTTTTATGGATTTCTCATGTCACATGTCTTTTAATATATATATATATATATATATATATATATATATATATATATATATATATAATATTTTGGTGACATTTTATTGTTTGGTTAAATTCGTAAATGATAAATTTTGCTAGGACCCGAAGCTGGCTAAGTTGTAAGGTGAGAGTACTATCCCAAATTATATGAATACTTTTAGTTTTACTTTATTTGTTTAAGAAACTTATTATTTTAGAATTCTTTTATAGATTTCTCATGTCACATGTCTTTTAATATACACATAGGAAAAATAAAACTACTTAAAATTCAAACACATTTTCTCGTATTTATGAAATTACATTTTTATCTTTAGCATATGTACAAATGTTTACAAAAATAAAATTCATAAATGAAATATTTTAAATATTTTATACAAATACACATATATAATAACATACAAATGGAAAAGTGATACACATATATAATTTAGAATTTAGTTAACATATATTTAGCTCTATCACATGGGAAACTACAAAATTAAACTTACTGTTTATTTTATTTTATATAGCAAAGCAAAAGTACGAAACATGTTTGGTAACGTTTGCTGTCATTTAAATAGTATCGAAACACTTAATATATATATATATATATATATATATATATATATATATATATATATATGTGTGTGTGAATTCAGTGATGAACTCAATGACGAATTTAAATCAACCATGTACTTAAATCAACCATGCATATATATGTGTGTAATATATATATTACACCAAGTCTTACTTAAATCAACCATGTACGCATTTGTGTACCGAGTCATCACATATGTTTATGTTCATATTGTACATGTGCACAACATAGATGGTTGTGATGTAACCGGTACACCGAGCACATTGAATACCTAGTTCTCTGTTTGCTTCTTATTTCATTGATAAATTTAAATTTTTTGTTTACAAATATGTTCCTAATTCAATTACAATGTAACCTAACATTTTTCAATAGGTATAGATGAGTGAATTCTGTGGAGAAGGGTGAAATTGACTCTTGGTGGTTTTGAAGCTTTTTTAAAAATAAATTAGCTAATGGAATCCTCTATTCCTTTTTATATTTTTCTCTCAAATTGAGACTGGTAGTGCAAAGAGACATTAAAACACATGTAGGGGTTTGTTCACTCCGGAAAAATTAATGCAAAATTGAACATATTGAGTAATCCGAAAGGAGGGTCGGTTTGGTAAATTTATTATATTTACTTAAGTATTAATGTGTTAAAAATTATCATTTAAATGGTTAAAATACAATAGTTCAAACGTATTAGGTTTGATTTCTTCATTTGAGCAGTTTGGGTGTCATTTTCTCTCAAAGGGATTGCGGCTCCTATTATTTTTGCGTAAAATATTTTTTTTTCAGGTAAAATATTTTTTCTATTTTTATTTTGTCGGTGTTTGGCAAAGGTCTAGGTCAAGTTTGAGGTCGGGTCTATCAGGCGAAGTATGTAAAATAACTTATCGAAAATTGATGGATAAATTATTTTTATTAAATTTTAATATTTTTTTTTATAAATATTTTACGATAACTAAATATTAAAAATTTTAAAAAATATATTTTTTAAAAAATATTTCCGTCCAAACAAACGGAGCCTGCATGTGTATCATCATATATTTGGTCAAAAGAAAAACGAAACGTCTGGTCACAATAACTTGCAAATTTGACAAAATCTTTGTTGAATTGTTAAGTTGAACAAAAATCTTATGGGACTATCAATGTCATAAAACAATGGTGATGATAATGACAGCAATAGCAACAAAATTTAAAACATGCACACAAACCACACGCACACAAACTGGGTTTGCTCTGTGGCGGTTGTGTGAAAAAAAGTGACATCTGGTCACAATAAGTTGCAAATTTGACAAAATCTTTATTCAATTATTAACTTGGACAAAAATCTTATGGGACTATCAATGTCATAAAACAATGGTGATAATAATGTGTTAAGAACTAATGTGTTAAAAACTATCTTTTAAATTATTAAAATACGTTATTAATATGAGACAGGATGAGTAGGAGAAATAATTAGTAGTAGTTCAAAACCTTTAGTGAACTTATTATGTTTTGATTGGTGAGTGTTAGTTTATGCTGCATAACCAGTAAAAACAAGTTGAAGGCTTGCAAGCAAGAGAATGTCTTCATTTGAGCAGTTTGGGGTGGGTGTCATTTTCTCTCAAATTAATTGGGATTGCATGTGTATCATCATGTATTTGGTCAAAAATACATGTAAAAGGAAAATTAGGATTCCGCGGTTGTGTGAAAAACGTGACCTGTGGTCACAATAACTTGCAAATTTGACAAAATCTTTATTGAATTGTTAACTTGGACAAAAATCTTATGGGACTATCAATGTCATAAAACAATGGTGGTGAAAATGAATGCCATTTTTTTTTTTTTGGTTATGCTTCAAGATCTTCCGGTAACTTTTTAACTTAAATTTATTTTCTGTTTGGCTACGAAACAGGACTTTAGCTGCTATCATCTATACAAAAAAAAATTAACAAAAAATTAAAAGTCGACTGTTTAAAATAGTTACGAGTTATATTTAAACAATAAATAACTCCCCATAGTATCAGTGCTGAAGCCGCTGGGACGATTCATTTCGATATTAGTCATGCATCTGGAAAATTTGCTGATTTTTTGTTGGATCACTGACCAACGATTCATCGAAGCTCCTGGATTTCAGTAAGTTGGAGGAACACCAATATATTGTACATAACGTTCCAGGATTCGCTCTCATAACTTCTTTTTGTTTTGATATGTCCCCGTAATCGCATCAGAGGTAATAGACATCCACGCCCAACATAAAGCCTCATTTTCAGCATTTGTCCAATTTGTATTTCGGATAATCGGTTGTTTTGGCAAAGATTTTGAGTTAATTGATTGTGGAACACTAGTACTACAATATTGATGAGAAGGTTAGGATGGTTGATAAGAAGGTTGGGATAGTTGATGAGAAGAAAATTGAGATTCTCCTCTATAATAATTAAAATGTAGTTCTCACTGTGAAGAAAAATTGATATTATTTTCGGAAAATGGCAAAAACTCGTTGTTTGATGAGTTGAATTGGGTGTTGTAATAAAATGGATGTTGAGGATTTATGGAATCGAAATGAGTTTGAAAATAAAAGCTAAGATTAAGAAAATAGAAAAAAAAAAAAAATAACTTGAATGGTAGATAATAGAGATAGGTTAAATGTGATGAATGATAGTAGGAGTTGGAGTATTTATAAAAGAGAAGTGATTTTAAATATTTTAATTTAAAATTTTTTTTATAAAAAAAAAGTCAAAAAATTTTGAATTTTTAAACTTTTTTTTTTTTTTTTTTAATTATAGTCGTTAAGGCAGTGTGTGTGTCGACCAAACAGTGTCTTATCAGCCAAATACACTATTTGTGGCAGACATTTAAAATTTAAAGCAAAAAAATAAAAAAATAAAAAATCTAAGGGAAAAAAAAGAAGATGGTTTTAAAATTTATTTTTGGCCCAAATAAATTTTTTGGGGGACAAACAGTGCTTAAAGAATATATTTTTTATTTAATGAATTTTAATTTTAATTTTTTTAAAAAAAAGAGTTCAAAATAACCTATATTTTGGTTTTTCCCAAAAAAAAAACCATTTTGCCAACAATTCCTTAAAGCACTGTTCGGCAAAAAAAAAATGATAATAAAAATAAAAAAAATCCTTCACCAAAACGTCACTATTTTGGTCAAGGAAAAAATAAAAAAAAAATTACCACGATCGGGCTCAGGCTCATGGTATTCCACGAGCCGGCCTACGAGCTGTTGTGGACCCCATCCAATTCCTCGAGCCTGATGGAGTGACTTTGGGCCCCCAAATCACCAAAATTGGGCTTTAGCTAGGGGGTGCAGATGCTTAGATGCATTCTAGTGGACCCACCATAAAATAAGATTTCTCAATTTGAAAACAACTTCTATTGCAAATTTGGAATTTAGTTGAAACATGCATATTCTTATCTTATCTTATCTTCTTTCTTGTTTTTAAATTAGATAAGTACTCACACACGTATTGTTTACGTTGAGCTCGAGCCTCTCCTCTCCTTCGCTGGGCTGGAAGCTAACCTTCCTCTTAAAAATTAAGAAAGTTATACCATTAGACTAAATATATTTTTATAATAATAATAAGAGTAAGAAAATCATGTTCGAATGAAAGATTCACGAGGAGAACCAATACAATTTGAGATTAATTAAAGGCAAAATTGTACCGGATATTTATATTTATTATTAGAAAATTTATAAAAGCTTAGGAAAGTTGAGAAATTAGTAGTGAATATAAGTCTGGAAGAAGAAAAAAAGGGTGTGAGATACTATGATAGAGAAGTAAACAAGTAATTGGAACTTCTCACACAGGCTCCAGTTAACTGGAACAAAGAGGTTAATTGCTAAGAAACTTTTTTACTCAAACAAGTATTTTCCCATCCAAGGATGATGAATGGAACAATGAAAGGCAAATTGAGAATGGTGAGTTAAAATGTACTCAATTAATAAATATTCTGAAAAAGTTAGAATTGAATGGTACCTCTTAAGTAATAGGTGCAACATTGAGATGTTAGTATTTATTTTTTGGCAAAATAGAATTTTTATCTTTTATTATTATTATTTTTTTAATTCCTTGGATTGTCAAATATTTCCCTGCTTTTTACACGTGGAAAATAATTTTATTTCTCTGGAGAAGGCTTTTTTGTTCTGTATCTATATAAGGAGGAAAAGAGAAACTGAAAGGAGTCACAAGAAGAAGAAGATGAGTCTTAAATTTGCATCTTGGAGCATTGTCCTTCATCTAATGCTTCTGATGGTAATCTCTAATATCTATTAGTACTTAATTCATCTAACACCTCATTGAAATTTATGGAAGTGATGATATTTATTGCTATAGTTGTAAGTTGGCAGCTAGTAGTAACTATTGTTTGGTCGAAACTGGAGGTGGGTGGTATTGAATTTCAATGAAAATTTAGAAATGCTACAATCCTTATTATAAAATGGAACCTATCTTAAATTATATATGCAGCTTTTTAAGCAAGATTTTGCATTTCTTATTTTGGTTTTATCATCAAACTTGTAAAGAAAAACTAATTTTTTGTTTCGAAACTTCATTGGTTCAATCATGCTAAATTAACTGATTCTAAGGTTTAGATGCTACTGACTATTTTCCAGTGTACTCATGGAAGTGGAGCCAGAGAGCTGATTACAGAACATCAGGTGCATGATGGGAAGGCTTTGAAATATCCCACGGATGATGGCATCGCGGATGGGACTAATGTCTTACGACTCCATAGCATGGATGATGATGACAATGATGATAACTATGTTCACAAAGGAGTACATGCTTCACAAGTAGTTCGTGATCATAAACATAATGGTGATCATGCTCACCAAGGGATACATTCAGAGCATGTCCATGCTCATCCATCATCCCACATGGATCACATTAATCCTTCATTGATGGTGTTCTTCATTTTGGAGGATCTAAAGGTAGGCAAAATAATGCCCATCTTCTTTCCCAATGGAGACTCGTCCTCTTCTCCTCGCATATTGCCCAGAGAAGAAGCTGATTCTATTCCTTTCTCTCTGAAACAACTCCCCAAACTTATTCAACTCTTCTCCTTCTCTCGAGGATCTCCTCAAGCCAAAGCCATGGAAGACACACTTACACAATGTGAGATATTTGAACCCATCAAAGGAGAGATCAAGTACTGTGCTACCTCCTTAGAGTCCATGCTTGATTTTACTCGTCGCGTTTTTGGATTGGAGACTCAATTCAAAGTTGTATCAACTAACTACCTCAAAAGGACAAAAAGTACTCTTCTACAAAACTATACTGTCTTGAAGGTACCTCAAGAGATCTCAGCTCCTAAGATGGTGGCATGTCATACCATGCCTTATCCTTATGCAGTATTCTACTGTCATAGCCAAATGAGTGAAAATAAGGTGTTTCAGGTTTCACTAGGTGGTGAAAATGGAGATAGAGTGGAAGCTGTGGTTGTTTGTCACATGGATACCTCTCAATGGAGCCGTAATCATGTGTCCTTTCGCGTGCTTGGAATTGAGCCGGGGAGCTCCCCAATGTGCCATTTCTTTCCATGGGATAATTTCGTTTGGGTTCCATTGCCTACTTTCATCTAGCTAGCTATTGTACGCGCTATTGTAACCTAGTCCTAGTCCTACTACTTTAATCTGGCATGAACTCACGCTTGCTTAATTATCTGTGTCAATAGATCAATAAAGTTACAAAGAGATACAGACAAATAGTCGAGGCTCGAGACTAAAGGGCTTTACACCTTCTTACCCCTTCTATATCAAGTTTTTCCTCCGCCAAGAGAATTTTAGGCTTTTTATTTACTGCAACAATTTCAAAGGGTTACAAATAATAACCAAATTATGCCCAACAATTCCTTTCATAGACCAACACATATAGATTTTGAGCACACGGCATCCTTCAGTAGAAGGCGTCACCGCGTGGCTATGTTAATTTTATTCTACAGAGACTCTTTGTTATATAGTAGTTTTGTCAGAGGCTACTCTCTCCACTTTCCCGATGTGGGAACAACTTTCTTTTGCTCGTACAACATTACAAAAGCCCAAATGTTCCCAACTTCACCGAGATGGTTCTTCTCAAACTAGTTCATAAAATCAAAGATGAGATGTACACCAGACTTCGCTTTTATCATATAGATTGAAGGGAATGAACAAATATATATATATATATATATAGAGAGAGAGAGAGAGAGAGAGAGAGAGCGTATTATACAGATTGCAGCTGACACATTGCATGGCTTCTTTGAACGACGCCAATTTAGTCTAAGACTCCACATCCATATATCCTTATCTGACTCAACTCCAAAGATTATGGCGATGGTTGGCAAATAGTTTTCATTGTTCGGGGTCTAATCTTCAACTATTGTGACTAAAACCTTCAACATCTGACTAATTGTCTCTCGAAAATTGGAGAAATTGTGTCCAATTTATATCGAATGACATGTATAATCAGTGGTTTCTTGTATTATTTTCTTGTAATAATACCATAGTTCGGTACCATTTGAAACTGTTATAGTAATAATTTATTATCATTCAAAACAAAATATAGAAGATTATAAAAAAATTTATTAGAACTAAATTTTGTAGGGCTTTACCCTAGGTTAGAGGGAGCCCATCCAGAAATTCTCAATGGCCTGAGCCAAACCCAGGCCAAGGAGGGGGGTTGGAAATAGTTTTCAACCAGCAATTGACGCGCCACGGTTAGTACCTCACTAGCTGTGTCATTGCTCCAAGCGCAAAGATGGTTTAGACTTGTGGGTCTCCCTTCTTTTATAATGCTTTCTTCTGACATGAAGCTTCTCATTTAGTAACTTCAGATTAATGTTAATTAATCTTGTATACGAAAAAGAAATCACCAAATCCCAATGTGTTCAGGTTAACTAAAGACGATTCATGTTGAATGGAAATTTCTGTTTTGTTCCTTTTTTTCTCCATTAACTGCATGAAAAAAATACATCTTAAAAAAAGCATATGATGGTCGATCTTCTTGAAGGATATCCCTTAATATAGTTTGTATATAATAAATATGACTGAACAAAGCTTAATAAAGTGGAAGGTCTGTAATACATATGGGAATAACATCTTTCAAGCAAACTCATACTCTCAAAGGAAGATATTTCTGACATACAACTTCTAGTACATGTTATCCAATCATAATCACAAAATAGTATGTTCAAGGGAAAATTCAAACCTCATTTTGCAACTTCATTTCTCACACTTGGCAACTAAACTTTAATTATCCTATTAAACAATGATCCCCTAACTCTCAATACAGACTTCAAAAAAAATGCATGTCAAATAACTAAAACCAAACAGGGACAGTGCTGTTGTAAACTGCTGGAAAAATAAACCAAATACATGAACTAACTCTCAAGTGTTGAATACATGAACTAACTCATGTGTGGAATACATGCACTATCTCGTTGGGAGATGAAACAATTGTGTTAAACTTAGTGTTTTATTTATTGTCTTGTAATTTGTATCTTTCTAGAGTCATGTATTGGTGCCTGTAAATATATGTTCTAAAGTTCTTTTCTAAGTAAGAAGTGAGAAAGAAATAAATCAATATTTGAGAATTTTATAAAAGTTGTGTGTGTTCTTCTTCTTCATATTGAGTGCCTCCTACAAATTGGTATCAGAGTCTCTTTCAAATTGATATCAGAACCGGAATGATTCTATGAATCTGAAAGTCGGAATGGTGGTGTAATGTCTGTGTCTAATATATATGTGTGTGTGTGTGTGTGGGCGCGCGCGCATATGTGTATATATTTGTATATGTGTGGGTAATTTAAAACCAAAAAAAAAGGAAATAAGAAAAGTCAAAGGGTGGTGGTGGGACCCACCACCCACTCACTTGAGACCATTTCTTTTCATTCATTCTCTCTCCCGTCACTTTCTCTCTTCCTTCCTTCTTCATTTTCTTTTTCACTTTAGTTTCAAGCTTTGAGACTTGATTTCTTCCTCATTTCTTACCGGATTTGAGTGTCGTTTGAGGCAAAACAAAGCCCACGACGAGCTCTATGCGCTAGTGTAAGCAATTTCAGATTTGGTGCTTCCTAGGGAGTTCGAAATTAGAGACCCACTTTCAAGGGTTTTGTTCAATTTAGAGGTAGGGGCTCTTAATCCACAATTTTCTTGCTCTATGTGAATTACATCTTCTAAATTGTTGCAGGACATGCTTATTTGTGCTAGTTATAGTTTAGAAGTAGTTTGAACATGTATATGTGGTTATGTGAGAGCTTGTATTAAATGTTTTATGTGGAAAACTTGCCTATGTGATGATTTATATATGTTTGTTAGGCTAGATGTATTGTTGTATAAGAGCATGTTAAAGTTCCTTGAGAAATTCTTGTGAAATTATGCCTTACTTACTTAAATTGAGTTAGTTGTGGAATGATGAGTATATTCATGGTACTGATACACTCATGCACTTACATTGGGCATGAAATGGGAGAAATTGTTTTAGAACAAAAAGGGAAATTTTGGGAAAAGAGTTTTTACGAAATAGTTTTATGAAAACCCGGTCGTCACGGAGGTAACAAAGGCCGGAGTGTTAATATAGCTTAGAGGGGACTAGGGAGTCGCCCTAGCGTGGTTGAGCTATCTGGGTCCTTTGATGATGCTGCGGGGTTACCAAAAGTCTAGGGACAGTAGCCAATCCTCCTCTCGTGCTGCTGCGGGGTCACCAAAGGGCGGGTTGTATTAACAGTTTGAAAGTGATGGTTTGAAATATGAAATTGGGTAGCGACATCGGCATGCATTTGTATTCCATGTCATTGTATTGTTTGCACTTGAGTTTGGTTGAAATGTTGTATTATCCCGACATTGTATGATCCCTATTCTTATTGATCTATTCTTTATATGGATTCACAAGGACACAAGATGCGTGTCTTAAGTGCTACCTACTGAGCTTTATGCTCACCCTATTATTAATAATTTTTTCAGGAAACGGGAAAGAAGTGGCTGATGACTTTTCACCACAGGCCTAATTTGGATTAGAAGACTTTTTTTTTGCTATTTTTGTATTAAGTCCCATATTTTTTTCTAAAAGGTTAGTCTGTTATATTTGGTATACAGGTTTGTGAACTCTTGTTATTATAATTATACCTATGGGCTGTAACTTTTGTATGAGCTGTCTAAATGTTGTAAAATATAGACATTTGATATTAATCTTATATTTTGGGACTGTAATTATGATATTCGGATGATAGTGTATGTGGTTATACCACTATGGAATGAACTAAGTTAAGGCATGGTGAATGGATGAAAGGGATGTTGGAATGTATTATATGTTTATTGTGCTGGGACAGGTTAAAAATGCATTTAAACATGCTGTGGCAGGCCCATTTTTTAGGGGAGGTCATGTCGAATTTTTTTTTTAAATGGTATCAGTTTAGAGTCGTTACAAATTTGGTATCAGAGCGATGGTTCGAATACCATTAGGACGACGAGTAGAGGCTTACCTAGGGTTGTTTGGGAAGTCATTTGCATTGTTATTTCCTTATTTGCAAAAGTGTTTTGTTATGTGAAAAAGCATGCTTAACTGCTTACTTGCTTACGTGCTTATATGCTTATATTAATGTATTCATTGCATAGTATTACATGCTAAATGTTTGTACAGTATCTTTTTGCGTTGGGTTGTTCACGGTTGGACCTTAGTGTTATCGTTATTGAATTATTTTCTTTGTTTTATAGAATGATGTCACGGCGTAAGGAACCAAGAAAAGTTAGCCCTAGGCTAACAAGGGGTGATGTTGGTGAGAGCTCCAACTCCAATCTGGAGAAGCTAAATGATGAGGACACACTTCTTAGGGACTTGATTCCCCCGAGAGTTGTCCCCACAAGGAGGAATAATGTTGAAGCACCCGTAAAAGTGGGTGAAGGTTCTGTGGCATTGGAGTTGAATCGTTTGTTGCAAAATACTGTAAGGGCAACGATTGCTGCTCAGTCGCAGTCGGCACCACAACTTACAGTTCAAGTTGAGGAGACGCAAGCTCAAAAGCGTCTGAAGATCATTAAGGGGTTTTCTCAGCTGATGCCGGTTATGTTTGAGGGCGGTGCGGATCCAATGGCAGCAGATGACTACCTGGATCAAGTTGAGACTCAACTAATTTCAATGGATGTGACGGAGGATCATTTGAAGATCATCCTAGCTACTTATAAGTTTGCTAAGGATGCCAAACTATGGTGGAAGTCGGTTACGAGCCGGTACAAGGTGGAGGAGATGAGTTGGGACAAGTTTAAGGAATTATTTTATGAAAAGTATTTTCCGATTTCTAAAAGATGGGAGCTAAAGGACCAGTTTCATAACCTTATCCAGGGAAATATGTCGGTGGCGCAATATGAGAACAAGTTTACTTCACTTTCTCGCTTTGCTCCAGAAATGGTGAGAGATGAAGTTGACAAAACTCGGAAGTTTGTTTTCGGTCTTAATGATCGAATGAGACAGTTGATCACAACACAGTTCATTAAGGTTTATTCTGAAGCAGTAGAAAGGGCTTTAATGCTGGAGGCTGACATTAAAGATAAGGATGCGAGAAGAGAGCAGTGGAAGCAAAAGAGGGGTGCAGGGCCATCTTCAGAAGGATCTTCTTGGAAAAGGAACAGGGGCGGTCCATCTCAGTTTCAGAGGCAACAGTCTGCACAATCTGCTCCTACCACTCCTTTGCCTGCTGGGTCTGATATGAGTGGAGTCGTTTATTTTCAGTGCTAGCAGCCTAGACATTACAAGTCCAGTTGTCCTATGAACTCGACCACAGTTTCTGTGCCATCGAGAGCTTGTTATGGGTGTAGCCAGCAGGGCCATCTAATCCGAGATTGTCCTACTTGAGGAGCAGGCACCGGTAGTGGCAGAGGGTTACAGCAGAGGCCGTCACAATCGGATACAGTTCAGTCAGGTTTTAGACCATCGCCACCACCACAGCCTGCCGTGTCTTCTCAGGGTTCACGACCAGCAAGGAGGGATACTCCTACTATATCAGCACAACAGTCTGGTGTTCAGATTAGTAGTTCACAGGCACAGGCACCGCAGGGACGTGTCTTTGCACTTGCACCGACTGATGCATCTCCTGGATCTTCAGTTCTTCGAGGTATATTTCCAATGTTTGGTTGTTGGGCCCGTGTTTTGTTTGACTCTGATGCATCTCATTCCTTTATATCATCATCATTTGCACTTGCATCGGGGTTAGAGATCAGTTTCATAGATCGGGCATTGTATGTTAATACGCCAGTTGGGGTTTCAGTGTCTTTGAGCCGAGTTGTGAGGGATTGTTCCATTGTGATAGCTAGACGAACTTTTGTGTTTGACCTTATCCTCCTGGAGATGACTAGCTTTGATGTCATTCTCGGGATGGATTGGTTAGCTTCTTTTCGTGCCACGATCGATTGTTTTAGAGGTAGAGTCACAGTTTGCACTTCTGAGGGAGACTGTTTCTTTTTCGTGAGAGATCGGAGTGATTCCCACATTTCATCATTTTATGGAGTTCGTGGACGGAGTCGTGGTGATTACTTCTTGGCTAGCCTTATAGCCGAAGAGGATGATGTTGTGGAAGAAGATTATCCTGCAGTTGTTCGCGATTTTCTGGATGTGTTTCCAGAGGATTTGACAGAGTTGTCTCCACACCGAGAGGTGAAGTTTACTATTGATTTGATGCCCGGTACCGCGCCGATTTCTAGGCACCGTATCGTATGGCACCAGTTAAATTGCAAGAATTGAAGATGCAGCTTGATGATTTGAGGATGAAAGGTTTCATCCGACTGAGTGTGTCGCCATGGGGCACACCGGTCTTGTTTGCTAAGAAGAAAGATAGTTCTTTGAGGTTGTGCATTAATTACCGGAAGTTGAATCGTGCCACCATCAAGAATAAGTATCCTTTGCCAAGGATAGATGATTTATTTGATCAGTTGAGGGGAGCCAGTTGTTTCTCGAAGATTGACTAGAGGTCTGGCTATTATCAGTTGCGGGTTAGGGATGAGGATATCCCGAAAACAGCATTCCGTACACGGTATGGACACTATGAGTTCCTTGTTATGCCTTTTAGCTTGACTAATGCACCAGCGGCATTCATGGACTTAATAAACCACGTCTTTTACGATTACTTGGACCAGTTTGTGGTAGTTTTCGTGGATGACATTCTTGTGTACTCACGGACTCGGGAGGAGCACGAGGTCCATTTAAGTATTGTTTTACAGATTTTGCGGGATCATCGATTGTATACCAAATATGAGAAATGTGAGTTTTGGCTACAGGAGGTGAAGTTTTTGGGGGCATGTTGTTTCAGAAGGTGGAGTGTCAGTGGATCCATCAAAGGTTGAAGCAGTTTTAAATTTGGAGCAACCCAAGAATGTTTTTTAGATTTGGAGTTTTCTTAGTTTAGCGGGTTACTACCAAAGATTTATGAAGAATTTTTCTCGCTTGGCAGCGCCTATAACCTGTTTGACCCAAAAAGGGATTAAGTTTGCATAGAATGAAGCTTGTGAGTCATCCTTTCAGGAATTGAAGACAAGGTTGACTACGGCTCCAGTGTTGGTGATACCTGAGCGTGGCTTGGGTTATGTGATCTATTGTGATACTTCACGTGATGGTTTAGGGTGTGTGTTAATGCAGGATGGTAGAGTAGTGGCTTATGGGTCTCGGCAATTGAAGACTCACGAGTATAACTACCCTACTTATGATCTGGAGTTGGCGGCAATTGTGTTTACTTTGAAGTGTTGGAGACACTACTTGTATGGTGAGAGATTCGAGGTATACTCGGATCATAAGAGTCTCAAGTACTTTTTCTCCCAAAGGGACTTGAACAACAGGCAGAGACGATAGGTTGAGTACTTGGAAGATTACAATTTTGACTTGCAGTATCATCCGGGTAAGACAAATGTGGTAGCAGATGCCTTAAGCCGGAAATCCCGTGGAACTTTGCCTAGTCTGGCCATTCGAAAGTGGAAGATGCTTGAAGATTTAGCAAAGATGGGATTACAATGTTTTGATGATGATGTTTACAGTGACTCAGTATTCTTATTTAGTCTTGTGGCTCAGCCCACTCTTGTCAGACTAGTGATTGAGTCGTAGAGACAGGATCCGGACTTGGATGCTATTCACGTTTTGATCTCCAGTGGTAAAACAGGGAAAAATTGGGCCTTGCATGTAGATGGGGGTCTACGGTTCAGGGGTTTGTTGGTAGTTTCCACAGGTTGTCGTGAGGACGTCTTACGGGAGTTTCACACTTCCCGCTTTGCAATTCATCCAGGTGGTACCAAGATGTATCACAATATGAGATGTCAGTATTGGTGGAATGGGATAAAGAAAGATGTTGCACAGTTTGTGGCTAGATGCCTTACCTGTCAGCTGGTGAAGGCTGAGCATCAGAGACCAGCCGGTTTATTGCAACAATTGCCTGTAACGCAGTGGAAATGGGAACATATCGCTATGGATTTTGTGACAGGTCTTCTAAGGTCACGGAGGGGCAATGAGGCCATATGGGTCATCATTGACAAATTGACCAAGATGGCTCACTTTTTGCTTATTAAGACAATAGATAATGCAGAGAAGCTTGGTATTCTTTATGTGAAAGAGATTGTAAGGTTGCATGGAGTTCCAGTAACCATTGTTTCAGATAGGGATGCCAAGTTCACTTTGAAGTTCTGGGGAGGACTTCAAGCAGCGTTTGGCTCAGCGTTGCATTTGAATACAGCATTCCATCCACAGACTGACGGTCAGTCGGAACATACTATCCAGATTTTGGAGGATATGCTTCAGGCATGTGTGCTTGATTTGGGTGGTAGTTGGGAGGATCACCTTCCACTTATTGAGTTTGCCTACAATAATAGTTATCAGGCGAGCATTCAGATGGCTCCATTTGAGGCATTGTATGGTAGACCTTGTAGGTCTCCTGTTTGTTGGACTGAGGTAGGCGAGACAGCCGCTTTAGGACCCGACATTATACTCGAGTCTACTGAAAAGATTAAGTTGATAAGACAGAGGTTACTTACAGCTCAGAGCCGATAGAAGAGTTATGCGGATAAGTGGAGACGACCGTTATCCTTTGAGGTGGGAGACCATGTTTTTCTACGGGTTTCTCCACGAAAAAGATTGACGAGATTCAGGAAAAGTGGCAAGTTGTCGCCACGATTCATTAGATCGTTTGAGATTTTGGACCGTGTAGGAGAGGTTGCCTACAGACTTGCTTTGCCGCCACAGTTAGACAGGGTCCACAATGTTTTCCATGTATCGATGTTACAGAAGTACGAGCCAGATCCATCTCACATTTTGAGTTGGGTTGATATAGACATTGATGAGAATGTTTCCTACGATGAATGACCAATTCAGATTCATGGCACACAACAGAAGGTGTTGAGGAACAAGACGATACCAATGGTGAAAGTCCTTTGGAAACACCACGGAGTAGAGTAGGCTACTTGATAGCTCGAACAGGAGGTTCGCTCCAAGTATCCAGAGTTGTTTTCTTCTCCAGGTATGTCTTGATTTCGGGGACGAAATCTTTCTTAAAGTTGGGGATAATGTAATGTCTGTGTCTAATATATATATATATATATATATATATATATATATATATATATATATATATATATTTGTGTGTGTGTGTGCATATGTGTATATATTTGTATGTGTGTGGGTAATTTAAAACCAAAAAAAAAAAAAAAAAAAAAAGGAAAAAGAAAAGTCAAAGGGTGGTGGTGGACCCACCACCTACTCACTTTTAATGGTCTAGAGACCATTTCTTTTCCTTCATTCTCTCTCCCCATCACTTTCTCTCTTCCTTCCTTCTTCTTCATTTTCTTTTTCACTTTAGTTTCAAGCTTTGAGATTTGATTTCTTCCTCATTTCTTACCGGATTTGAGTGTCGTTCGAGGCAAACAAAGCCCATGATGAGCTCTACGCGCTAGTATAAGCAATTTCAGATTTGGTGTTTCCTAGGGAGTTCGAAATTAGAGACCCACTTTCAAGGGTTTTGTTCAATTTAGAGGTAGGGGCTCTTAATCCATAATTTTCTTGCTCTATGTGAATTACATTTTCTAAATTGTTGTAGGACATGCTTATTTGTGATAGTTGTAGTTTAGAAGTAGTTAGAACATGTGTATATGGTTATGTGAGAGCTTGTATTAAATGTTTGATGTGAAAAACTTGTCTATGTGATGATTTATATATGTTCGTTAGGCTAGATGTATTGTTGTATAAGAGCATTTTGAAGTTCCTTGAGAAATTCTTGTGAAATTATGCCTTGCTTACTTAAATTGAGTTGGTTGTGGAATAATGAGTATATTTATGGTACTGATGCACTCATGCACTTACATTGGGCACGAAATAGGAGAAATTGTTTTGGAACAAAAAGTAAAATTTTGGGAAAAGAGTTTTTACGAAATGGTTTTATGAAAACCCGGTCGCCGCGGGGGTACCAAAGGGCCGGAGTGTTAATATAGCTTAGAGGGGACTTGGGAGTCGCCCTAACGTGGTTGAGCTATCTGGGCCCCTCAATGATGCTGCGGTGTTACCAAAGGTCTAGAGACAGTAGTCAATCCTCCTCTCGTGCCGCTGCGGGGTCACCAAAGGGCGGGTTGTATTAACAGTTTGAAAGTGATGGTTTGAAATGTGAAAATGGGGAGCGACATCGGCATGCATTTGCATTCCATGGCATTGTGTTGTTTGCACTTGAGTTTGGTTGAAATGTTGTATTATCCCGACAGTGTATGATCCTTATTCCTATTGATCTATTCTTTGTATGGATTCACAAGAACATAAGATGCGTGTCTTAAGTGCTACCTACTGAGCTTTATGCTCACCCTATCACTTAATAATTTTTTCAGGAAACGGGAAAGAAGTGGCAGATGACTTTCCACCACAGGCCTAATTTGGATTAGAAGACTTTTTTTTGCTATTTTTGTATTAAGTCCCATATTTTTTTTCTAAAAGCTTAGTCTGTTATATTTGGCATAGAGGTTTGTGGACTCTTGTTATTATAATTATACCTATGGGCTGTAACTTTTGTATGAGCTGTCTAAATGTTGTAAAATATGGACATTTGACATTAATCTTATATTTTGGGACTGTAATTATGATATTCGGATGATATAGTATGTGGTTGTACCATTATGGAATAAACTAAGTTAAGGCATGGTTAATGGATGAAAGGGATGTTGGAATGTATTATATGTTTATTGTGCTGGGACAGGTTAAAAATGCATTTAAACAGGTTGTGGTAGGCCCATTTTTTAAGGGAAGTCATTCTGAATTTTTTTTTAAATGGTATCAGTTTAGGGTCGTTATAGGTGGAGGGATTTTGAAGCGTGAAGCAAAATAATATTTGGTTCATAAAAAATCAATTCAAAGAAGATTCAAGAAAGAGGTGATTTTGGCACCAAAAAATGAATGAAAAGTTAGTTCTCTCAAATTATGCATATTGGAGCAATATCATTTCAGTTTATCTTAAAGCATGTGATTTATGGCACAGTGTCATAGAAAATCCAAAAAGTTGTCAGCAAAACAAAGTTCCAAAAAAGAAAGAAGTGGTACTCAAGATATTGAATAATGCAATTCATGAAGAAGTTTGGAAACATGTTGAAAATTTGAATTCTCCAAGTCAATTATGGCAAAAGCTTGAATTTATGTCTTTATCTAATTATAAATTCAAATCAGTATCCGTTGAATATTGGTTCCCAAATTACGATAAAGATGGATTTTTTGAAGAAATAAGTTGGGAAGATGAAAATGAAGAAATTTTTTATAAGATGGAAGAAAAAGAAGATTTTGAAAAGGTGGAATGTATGAATATAGAATTTGATGAAAAAAGCAAAAAAGATGCAAGATGAGAAAATGGTGATGGTGGAGTTTAATAAAGAAGGAAAAGAAGGAGTTGATGTTGATGAAAAAAAAATATTCAAAGATGAAAATGAGATAGAAGAAAAATTAGATATTGGAGAGACAGAAGTTGTCACGAACGAAGAAATCATAGGAGTTGAATTTGGTGAAGAAATTGGAATATCAAATCTTGGTGAAAAAAACAAATGGTTTGAAATTCCGTATGAAGCAACATACTCAATTTCAGAAGAAACGAAATATATTCAATTGGATGATGTTATAGTTGAAGAAAAATTGAAGAACGTTTGTATAGAATATTTCTCAAATGATATGATATGGGTGAATATTGAAGTGTTCTTTGATTTAAATGAGCAAGTCAAAAGTAAATTCAAAAAGTGTGAAAATTTTCAAGTGAATCTCGAGAACAACATTGGAAATCAGTTTCAAGGTAAGGTGATGAAAAATACTAGAAGCATAAAAAAGACAAGATACAAAGCTTGCACAGCAAAGGAGGTTGCAAAGAATATTTTTGCATTTGAAAGCATTAGAAATTTGATGTACTTAACAACTAAAAGGCCGGATATAATGTTTGCAGTAAGTTTAGTTTGCCGATTCATGGAGAAACCACATTCAAGTCATTGGGAGGCTGCAAAAAGAATTTTGAGGTATGTGAAAGGAACCATTGATTATGGTATTTTTTATCAAGCAAATGTTTCGGTTAAACTTGTTGGCTACACGGATAGTGACTTGGCGGGAAGTATTGATGATAGTAAGAGCACATCCCGTTATGTCTTTAATCTTGGAAGTGGTGCAATTTCATGGAGTTCGAAGAAACAAGCTATTGTGACTCTTTCTGCAATGGAAGCGGAGTATATTATTGCCTCACTTGCCGGTTGTCAAATCTTTTGGTTGCAAGGTATTTTGGAAAATCTCAAGCACAAGCAAGAAGGGCCAACAACATTATTTTGTGACAATAGTTCAACTATCTCTGTTACAAAAGACCCTGTTCTACATGGAAGGACGAAGCATATTCGCATCCGTTATCATTTCTTAAGGGAGCTTGTCAATGAAGGAATTATTCAAGTTGAATATTACAAGACGGATGAACAAATGGCAGATTTATTCACAAAGCCTCTTGGTGGAATTTTATTTAAGAAGAATCTTGCAAAGTTGGGAATGAAAAGCAAATTTGGTTTACGGGAGGCATTGTTGCAAAAATAAACCAAATACATGAACTAACTCAAGTGTTGAATACATGAACTAACTCATGTGTGAAATACATGCACTATCTCATTAGGAGATGAAACAATTGTGTTAAACTTAGTGTTTTATTTATTGTCTTGTAATTTGTGTCTTTCTAGAGTCATGTATTAGTGCCTATAAATACATGTTCTTAAGTTCTTTTGAAAGTAAGAAGTGAGGAAGAAATATATTAATATTTGAGAGTTTTATAAAAGTTGTGTGTGTTCTTCTTCTTCATATTGAGTGCCTCTTACATAAACTATATAAATTAAGGAAAAGCCTCGATAATGGACTGAACAGCTTAAATGCGTTTCACATTGTGTCGACTGAACCCTGTTTTTCCTAGTACATATGCCTATTCCTTGAGACTCCTCTCTTTCCCCTTGTTTGTTTAAGCCATCACCAGCATGTCCAACATCAATCTCACGTACTTGAGTTTATCTCCTTCATCTTCTTCAATCATGGCTTCTATGATAATCACCTTCCCTTTGTCATTTGGAATAGATTCTCTACACTTTCTCAAGATATGAATGCACTCTTCATCTCCCCAATCATGCAGAACCCACTACAATATAAAAGATGCATAGTTTAATAAACAAAAGAAAATGAACATGACTCTGAATTTTCCTAGAAACTCAAATGTAAATGTCACGATATACAATTAGGAGATGTCTACATATATAAGTGCCAACAACCTCTCCCTCCCTCCAGGTAACGTCACAGCAATTCAAATTTCGAGTTTAAGAATACTAACCACGAGTAAAGCAGCATCAGCCTTTGGCACACTTTCAAACATATCACCTCCAATGTGCTTAACACCAACACAATTAGGTGCAGCAGACACAACATGAGGAAGATCAAAGTTAATGCCATGAACCCAAGGAAAAGCCTTGACCAAAATGCTGAGAGCTGTTCCATCACCCCCACCTACATCAACCAAGGAGTCCACCCCATCTAATAATTCAGGACAACTATCAATTATTGCTGGCATAGCCAGTCTAGCATCACAAGCCAATGCATCATTAAAGAGTTTGCTATGGGCAGGATTTGCAGCTGCATAGCCCCATAAGTCTTCACCATTAACAGCCTCAAATGCTGAGGATCCGTTGGCTATGACGTGACTTAGACCATGCCACGGTACAAGCATCGTTGGACTGCTCTGTAGCAACACTAAAACAGCCATGCTACTTTTGCCATGTCTCATGAGAAGGCGCGAGAACGGTGTTTGAACATAACCAATATTACCAGCTTTGCTATTGAAACCTTCTTTGAATATGCTGTGGTGCACCAAGAACCTCATGATGCGGTGTAGGGCGGAGGAAGAACATTGAAGGGTGGAAGATAGCTCGGAGAGTGTCATGGGACCGCCATGGTTTTCCAAGACATCAGCTATCCCAAGCTCAATGGCACACTTTACCACTGCCATATCAACAAAACCAAATACATATTTCCATATGTCCACTTGGGCTTGTGATTCTTCTTCTTCCTCAATCTTTACTTGTCGTTTTTCTTGTTGTTTCTCCTTCCATTGTGCACACTCAAAAATTGAAGTGAATTCTAGTTTTCAATAACCTGCGATGTGGAAAGCTTACAAGTTACACTATAAATTAACTTTGTTAAACCGTAATCCAAAGTTGTTCAATCATGTAAATCAATTAGAGCTTACAAAATACGCCATGAATCAACTATGGTAAACCATAATCCAAAGTTGTTCCATCATGTAAATCAATTAGAGCTTACAAGGTACACTATGAATCAACTATGTTAAACCATAATCCAAAGTTGTTCAATCATGTAATTGAATTAGTACGAGTCAAAGTACTCGACTGTTATGAGAATTGTGTGACTCAAGTAGTGATGGTGGTGTTTTTTTTATTATTTTAAATTCAAGCACACACACACAATCACCGTAATTTTGTTCCCACCAGAGCTCGAACGGTCAATCTCTCTAAAGGGGATGAGAGCTTATACCATCTAGAAAGGAGAGTTTACAGAGTGAGTTTTAGCGCGGGTCACGCCAACATGACAGAGTAATACAACAATTAGATAGAAGGAACGGCCCACTAATTGGTCCATTCAAAACTGAAAATCGAAAAGACTCAGAGGAGGTTACCGTTAACGTAGCCTCTCTCTGTTCAACCATTGCAATGGGAAACTTCTGTGGCATCCAAATACCACATTTGGTTTTTAGGGCACATTAAGTGATAAACAAGAAAAAGATGCAAACATAAACACACAGACACATAAATGTGTATATATATATATATGATCTATACATGTTGCACTGCTCCATAAGAGGAATGCTTATGCGTACCCGGATAAGTGAAAAGAGAATGAAAAAAGCAAAAGGATGATTCCATGTCTTAACAGGCTTAACAGCACTATAGATAAACAGTTCTGACTACCCTTTTCAATGCATGGGGGCTCTATAAGTACTTCCTATTTATACTAAATTACTAAACATATCAAACAAATTTCCTGCTATAATTGAAACCTTAATATTCAAGTTGGTTATTTTTATTTTATTTTTTATCCAGGCAATTAACTTTCACAATGCACGAATCGTCAACCTTTTAGGTTGAAAAGAGAGGCCGTGCATTTTGATAACTAAGTGCTTTATTAATTCTAAAACAATTAAGCAATTTTCCAATTAAGTGTGTTTGATAACTTAATTTTAAGTGGATTAAACATTTATCCAATTAAGTTTATTTGATAACACAATTCGAATATCACTAAAAATGATAAACGTAACTTAAAATAGGGTAAAATTTTAATTGACAAATATATTATTTCTCGCTAAATTCTAAATGTTGAACGTGAAATTTTAAAATATATATATTTTTAATTATCACTTAAAAAATTCAACACTTAAATATTTGTTGTTTACTATAGTCAATTGGAGAAATTATTCGATACTAAATGATACAAATAATATAGTGCACTCATCTAAACAAGGGAAATTGTGATTTTTTTAATTCAACACAGCACACTATTATATATTGAACTCGTACTACTTTCAGTTTTACCCAAAAAAAAATAACTAATTTTTAGATTTTTTTTGTTTTATATTAATGCATTATTGTATGTTCACTTTTCTTATCACAGTGTCTGGATTGAATTAGATCCCAAGTCATACAATTATTTTAAAGATTGTCTATAACGACCCGAACCCGTAGGTTCGAACCGTTAGCCGGGTCCTTAACCGAACCCAAGGTCAACTAGGGATAACACCATTCTTTCCTACGTCAATACATATTATACGTGTCATTCCGAGTTTATAAAAAAAATAAGGAATAATAAATAATAATAATAAAATAATATTATAGTTACAAAGTATGTCAAAACGGTCTACTAACCCATCAAACCCTGTGAAGGAGCGTCGTCCGCCACCTGCTATCTGTGTCCTGAAAAATGTTTAATGTAATGGGATGAGCAAATTGCTCAGTAAGTAGCGCCTAAAACCCATCTTTTGTAGCCCCGTGAATCCAAACAATGAATAAGACAATAGGAAATGTGGTCATACAAAGCTGAAAAAAAATACAATATACATTTTCAAGTCCAAAACAAAGAATGTCGTGCCATGAATGCAATGTCATGCATGTCACTCCCTATTTTCAGAAAACTTCCATCATTTCACAAACTGTTAATATAACCTTCCCTTTGGTGACTCCGCAGCGACACGAGAGAATGATTGGCTATTGTCCCTGACCTTTGGTACCTCCGCAGCGTCATTTGGGGCCCAAATAGCTCAATCACGCTAGGGCAATCTCCCTAATTCCCTCTAGGCTATATTAACACACCGGCCCTTTAGTGACTCCGTGGTGACTAGGTTTTCTCAAAACCGTTTCATCAAATTCTCCCCAAAAATCCCCTTTTTCATTTTTATCAAATCATTGTACCCTTTTTCATGCCCATGCTATGAATGCATATCACATGTCTCTTTAATACTATGGAAATTGAGAGAATTATTATGTAACGACCCTTAAACTGATACCATTTATAGATAAATAAATAAATTCGGCATGACCTCCGCTAAAAATAGTCCTACAACAACCTGTTCAAATGAAGAAAAAAAAATGCAACGACCTTTCAAGACCTATCTAACTTGCCCCAACACACAATACAAAAGGAATATAATACATTTCCCAATACCATAACATCAACAACCTCCCCAAGTTAGCCCATCATCGTCATCCCATTCAACTTAAGCATTTACATAGTCTCAGTTTACAACAAAAATAATCAAGGATCTTAGTTATGTTACAGGCCATGATTTGCAAAAATGAATACTCTTTTACATAGTTTGAGACTATACCAAAAAAAATGGGTTGAGATACAAAAGATAACAAAATACAACTCCTAATCTTCTTCAAGCTTGCGGGGGATTGTCATCCGCCACTTCTTTCCCGTTTCCTGAAAAAAAATGTTAAATAAAAGGGGTGAGCAAAATTGCTCGGTAGGTGGTGCCTAAGACACACCTCTTGTGTCCCCGTGAATCCAAGCAAAGAATAAGACAATAGGAATTGGGGTCATACTATGTCAAGAAAGTATAACATTAAATCCAATCTCAGCATACACAATATGATGCTATAAAATGCAATGCATGCCGATGTCGCTCCCTATTTTCAACATTCAAATCCATCACTTTCAAACTGTTAATATAACCCGCCCTTTGGTGACCCCGCAGCGACACGAGAGAAGGATTGGCTAGTGTCCCTGACCCTTGGTACCCTCGCGGCGTCATTTTGGGCCCAGCTAGCTCAACCACGCTAGGGCAATCTCCCTAATTCCCTCTAAGCTATATTAAGACACCGGCCCTTTGGTAACCCCGCGGCGACCGGGTTTTCTCAAAACCATTTTAATCAAAACTTCTTCCCAAAATTTCCCTTTTTTCTTTTCAAATCACATTAATCCCATTTCATGCCCAATGTTAGTGCATGGATGCATCATGCCATGTCCAAGTTCATCATTCCATAACTAACTCAAACTTAATTAATATAGCATGATTCACAAGAATTTTTAAGTAAAACTACAACATGCTTTCATACAATCGAGATCTAGCATGATAGGCATATAAAAATCAACATTTATGTATATTTGTAACACAAATCAGCATATATATATATATATATATATGGAATTCATGAACTTCACAATAAACATGGAAAATCAACATTTAAGTATGTTTTTAACACAAATCAGCATATATATATATGGACTTCATGAACTATATATATTACAACACAATCATTCTAAGATAATTATCATCAATTAGACTAATTAACAATAATTACATGAAATTAACTCACAAGGGAATAAGAAAATGTGGGTTAATATAACCCGACCTTTGGTGATCCCACAGTGACACGAGAGAAGGATTGGCTAGTGTCCCTAACCATTGGTACCCCCGCGGCGTCATTTTGAGCCCAGCTAGCTCAGCCACGCTAGGACAATCTCCATAATTCCCTCTAAGCTATATTAAGACACCGGCCCTTAACCCCGCAGCGACCGGGTTTTCTCAAAACCATTTTAATCAAAAATTCTTCCCAAAATTTCCCTTTTTCTTTTCAAATCACATTAATCCCATTTCATGCCCAATGCTAGTGCATGGATGCATCATGTCATGTCCAAGTTCATCATTCCATAACTAACTCAAACTTAATTAATATAGCATGATTCACAAGAATTTTCAAGTAAAACTACAACATGCTTTCATACAATCGAGATCTAGCATGATAGGCATATAAAAATCAACATTTATGTATGCTTGTAACACAAATCGGCATATATATATATATACGGACTTCATGAACTATACACATTACAACACAATCATTCTAAGATAATTATCATCAATTAGACTAACTAACAACAATTATATGAAATTAACTCACAAGGGAACAAGAAAATGTGGGTTAATATAACCCGCCCTTTGGTGATCCCGCAGCGACACGAGAGAAGGATTGGCTAGTGTCCCTGACCCTTGGTACCCCCGCGGCGTCATTTTAGGCCCAGCTAGCTCAAACACGCTAGGGCAATCTCCCTAGTTCCCTCTAAGCTATATTAAAACACTAACCCTTTGGTAACCCCGCGGCGACCAGGTTTTCTCAAAACCATTTTAATCAAAACTTCTTCCCAAAATTTCCCTTTTTCTTTTCAAATCACATTAATCCCATTTCATGCCCAATGCTAGTGCATGGATGCATCATGCCATGTCCAAGTTCATCATTCCATAACTAACTCGAACTTAATTAATATAGCATAATTCACAAGAATTTTCAAGTAAAACTACAACATGCTTTCATACAATCGAGATCTAGCATGATAAGCATATAAAAATCAACATTTATGTATGCTTGTAACACAAATCAGCATATATATATATATGGAATTCATGAAGTTCACAATAAACATGGAAAATCAACATTTAAGTATGCTTTTAACACAAATCAGCATATATATATATGGACTTCATGAACTATATACATTACAACACAATCATTCTAAGATAATTATCATCAATTAGACTAATTAACAACAATTACATAAAATTAACTCACAAGGGAACAAGAAAATGTGGGTTACTGACCCCCTCAATCTAAGCCAAAAGCCCCAATTTTTACCTCAAATCCTCAAAATGGGTCTCAATTTTCGGACTTCCTAGAGTGGCCAAAAGCTGAAATTGTTGGTATAGATTTGAAGATCTCGTCGTGGGCTTCAATTTGCCGCAAACGGCATCCAAAATTTCAAAAAGATGAGGAAGTAATCACAGATTAAAGTTGCAAAAGAAAAAGAAAATACAGAGGCAGCGAGAGAGAGAGAAACAAACTGGCCGAGAGAGAAAGCTAAGTGAAAATAAAACGGGTCTGTAATGACCCTTATATCACAGGTGGGTCCCACAGTGGAAAAAGTAATGTTTAATAATATATATATATATATATATATATATATTAATAAACATTACATATTATCACACAATTAACATACTTCCACATAAAATTTTCAATAAATTATTAAGTATCATAGGCATGGAAAAATTAACATATTAAGCATACTTTACAATAATTCTTAAAAAATTTCCATAAGTTTCTATGTATTATTTTTAGCAATTTTGCCAACACAATAGCATATAGAAATCAATAATGAAGCATGACAAGTAATTCTAAGGAAATTTTCCTAAGCTTTCATATATCATTTCTAGTCAATTCAACAACATAATAAGCATAAAAAATTAACATTTAAACATGTTTTCTATACAAATCCAATAATACACCCAATAACATGCTTCACATCCCCAAGTAAATCAATTTAAAAAAAAAAAAAAAAACAATCAACTCAAATTAAACATACTTGACATGAATTATAGTAAAAAATTTACAAAGGTGCAAGAAAAATGGAAATTAGAGACCCCTACCTCAATCTAAGCCAAAAGCCCCAATTTGTGTCCTAGATCCTAACTCTCCTGGAGTGTACTAAACACAAAATTGCTCCGATCGACTTAAAGATCTCATCATGGGCCTCAATTTGCCACAAATGGCTTCTAAAAATTTCAAGGATTGGTGGAGAAATCAAAGCTCTAAAGCTTTGATTGAAAAAGAAAAAGAAAAAGCAAAGTAAAGAGCAGAGAGAGAAAACCAGCGGGGAGAAGAGAGAATGGAGACCAAACATGGTCTCATGGCATTAAGTTTGATATTGGTAGGTCCTACCATTTTTATTTTATTTTTCCTTTTCCTTTTTGTTTTTAATTTACACCACACACACACATAATTATACATGTAATTTGTAATTACTCAAAACACAATAAATAAAAATAGATGTGGTGCAAATGAACCCAATCAAAATACCCGTATGCAACAATTTCGGTAGCAGTCCCACATGGGACCGTCCGGCCCGAAAAACTGAAAAAAACAAAAATGACCATCCTTGCATTTCAAAGAGTCCTTCAATGAAATGCCCCAATCAACTCTTGGATATAACTGGCACACTCCACGGTGTCAATTCGCACAATGTGAAAAGACAAAAATGCCCTTGCATAAATGAAAAAAAAAAATAGAAAGTGAAAAAATTCAGAAATATTACATTGTCACTTCGCGCACGTTTTGAGAACAAAATCTTTCCCATTCTCATTAGCTTATGCCTCTGACCCCAGCCCTCTTCAAGACTTTTGTGTTCCTATTAATGACCCCAAATCAATTGGTATGAATATATGATATACATATATGCATATCCCATCAGACCTAATTAGCCTTAATTTGTTTTTGCTTTTTCACATGCTCTGTTTTTTCTTTGTGAAAGCACTGAAAGGGTATAGTAGTCCACATTGGTTTTCATTTCTTTATTTTCCAATTGCCTTATTGTAAATTTTAATGGAGTTGGGTTATGATTGAAACACATAGTCCTTGATGTATGCATGTTTCAATCATAACTACATAAGTGTTTCAATCACAACTCTTAATTGTTATACATTAGAAGATCCAAGTCCATTTTAATAACAGTTTCTTAGCTCTATATAGATAACGTTTGCTTTTACTTTTGCAAGGCCCAAAACTGGCAAAGTTGTGAGGCGAGAGTACTATCCCAAAATATATAGATACTTTTTAGTTTTACTTTATTTATTTAAGAAGTGTATTATTTTAGAATTCTTTTATAGATTTCTCATGTCACATGTCTTTTAAATATATATATATATATATATATATATATATATATATATATAATATAATTTTAGTTTAATTTCACTGATGCTCCTTCAGATTTGATCAAATATCATATTAAAACACATTTTACAAATTATTACCGTTTTAAATTCAATTTTACTTTTCCGTCACTGACACTGTTAAAAATGTACGAAAAGACAACTTTGCCCATTATTTTTTAATCTCATTTATTCTAAAATATCAAGTAACTAAAATGACCATTTTACCCCTACCACACTTTCTGGATATTCCATCCCCAATTCCAGTGTCTTTTACAATTGACAAGTTTTCATGGAACCTAATTATTTCGATGGAGTTATTTTCTTCTCCACGCATTACTATTTATGCATTAAACAATAGCTAAGTTTGTTATTTAATCCATTGGATATTTGATTAAATTATTTTTGCAATTTTCAAAATATTTAGCAAAAAAGTTATATATGCATCAACAGTTAAAATTATACTAGCACAACTGGTTCCTTAATCTTTATTCGATAAGTGAATTTTTACCATATAATGCAAGACGTGTTTACAATAAATTGGATATTTGGTCCAATCATCGTCGTATAAACCATGTGGAATTCGTTCTTTAAAATTATTCCACGTATGTATACTGGGTGCCATGAAAAATGCGGAGAGCCATGAACCCATTTTTGGCCGCAATACCATCAATTTGACAACAACTTCAATACCTTCATTCTCTGTTCACTCTTTACAATTTGGTCATAAAGCCCAACTCAAAACATTTCAATGATATGAGAAAGTATTACGATAATACATTTGGTCAACAAAATTCCGAGTACTACATTTTGTTTTTGTTTTTGTGTCATAAATTTATTGTCCCCACGATAAGTGTTTAAATGTTGTACATTTCAGCACCTAAGTTAGGGTATTTCAATCTTTACATCTATCTTACTTTCATGTTTTAATCATAATTTATGTTTATGTGTATTTCAGGGTAATAAAGCTAAAATAGGCTTACAACAGTCCATTATGACCATTTTGGAGTCAAGTTAGAACATCAGGACAAGATTCAGAAGGAAGCAGAAAAATGCAGCAGCGTCGTGTCCGGACGCCAAGCTTCTGGCAGCAATTTTAGTTATGGATTTGACCTGTTTTTATGGCTACGGGTTTTAACCTTTTGGGTTGATTTTTGTAACATGTGGGCTTTATTATGTTTTGTATTAAAGAGAAAATAAGTCCATTATTTTTAAGGTTAGTTTTTATTATTATTTTTTTTATTAAGTTTTATTTTTTCTGTAATCAATATCACGTTCTCTCTGGGGAAAAAGAAAAAAAGCAAGGGTTCAAGAAGTTTTTACAGACTCTCTGTCTATAATTGAAGGAAGAAGAAGAAGAAAAAACCACAAGATGGGGATCGGCCTTATTGACACCATGATCATCTCCTCCATGAGCTAGTTCTTCACTTAGGGCTTGGATGAGCCCTAAGTTCATGTAACATAAACCTTTGTATTTCTTTTCTTAGGGAATTATTATGTTGTAATTAAATATATGGCCTTGTGATTTATTTATATATACATGCTTGATTTGACAAATTAGGGCTTGTATTGAAGAATTCTTCCATTGAAATCTCTAAGTTGATTGTATGTCTATAAATAATTAATTAGGGATTTTATTCTTGATTAAATGATTAAAAATTAATTCTTTCATTAATTTTATATGTAATTTGCATGTCTATGTGTGATTACTTTAGAATTATATTTTACACTAGATACTTTTTGTAGTTGTGTTTAATGATGGCCATAGCATGATACTTATTTGATACAATTGTCAATTAATTTGATGGATAAAGGCTTAATCTTGATAGGTTGTTCTACAAATTAGCTTACTTGTCATTAGTTAATTGTAGTGAAGTAGGCAATTCGTACTTGATTATGTTAATCCATGCTTCTACTTACAATTAGTATTATCTTCTTGATTGATGTGTGCTTTTATTTGATACATTTGTGAATGTGTATGTTGGGTTATGACGTAATCTTGAATGGATTCTACACTTTAGTTTAATTGTCATTAGGTAGACAATTCATTCTTGATGTTGATAATCTATGCTTACAATTGTGATTTGTGATGATAATGTGGACACATCTACGATTACACTAATGATTTCCCTATTAATTGAAAGCATATGGTTAATTGCATGAGCTCAGTGGTGAATCCTAACCCAAGGACTCTCTTCCTGTCTCTTTAATTCTTAGTTTAATTTAATTTACTTGTATTGTCATTTCCATTTCTATGCTTTCAATTGAATTTTAGCTTAATCACTTCACCAAAATCTTTTTCTCTCAAACTTTCTCTCTCTCTCTTTCTCTCTTTTACAATCTAATTAACTTTGAAACCAAGTTTAATCCCAACACATGTTCAATCCCTTAGGAACGATCCCTTCTCACTTTATACTTGATGGTATAAGTGTTAAGCGGCTTTTATATAAATTTAAAGTATGGTGCCCGTTTGATACTATTTCCAAAACCAAAGTGTTGTACATTATTTTGTGCACACGCTTGGGTCGCATCACCCCTCCCCTCTTCCTCCTCTCTATGTACTATATCCCTATTGCAATGTTAATACTTTCATTTATTTATGGTTTTTTTTTTTTTTTTTTTTTTTTTGGGACATTTATTTGTGTTCTATTAATTGGGTTTTCCAATTATATTATTTATTGGTGCTTCTCTTATTTTTGTGCTTTATTAATATTTATAATTGTATTTATATTGCTTAGTAGAGATACTAATGAGAGTAGGGATTAATCTTATATAATAATAATTATAAGATATTTCTTATATTTGATGTGTGTTTTCTCTTCTTTTTTTTATCCCAATATATGCTATGGCATTTACATACTCAGATACTGATATAAAGATATATATATATATATTAATAATTATAAATTTACAAAGTCAACGTTAAAGGGTATCTAAGTCATTTCAACTATTTTTGTTAGTCAACACCCAGTTAAAAGGACAATAATGTTATTTTACATGTAAAAAGTGGTCTTACACATCTAAAAAGTAACTGTTGGAGTATGAGTGAAAATAAGAGTAAACGTTTGTAATGTGAGTGATAGTAATTTTCGAAAGATGTTTCAAGTGATATTTGGTCAAACTTGAGGGGGGTGTCAGCGAAATTAACCCTATAATTTTTGTATTTTAATTATTAATAATAATATGTATCTCCAAACATTCCACAAAGTATACACTTTTTTTTTTTTTTTTTTTTTTTTTTTGTCATTAGTAAGAAATTCACACACCCACCCACTTTGCTCCTTTGGAGAATGGTGGGGGTAAATGAGATATCACTAGACCATAAGGCCCTTGATAAGTATACATGGCCTTTAACATATGTACAAATATTTAAATAAATAAAATTCATAAATCAAAATTTTAAATATTTTATACAAAAACACACATATATAATAACATATAAGTGGATAAATGTTTCGGAGGCACTCTTACCAGAAACTCACAAACACCACTCACACACCCATTTTGCTCCTTTAGAGACTCGAACCATGTCAAGGTTTCATTTGGTTAGATAGAATCAACTAGAAAATAAAGGAAATATAAGTTTTTTTTTTTGTATTTTTTTGTATTTTTTTTTTTTTTTGTAATTTGGTTAGATAGAAAAGGAAAAGTCTTAAAAAATTAAGATTCTTGTAACTCTTTATTTTCTCCAAAATGTTTCCCGCACAAAACACGTAAAAAATTTATTTTCCCGTGAAAGTATCGTCTTTTTATTTAGTGTTCCTATTTTACCCAATAACTTCATTGATAATATTTTACCCAACTTCATCTATATTTGGAAACAGCAACAATTTTTTACTGGATTTCAAAGAATTATAATCTACCAACAACTTTATCATAGATAAAGTTTTAATTAACTTGATTTTTATTCCTAGTTATTTTTCATCATATATGAATAATAGTAGTTCAGAAGGTCTAAATTAATTAAAAAATTTATCATTTTTTAAATATATTTTATTATTAATTCTTTATTATTTTATTATTTTTATAAAATAAGGATAATTTAAGTATCCACACTATAATATGATATTTTTTCTTAAGTAAATTTTTATCATAATCAAATACATATTAGAAAGAAAAAAAAAAAAAAATCATTTTTCATTTCTTTTCTTTTCATTTTCGATCTAACCAAACGGAGCTTTTGAAAAGTAGAGAAAATATTTCACTTTGAAAGATAAAGGAAATATCATTTTACCATACAGTCCTTGATATTACAAATTTAGAATTTAATTAACATATTTTTAGCTCTATCACATGGGAAACCAAAAAATTAAACCCAAGTGAGGATGGTCCCACTTTGGATAGGCACAGTCATGTGGGTAAAGGTCACTTATCAAACGGGGTAAGTGCAAAAAACACCCCTCTAGTTTGAAAAATGTGCAAATAACACCCCTTGTATTCAAATCACACCCCCGTAGTATGAAAAGTGAGCAAATGGTGGCTTATTGTCAGAAAAATAAAGTGATATCAGCAAATAGACTAAAATGCCCTTAAATATACATATAACAAAAATAATTAAAAAACCTTAAAAGGCGAAATTACCTCAAAGGGCTATGGGGACATGACACCGTTTTGATCTTTAGTCCAACAAACTCAATCATCTTCCACAAAAAACGCAACGACGCATCTCCCACAAAAAAACCCCATCACCAAACCGCCCCCCATCACCACCACCACTGCTGCCCCCATCACCATCCCACAACCACGAACACACCGGCAACCATCACCAACACAGCCCACCACCACCACAATCTCTTCCCACAACCATAATAAAATATAAAAAAACACTAGTCACCTATCCACCGCCGTCGCCACTACAACACTCACCGGGAAGTGCCATCATCGATACACTTTTCAAGCTTTCTAGCTTCTTGCTGATGTTGTATTTGTGTAAATCCTCTCTACTTCATGTTTGCTACTGTTTTCGCTCTCCTCTGTGTGTCTATATCTATATATATCTCTCTAAATATATGTATGAAAATATAAAATTTATGTGTGCGTATGTGCAGAATTTGATGACTAGTAATTTCAATTGTAATCCCAATACATAATCAATAAGAATTCGTTTAATTAATGAATTAATAACCCAACACTTGCGGCATCAGATTTTCTTGAAACCCTCACAACCATTGCAACCACTGTGTATTCCAGTGAAATAACCACGCCAAGTGTCTCACGATCGGCGACGGCGAGTTTGATACAGTGGAAACAACCCTTGGTTCACGATGGCGGCGTGGTTCAGACCACGAAACGGCAACATGATTCACGTCAATAGCATAGTTTAACCTGCGACACCTGCAATCTTTGGTGTGATCCAACTCTTCCATCATTGTCGCAATGATAAACTAATTGATTTACACCTGCCATCGACGCTTGATCAAAATCTTCACCAAACTCACCCAAATCTGAACTCCCAATAACCCTAAAAAATAGGAGTATCAATCATCTCCCATAGGGATGGCAATGGGGCGGGGTGGGGCTGGGATCTCATTCCCCATCCCCATCCCTGCTGAATTTTTCAATCCCCATCCCCGCCCCCATCCCTGCTTAAAATTTCACCACCACCCCCATACCCGCCCCTGCCCCCGACCTCTTATCCCCATCCCCGATTAACATATATTATTTTTTTAAAAAAAAACATAATTTTTCTTATTTTCATATATATATATATATATATATATATATATATAATAAATCTAATTTATTACTAATAAATTATTAAATGTAAGGGTATATTAGTACTTTAATACTTAATCGAGGCGAGGCGGGGCAGGTTTACCCCATCCCCGACCCGGGCAGGTTTTCAAAATTTACCCCAATCCCCATCCCAGTTTACATAAAAGGGTCCCATCCCCACTATAAACGGGGCAGGCGGGGACCCGGCGGAGATGGGGAATTTGCCATCCCTAATCTCCCACAACCATAATTCGGCTGTGATGTAGACTCTTTCATGAAAAGAATCGAACCTGTCGATCACCTTACTTCGAAAATTGCCTCCCACCGTTGATATCCCAAAAAAAAAAAAAGACGATCTTCCTCAACCTAGACGAGACTCTGGTTCACTCCACACTGGAAAAGTACAATTTCATTGTTCGGCCGACATGATAGTGTAGAGAAAGTATGTAAAGTTAATGTGTAAAGATTATTGATGAGGTGTAATTTTTCTGGACAGATGGATGGCTAGGATTGTCTAGGACCATAGATGAGGTGGTGTACCGAGACTACCTAATAATCTCATTGAAGGATTGTTTGGGAAGTCCAAAAGGGATATGTTGGTATTTAGGAGCATTTTTTGGTCACATGACATGCACATGTCGCTTTTTGGGGTCAAAAGCCCTCATTTGCTCACTTTTTATACTACGGGGGTGTGATTTGAACACTGGGGGTGTTATTTGCACATTTTTCGAACTAGATGAGTGTTTTTTGCACTTACCCCGTTTTGATTGTATTTATTTCTTAAGTTGTGTTTGGTTATATGGAAATTTTGAAATGGCTACAATTCTGTGCTCATTTATCAGTTTTTGACCCTTTTTTTTTTTTTTTTTAATAATCTTTTGAGATCATATGTTTCAAATTGTTATAAAATCACTAGAGCTGACTTGATTTTAAATTCTTTGGACCCATAACATCAACGTGGGCTATCTACCCTGATACGAATTATTCTACTAGATAAGAATTTCAAGTGACATGGAGACTCAAAAGGTATAGATAAGAAACAACTCGAATTCAAATGAAAGATGAGAGATGAGATAAGGGTAAGTGATTTATCCTCCCCAAAATCTCTATGAATCGTAAAAGTCTCTGGTTACCATATGTAACGATAGTTACCATCTCCTATAAGAAGGAAACGATATCATTTTGGATCGGAGAGAATCTCGCTTCAACAACTACTACCATTAATGCTTCTATAAAAAAAGTGATCGATCAACCTAAAAAGGTATGCCATAAATTTCATATTTAATCCTTATCGGATATTGAATCGTCAAGTACTAACTGGACCGTCGGAGTGCACCCGGTCGGCACTACGCCGGTCGTCACTTCTCTCTTGTCTTACAAGAAACACCCCGCTTCGGACCTTACAGATTTTTGCATCAACATACCCTTTTAAGATTGACACATTGCAATTCTTTTACTAGTACATAAAAAAAAGTAGCTGCCAAATTTAATGTGTGTGTGTGAATGACATCAAAGTTCAAGCCATTTTGTCCCAAGATTATTATGGCAATGAAAATGTCCATTTACATAGTCGTTGATATTAAATGATCCAATAAATATGAAATTAAATTTTAACATTTCGCTAGGGTCCTCCTTTAGTCTGCACAATAGTTTAAAGAGGGCGGATTTGGTGTAACAATAAGACTGATCTATTGCAACAATGCAACTTGATGCTCATAGGTTGGAAAATAATATCTGGGACACAAAACACAGGTTTATTGTGGTTTTATTCATGCATCAGCAAAGAAAAGGTTGCATATAGTCATAATATATCCATAAGAAACAAATACAATTGGCTCTTATTTATTCAAATTTATTCGTTCATAGAATATAAATATTGCACCTACTTAGTTTGTAACTCTGAAATAGTTCTTAAGAATTCAAAAAATAGAAAACTAGTTTTAAAGAACTGTAAAAGACGGTTTTCTGAAAATAGGTTTTTTGTTTTAACTGAAATACTTCTTCTAATTTTAAAAACAAACTTATTGCTATGAAAAACAAGAAAAATACTTTCGATACATGACATGAAAGTGAAAAAGGTGGTGATGGGTTTCAAGGGCACTTGGGTGTGCCCTGGGAGCTGAGCATGTCTCTATAGCAAGGGCACTCCAACTTGTTTCCATATGTCCCTGAAGGAACACAGCTGCACTTCTGGCAGCACAGATTGCAGTACTTCAAGCAACGTTTTGGTATTCGAGCACTCCCACATCTCACTCCACACTTTGAATCGCAGAAACCTTCCAATATTATACAAAACAACACCAATTAGTTCAATAATAAAAAATAAAAAATTATGTAGAAAATGTATCATTACTTGGTGTGATGGTAAAGGTTAAGTATCACTGCCAATTTAATAATGCCATTAATTTAAATTGTTTTCGTTCAAATTATGTGTCACTGCTTGTTGCATGTCGTACAAATAATAGTGCTCTTTGATAATGAAAAGTAGAAAGGGGGTTGTTGACAACTTTATGAAATTTTTGAATGACACTTGGTTGTCCAGCCCAATTCAGACTCTTTGATTAAAAAATGTCATATATATATATATATAAACATGAAAAACTGGCTTTTTAAAAAAATCACTTGAACCTGTCACCCCACACACACAGGGTGAGGGAGGATTTAATTAAACTCATATTTTAGGTGAAGAAAATTATATTACTTGGATCAGCCATGGTTGGTTGAAGGAGAGAGAAGCTCAGAACCAGAGAAGCTATAAGCAAAGTGGCCAAAACAATCTTCATCTTTTCTTCTTTGAAAGGGTTAATGGTAGAAAGAGAGATTTAAGCTGTCTGGCTAGTAGAATGGGCTCAACTAAACCACAGAAAAATAGATTTTAAGAAGTGATGGTCATATGAGACCTTGTGGGGTATTTATATTTGCTAATCACAAGTCTACTTAAAAACTAATATAATTATGTGTGTGTGTGTGTGTGTGTGAGAGAGAGAGAGAGAGAGAGAGAGAGAGGTGACCATTTTTCATGAAAATAGTATTCAGGTGAGGGAGGTGAGTATGGAGGAGAGGAGAGAGAGAGAGAGAAAACAAAACAAAAAAATGTACAGCTCCATACAGACTGTAAGTTGGCTCATTTGGTGGGAGTGGAGAGGTTGTGGACTTTGCTGAGTCTTTAGGTTACAAACCAGAGAGGTTTTGGTATGGAGAAGGGTTCATGCAGCTCTCTAAAGCAAAGAATTCCAAATTAAAATTTCACTACTTTAGTTGTCCTATCTATCTAAGTAGAGTGAGTGCTCTACTATTTTATGTCCATGTTGTTGATACCTAATGCCATTCTTGGTAGATAACAGGCTGTGCTTTCAGTCCCCACTTGCATTTGTTTACTGATCAACATTGCACTTTTTTTCTTGGGGTAGGTATCAAAAATGCACATTTTTTTTGGGGTAGGTATCAACAATTCACATTGAAAGATGGATTTGATGAGGTTTGGTTTGCACACTCTTTTAGCTTATTAATAGTTAGAAAATCATTTTGACTTCCACTTTTAGTACATTTAAGAAGATCACATGTAATCTAACAACTCTGCTAAACGTTATAAATGGTTAATTACACCTGCTATAATAGCAATTGCCCTGTTGTCTTAATAGCAATTTTTTCTGGGGGTAGGTATCAACAATTCATATTTTTTGTGTGTTCGAACCTTGCACTATTTTCCTCCTCTCTAATTACTAACCATTAACCCTTAACATTTTTGTCATAAAAAATAATAATAATAATAACATAAACTTTTAAAATAGACGGTTGCTTAAACATCGTAGGCACTAAAATTAGTAACAATTTGTTCACAGTTGGATCTTCTTTAATGGATCAATCAAAAGTCATATTCAGTTACCAACAGCCAGTGACTTAGCGGTATCAACTTCTTACATCTCAAATGGAGGATAGAAGTTCAAATCTCTAAAGAGATATGTACGTGAGTACCAACTTAAAAAAAATAATAATAAATAAAAATTCAGTTGGGGCCTGCCATGCCAAATTGAATCCAACACAACACAAAATAAGGGTGAGGGTTGATTTAAATTATCTATCTAGTCCGAGCCCACTTGCAAATTAAATTACTACTATCAACTAGTCTAAGACCCACTGGGAGTAGATAGTTAAATAAAGGGTTAAGTGAAAAAAATTCTCCCTTAATTTTTATTTTTACAGTTAACTACCAAATCTTTTTTTTTTTTTTTGCAAATACCCCAGTTCCCGTTCAAATTTCGGTGTGAATTATCAACCTTAAAGTGGTGTCTGACATCACATGACCTAAGCATAAATTTTAAATGCAAAGAATAGCCTCATTACCCATTTAAATCGGATTGTCTTGACCCGATTTAAAACTAACTTCAGAACCCAAATCTGGTCTGCTTCTTCTTCATTCAACGAACAAACCAATAAGAACAACCAACAGATCCGATGATGGCGAAGATCTGGAGAGGAATACGATGGTGACAGTAAGAATCAACGCGGTGGTGACAAGGTCGATGGCTGTGATGGTGTTTCGACGGCAAGACCCATCGACGTGGTTGTTGCAGCGGCAGTGGTTTCAGTGAAAGTTCTATTATATGGTTTTGTCGATGATGGGTTGATAATTTTACGATCGCGATTGGGTTTGCCTTGGTGATCGCTCTTGGGCTTTTGCGATTGGTTTGCTGCTTGATCAACGACATATTATTTGGATTTTGCGATTAGAGTTGCTTGGTGATCGACAACAATGGTGAGGAAGAGGCGGTCGTCGGTGGTGTTTTTTTAATAAGATGATGAGTTGTCTAATTCTTTTTGGTTCTTCCATATAGCGGGGTAAGTGCAAAAAGTTTGAAAATTTTTTCCTCTAAACATTTTTCGTGTTCAAATCACACCCTCAGTATGAAAAGTGAATAAATGAGGACTTCTGACCCCAAAAAGCAACATGCGCATGTCACGTGATCAAAAAATGTTCCTAAATACTACCATTGTCCTTTTGGACTTCCCAAACTACCCCTCAATAAGATTATTAGGTAATCCTGGTGCACCACCTCATCTTTGGTCCCGGACAATTCTAGCCATCCATCTGTCCAGAAAAAATACACCTCATCAATAATCTTTACACATCAACTTTACATACTCTCTCTACACTGTCATGTCGGCCGGACAATGAAATTGTACTTTTCCGGCGTGGAGTGAACCAGAGTCTCGTCCAGGTTGAGGAAGATCGTCTTTTTTTTTTTTTTGGGACATCAACGGTGGGAGGAGATTTTCGAAGTAAGGTGACCGACAGGTTCGATCCTCTTCATGAAAGAGTTTAGATCACAACCGAATTATGGTTGTGGGAGATGATTGATACTCCTGTTTTTTAGGGTTCTTGGGAGCTCAGATTTGGGCGAGTTTGGTGAAGATCTTGATCAAGCGACGATGGCAGGTGTAAATCGATTTGTTTATCGTTGCGACAACGATGGAAGAGTTGGATCACGCCAAAGATTGCAGGTGTCGCAGGCTGAACCATGCCGCCGACGTGAATCATGTTGCCGTTTCGTGGTCTGAACCACGCCGCCATCGTGAACCTTGTTGTTTCCACTGTATCAACTCGCCACCGCCGATCGTGAGACACTTGGCGTGGTTGTTTCGCCGGAATACACAGTGGTTGTGATGGTTGCGAGGGTTTGAAGAAAATCTAATGCCGCAAGTGTTGGGTTACTAATTCATTAATTAATCGAATTCTTATTAATTATGTCTTGGAATTACAATAGAAATTACTAGTCATCAAATTCTGCACACACGCACACATAAATTTTATATTTTCATACATATATATAGATATTATAAGACTTGGATTTAAAAATTAATTTCATTAATATAATTTAATGTTAATTTGACATGATTTATATATAAATATTATATAAAGTAGTTTATTTTGTGAAATTTATAATTTGTGTCAAGTTTATTAGTGACACCCAGTTGAATATAGTAATACTGTAACTAATGGTAGTGGAACCGGTGATATGTTGGTGTTGGTGAGAATATCATAAAAATGGGTATGTATCTTAAGTTATATGTGTTTGGCATAAACTAGCAAGTGGTGTGATGGTTAGGAGAATAACTTTAGTTCATATTATCATAATAATATCTTTTCATTTAAAGCTTACCACATAAGCTTTGTAATTGACCAAGTATATAGTACATGTATATATATGTAGGGGTAAACTGTTGGGACAAGTTAAAACACATCACACCTACACCTGCATGTCTAGATATAAAGAGTTTTACAAGCTTCCTTTGGAAGTTGTTAGCAACCAGCACAGATGAGTCACGAAAAAAAAAAGAAAAACAAATTGAACACTGAAGTGACACGTGGTGTAAATAAATTAATAGGGTATTGAAGCTTACCTTTGAAAACTTCTGGATCTGCAAATTGTACAAATGATATAATAGTTTTTTTAAAAAAAAGGGAAATTCGTGGAAGAGAGAGAGAGAAAACAGAAAGGGTGGAGAAAAGCAAAAGAAGAGAAGAATTTTCGTACGGGTAGAGAGAGGACAGAAAGAGAAGGAAGGGAATTGTAACTGTGCTTGTCGGATACATCAAGTTCTGAAGGGAACAATTCCCTTTGCTAAATTGCTAGGAAATTTCTCAATTAAAAGTTTAATTATTAAATTGTATGAATTAATACAATTGTTTTCTCTCTAAACTGTTGGGTTGAGATTTTGCAGAAATGATTATGATGACAATTTTATTTATAGTTGTGTTTTGAGAATTTATTTTTGAAGTAATGATTTTTATTAAATTCTTTGAGAAATAAGTATAATCTGGTTTGTGGGTTTTACATAAATTGCATATATCTTGAATTATTTCACTTCATTGACTCAACTATTAAATTATCTAAGTTGAGATAATTGTTAGTTGTTGGAATTGTTGAATTAAATATGATGTGCAGATCAATTTAGTCAAGAAGCTTCCTAAAGAAGCTGTGAGAACGGCCCTACCAGACTAGTACTCATAAACCTAGTGTATCAGTGAAATAATTTGGGAAGAAATGGCTAGAAAGAGAGGAAGAAAGAAAGAGAAAAGTGAGAGAAACAATTGTTGCTGGGCTTTTGTGCACTAAGCAGTAAAAGTAAAGAAGTTTTTATTTCAAATGTTATATCAAAATCTCATTATTTAGTCTTTAGTAATCAATTGAATTAACTAGTCATTTACCAGTAATGGCTACCTTGGATGAGTGGATACCTTGATTAATTTCCTTTGAAATATTAAGTTGGAAATTAATATAGATATGTGTGATCCAAATTTTAGTTATAATCATGTACAAAAGTTGGGATTTATTATGAAGGTTGTGATGAATATTAATTAATTCTTTTTAGAAATTAATATAACGTGATTACAATTTTCTTCAGAAAAGGAAAAGGAGCAGACAACTTTTGCAATACAGAAGGATAAATAAATAATTTGAAAGTAACCAAGGTGAGTGTATTTACTGGAAGTTTATATTTGGATATGTTTAATTGAAGTATTGAAGCTGTTTATATGAATTTAAGATGAATATATATATAACTTGATTATATTATATAAGGTCCATACTCTGACCTGGAAAGAGAGTAATACATTATATAAGGTCCATACTCTGACTTAGAAGGAGAGTAATACATTAAATAAGGTCCATACTCTGGTCTAGAATGAGAGTATTATATTATATAAGGTCCATACTCTGGCCTAGAAGGAGAGTACTATATTTTAAATGCCTGTAAAACTGAAAGTTATATGTTATAAAGCTAAATTGAAGTTATCAGATAATATTTGTTTATATTACACTGATGCAGTAGTATTGCATTCACTAGGCTTTAAGTTCACTCCTTCCATATCTATATTTTCAAGTACAAGGTTGGGTCGCTACTTTCAGGTCTAGAATCTTGAGTGGGAATGGCGAAAAGAACAATGGAACGTCTTTTGTTTAAGATGTAAATATTGTAGTAGAATTTAATAGTGTAGTTTCTCGTTAACGTTTTACTTTGTCAGAATTTGCATAACATGCCTATATTTTGTTTTAAATTATAAATTGTTAAGCAAGTACTCTGATGTATGATGATGTCATGTTGAATGAGGTTAATGCAGATGGTTGAATACATTCCAATTTGTTCAATTTAGTAAATAGTGTAAATTGGGTTGGGGTGTGTCAGATATAGACACACATAGGAGAGCGAAAACAGCAGAAAACACGAAGTAGAGAGGATTTACGCAAATACAACATCAACAAGAAGCTAAAAAGCTTAAAAAGTGTATCGATGATGGCATTTCCCGGTGAGTGTTACAGCGGCAACGGTGGTGGATAGGTGACTAGTGTTTTTTTATATTTTATTATGGTTGTGGGAAGAGGATTGTGGTGGTGGTGGGCTATGTTGGTGATGGTTGCCGGTGTGTTCGTGGTTGTGGGATGGTGATGGGGGCAGTGGTAATGGTGGTGATGGGGGGCGGTTTGGTGATGGGGTTTTTTTGTGGGAGATGCGTCGTTGCGTTTTTTGTGGAAGATGATTTGAGTTTGTTGGACTAAAGATCAAAACGGTATCGTATCCCCACAGCCCTTTGAGGTAATTTCGCCTTTTAAGGTTTTTTAATTATTTTTGTTATATGTATAGTTAATGGCATTTTAGTCTATTTGTTGATATCACTTTATTTTTCTGACAATAGGTCCTCATTTGCTCACTTTTCATACTACGGAGTTGTAATTTGAACACGAGGGATGTTATTTGCACATTTTTCAAATTAGAGGGGTGTTTTTTGCACTTACCCCCAATCCATCACATTAAAAACCAAAAAAAAAAAAATTACTGTATTAAACTTTAGTGATCGAGACACAAGCAAGATATGAGTGAAGGTCACTTAAAAAAAAAAAGTGAGAGTGACTTGTTTTTCTTTTTTTTGGGGTTTACCCTTCATATAAGTGAGAGTGACTTGTAAAACCATCACTTGAGAACACATACGATTTGACAGAAGCAAGATGTGCAATCAATATAATTGTGAAATTTTTTTTAATAAAAAATCACAATAATTAGTTAAAAAAACAATCACAACATTTCGCCAATAATTTTTCTTATATTATTGGATGGCTTCGAAGCACTCAATAATTTTTTATTCAATGATTGAATGAATGAAAATGGCGGATGGAATGATGGCCAACCGTTGGATGCATTCTACTGGACTCCAATGATGAATAAGATTTCTCAACTTGAAAGCAACTTCAATTGCAAATTTAAAATTTATTTGAAACATTTTATATCTCAATCACATTCTAATGGACTCATAATGGAATAAAGATTCTTGGACATATTCTAATCTTCTTCTATGATTTTTTTTTGCCAATGAGGATGCTGGAACGGTTCACCAATAATTTTCCTACATTATAGGAAGGCCTCGGAATACTAAATAATTTTTTCCTTCAATTCCTTCAATAAAATTGAATGATGACCATAATGAAGGTTTTTGGATTTGAAAGCAATTTCTATTGCAAATTTGGAATTTATTTGAGACGCTTTTTAATCAATCCCATTCCAGAGGACCCATGATGGAATAAGATTTATGGACATGTTCTTATCTTCCTCTATATACTCTATTTTCAATTTCTTCCCTACTTTTCTTCGAGGATAAAGAGATTATATTATTAGACTAATGACTTATTAGTAACTATTAAAATTATAAAATTGTAATATTATTATTGCAATCTAGTTGATCTACAATCTTTACTGAGAAATAATAAGATCAAATCATGTTGATATGAAAGATATAAGACAAATTTGTAGGTGGTTTTTATATTAGAAAATTAATAAAAGTTTAGTAAGGCGTTATTAACTAAAAAAACTTGTTTGCGCCCGATATTAGATCGATGCACCTCACTTACAATTAAAGTTAACCCTACCAATAGATCTCACCACTGCTATGAGTGAGGTGCACAGTACACCCAACTCAAACAAGTTTTTCTCGTTATCAACGGCTAGAAGCTTTATTATGTCAGCTTTAATTGGGTACATAAATTGGGCTTTGTATTGATCTTGTCTATGTTGTATGACCTGGGCTTTAATTAGGTTGATGGGCTAGCCCAATAGTTTAGTCTTTCTCTGTACTTGTATGGCCTTATGCCTTATTTGGCTGACTATATTTAGGGCCGCAAATGAACCGAGTTGTTCATGAACAGTTCGGGCTCGGCTCGTTAAAAGCTTGACTAGGACTCGTTCATTTAGTAAATGAGCCGAGGCCGAGCTCAATTTTCAGACTCGTTTAATAAACGAGCCGAGCTTGAGCAACCTTGTGCTCATTAGGCTCGTGAACAAGCTCGTTAAGTAGAAGGGCAATTTTGCAATATCATTCCACAAAACCCATATTCAGTATTTAAGATGTTTGTAGCCCATACAAGTTTGGTCCAATTCTAACCATCCCATTAAAGGCCCAAAGACTTGTAATTAAATAGCCCATCATCTAAACAAGATTGAATCACATCCATCTTATAATCCATCCCAGCCATTGATTTGATAAAGTTAGAAAAAGATAAAAGAATAACCCTAGAAGCACAAGTCTGGCAGGTCCTCTTCACTTTCGAAAGATCTTGCCAACAGTCCCCATCTTGCCAACAGAGAGCTCATCTCTCTCTAATGGATCTCAAGGTCGACCGATTAGAGTAGTGCAACAATACTGTAGATCAAGGATAAAACCTTAAAAGGTTTGATTTCATTTTAAATTTTGTTCAGTTTTTCTATTTTTCCTTTCTTGGAGTGCAATTTCTTTCTTGTTGGAAATGTATTTTTTCTTTCTTGGAGTGCGATTTCTTTCTTGTTGGAGATGGAAATCAAGATTTCATCAATTCAAGGTTTGATTTCTTTCTGGTCGGAGATGGAAAATGTAACGACCCAGCTCCTCATAGATCCAGATCATTAAACGAATCCTTACCCGACCCAAAAAATCCAAGGGTAATACGGTCATTTCACATTAAATTTAAATATCAAGGTCCGAAAAGGGCAAGATGGTAAATTGCCATAATTCACTAAATTAAGACCCAAATGGTATAATGGTCATTTACTTGTACCACATAATAAATAAAATGAGGTTCAGGGCATTATAGCCTTTTGGGTGATTAAAATATAATTATTTCATTTTGGCAGGTCATAAAATAATTACGTGTAACATCACTTGGGTGCCAAAGTGCAATTTTAAGAACTTAAAATTGCAATTACATAAGAGACAGAAACCGGTCGACGTATGTACATTATACGTCTACTGGTTTGGGTTATGAACAGTGAAAACCAACTGTCCGGTAGTGGGATTTTACGTCGACTGGTTTGGGACATGATACCGATCAACATATGGGAAGCCACACGTCGACTGGTTTGGAACGTGTGCAACAATGACCCACACTGCCAAAATACCGGTCGACGTATGGGAAGCCACACGTCGACCGGTTCTTGGAAATTTTCACTTCCACTTCCCACTGTCCAATGATAACCCAAATACACCAACATTTGGTAATTAACCACCCACGTCACTACGTTCACGTACAATTTAAATACATTTCAACACTAAATTGCAATATCAACCACCGTTCTTAATGTAATTTGCCACACGTTACTTAAAATACACAAACTGATTTTGAGTGAGTAAAACTTAATTACATTCTCTCAAATAACCATATACACGATGAACCTCAATACAACACACATTGCAAAAATAATACACCTTGAGTTAGTACTTTACAAAATTAGGTTCATTTACAAAAGATAGGAAAAGAGGCATTTCTCTACTCCAAGCTAAGGCTAAATTGGATTATCGTCAGTTACTTCTTTTCCATTACCTGAAAAATGTAAAATATGATGGGGTGAGCAATATACTCAGTAAGTGACACTTAAGACACGTCTCTTGTGTCTCTGTGAATCCAACCAAAGAATAGGACAATAGGAATGGGGATCATACATTGTCGGAATAACACAACATAACAACAAGTCTCATTATAAACAATAGAATGCTATGGGATGCAATGCATGCCGATGTTGCTCCCCATTTTCAAAACCATCACTTTCAAACCGTTAATGTAACCCCCTTTGGTACCCTCTCAACGCCGAGAGAAGGATTGGCTACTGTCCCTAGACCATTGGTGACTCCGCAGCATCATCATGGGGCCCAGATAGCTCAACCACACTAGGGCAATCTCCCTAGTTCCCTCTAGGTTACATTAACCTACCGGCCCGTTGGTGACTCTGCAGCGACCGGGTTTTATCAAAACAATTTTTCAACATACTTTCCCAAAACTCCCCTTTTTCATTTCAAAGTCAATTCTTCCCATTCCTTGTCCAATGTAAATGCATAGATGCATTTATGTCATGCCAATATTCATCATTTCACAATTAGCTCAAATTTAATTAGCAAGACACAACTCATAAAAATTTCTAAGAAAGCTACAACATGCTTTCATATAATAGCATCTAGCATGATATGCATATAAAGAATCATCATATAGGCATGCTCTTCACATAGACCATTTATCACACATAATTGCACAAAATTTACAAGTATACATCACAACTAATCAATTGGCTAGAGACTATACAAATTGAGCATGCTAAACAATCATTTAAGAAAGATTAACTCATAAAAGCACAAGAACTCATGGATTAAGAGCCCATACCTCTTAATTGCACAAAGCCCTCAAAATGGCCTGGGTTTTCGAAGTTGCTAGGGAGATCCAAATCTAAAATTGTTGGAATCAATGCGTAGAGCTCGTCGTGCTCTCCGTTTTGCCTCAAACGGCACTTAAATCCAGCAAGTAATGAAGATGGAATCATAGCTTGAAGTTTGATTGTGAAATTGAAAGAAAAATGCAAGGAAATGAGATGAGAGAGAGACTTACGGGAAAAGTGAGATTTTGAGACCAAAAATGTGGTCTCTAAGTCATTTAGATGGTGGTAGTGGGTCCACCCATTTCTTTTATAATTTTCCTTTTTCTTTTGCCCTTTAATTCTCACCACGCACCTATATGTACACATATTAAATCATAACCATACACAACACATTAAATAAAATAAATATGATACAAATGAATCCAATTAAAATCCTTATGCTTGACATTTTCGGTAGCGGGTCCCACACGGGACTGTCCGGCTCGAAAAGTGAAAAATGTAAAAATGGTCACCCCTACATTTCAAAGAGTCCTGGACTCAATGAAATGCCCCAAACAAATTCTAGGACACAACCGGTACACTCCACAATGTCCAGCAAGTGAAAAGACGAAAATGCCCTTGCGGCGACAAAATTCTGGAAAAATGAAAAACGCTGAAAATCGGAAACGTCACAGAAAATGGATTTCATGGAAGAGGTAATGGCCTAGTTAGGCTAAGCTCGCCCGAGCCCCAGCCGAGCCTAAGCACCCCTCTGAAGTTAACTAGCCGAGCCCGAGCAACTCAAAGCTCGGCTCGGTTCATTTGCAACCTTAACTATATTGCCTTTATAATCTTATATATTTTTATTATCTATACATTTGCTTGAATTTTGAGGAAAAAAAAAAAACCAGATAACTGCCATCAAATTAAGTAGGGATAGTTAGGTTTTAAAAAAATAGAGCCGAATGGTATTTTTGTAATTCAACACAATAATATACTTCTTTATATATAGGTTAAACGTGAAATGTACAATATATACTTAGGTCTTCTTCCTCCATTCTAATTGTTGATGTGGAACAATAACAATTAGACACGTTTTTTATTATAAAATCGAAAAGAAAAAAAAAAAATACGTTGATCTTAATCAGTGAATATAGACCCGTCCTGAGTCACACAATCTTTTTTTAACAGGTGTCGCTTTCACGTTCCGCGCATGCTTTCGCTCAAATTCTGATAATTATGTCCCAAATTCGCTCCCATTTTTTGTGACTTAGGGCCCATCATCTTTTAATTTGTAATTAAAAAGGACATATCAAATGATTGTCCATGTGAAATTGGTATGACTACAAAGAAAATGGTAGGATGAAAGAAATGATGCACGGAGCTCTTTCTTTTTTTATTTTTATTCCGGTACGTCGTGAATGGAGCTATTACCATTTTTTTAAGTGGACAGAAGAAAGGAGGAAAGAGTGATAAGTATGTGTGGAGGGATCGCTTTGCACGAGTTCCGTAAATTAATCGAGACAAAATCCTGAACATTTCGATTATTAAAAATAAAAATAAAAATGTGACAAGTATGGTATTTTAATATAACAATCATCTATTATAAAGCTTTACGTGTTACAAAAAGTTAAAAGTTAAAATTAAAGTCAAATCTTTCAAACATGTCTCCTTATGTGTGGGTTTTATTTATTTATTTATTTTGTCTAACAGTTGTTTTAATTTATTTTAATTATCAGGATGATAATGAAATTTGAACAAATGATATTTTCTACTCTGATACCTTTGTGGCTCAAATTTGATTGTGTATGTACTGTTAAGCAAAAGATGGACAGGTTCTATCTTTCCCCAAAAAAAAAAAAAAAAAAAGGGAGGAGGAGGAGGAGGATGGACTGGTTCAAAATTTTGGACCAGTCCAATTGGGGTGAAGTTTGAAGATGACGGTGCCTAGAAGGTGCTGCGGTTTGCTAGGTTTTAAGACTTGTCAATACTTTCCGTGGGTCGACGAAAACTATTGGCTTGTTTTTGGTGTTTTTGGTTTTTTAATAAAAATATATATTTTTCTCTTCATTTCCTTGAGAGCATCTAAGCTTTCCTTTGCCTAGACGCCTATAAAGGAGTAATTTGCAACTTTTAATAAATTGAAGGCGTTTATTACAAAATATATATATATAAAAGAGAGATATTTTGCAACTTCAATAATAGAGGGTTTTGTGCAATATGACATTTTCCCTATATTATGAGATGCCCTCCGAGTACTCGATAATTTTTCGATCAATAATTAAACGAATTGAAATGGCCGACGTAATTATGTCAAACGGTTAAATAAATTTCAACGGATCGATGATGGAACAAGACAGGTTTTGAGAATGCGAATGCAAATTCTATTGCAACGGATCGATGATGGAACAAGACAGGTTTTGAGAATGCGAATGCAAATTCTATTGCAAATTTGGAATTTATAGGTTTTTAGCTCTGTACCAATTTCCAACGACTTCCACTTCGTAATATAAATTGATTGTACGAGGCAAGCGTGATCAATTATTTTTGTTTTCTACCATACAATAACAATATGGCATGTTACGTAGCGGGAAGCTTGTTCTTATCTCGTTTTATTCAAAAGGTTTTGGTGACATTTTATCTAAGATGGTGACCTGTCATACCATGCCTTATCCTTACGCAGTATTGTTTTGTCACACACCCAAATGAGTGACAAAATAAAGTGTTTCAGGTTTCACAAGGTGTTGCGTGTGTTAAATTGTATTTAATGTGTGGTACAATTTCGTACAAGAATAACCGTTAACATACAAAACAAAAAGATTGAACTATGCTTTGATTGGAGGCCAGCCCTGTCCGGTTGGAGATTCTTTAGTAAAAGGCGAAAGAATAGTTCGCTTTGAGCTCACCGCGTGGCTGCGTGAATTCTAGGTGACAGAGGACTGCTTGTTATATACTGGTTTTGTCAGTAAAAAATGTAAGGAGATCCTCTTAGTGGCCGGAACAGAAAATTTAACTATGCTTTGTATGGAGGCCATCCCTATTGGGATGGACCCCTCCAAAAATGAGCGTATGCCACTATTTGCGGCGAGCACACGGTATTCTTTAGTAAAAGGCGAAAGAATAGTTCGCTTTGTGCTCACCGCGTGGCTGCGTGAGTTTACTAGTAACACGACCCCTTCTTATATACTTGTTTTGTCAGAAGCTATTCTCGTTGCTTGCCCGATGTGGGAACAAAAATCAAAAACAATTTAAATCAAAGATGTAAAAACAAAAACATTACAAAAAAGCCCAAATGTTCCCAGCTTCACTGAGTTGGTTCTTCTTAAACTATTTCCTAAATCAAGATGAGATGGACAAATATATAAATATATGTATATATATATATATATATATATCTATAGAGAGAGAGAGCAGTATTATACAGATTGCAGCTGACACATTCCATGGCTTCTTGGAACGACACCAATGTATAGTCTAAAACTCCACATCCATATAGCTCCAAAGATAATGGCCATGGTTGGCAAATAGTTTTGTTTGTACGGGGTCTAAACTTCAACAACTGTGACTAAAACCCTCAACATCTGACTACAACCTATTGCAAAATGGTCTAACAATTGTGTCCAATTTTAATTTATTGACTATGACTAGAACCCATTGCAAAATGGTCTGGAAATTGTGTCCAATTTTAATCTAATAATTATGATTAGAATCTAAAAATTCTGTCCAATTTAAATGCAAAATGATCTAGCAATCAATATATTCGGGTAGTATTGTATCTATATCCGTGTCCATGCTACGTGGTAGAAAAGTAGAGATTTTTTTTTCCTTTCTATTTCTCACACAATTAAGCTCCAGCCTCCATTTTAATACTTAAATCTACTACTTTGAGCCCAAATTAGCATTAAATATAAGAGATGTGTTTCTTTTTTTCTTTTACCCCTTCAGTCAAGCCTCAAAATGAAAAAGACTAGCTCCATTATCTATGGACAAATCTCGTTTTCTATTTTGATTTGACGTGTTTATTTGAAGGGTTCTTTCAATGTTATTTTCATGCGGATTTGGTATCTGATCTTTTGGTGACATTTTATAGTATGGTTAAATCCGAAGTTGCGGAAAATATGGTTTAGTGTTGGGTGCTGAGAATCAAGTCAACAATTCAACGTCCATTTCATTTTACAAGTGAGAAGATTTATGATCAATCTAAGAGTGTTCATTTAATCTATTAATTCGTAGAACCGATCCGATCCAATTCGTACAAATTATATTGAATATTTAGCATCACAATTCGCTTATGGATCAATGGAAGTGGAGCCAGAGAAAATTCCCTAGAGGTGCGAGACTACAGAGAAGTAAAGACGTAATTGGAACTTCTTCTTTTTCTTTCTTTCTTTCTTTTTTTTTTTTTTTTTTTTGGATTATATTTTTACCACATATTCAGATGATGAGTATGTTCACAAAGGAGTACATGCTTGACAACAAGATGCCATGCTAGATCATGTACAAATTGATGATCATAAGCATAATGGTGTCCATGCTCCTCAAGTGGTACATACAGGGCATAATATATATTTAAAACTGACAAAATAATTCAAAATTACTATTAAACATAAAATTTCTTGAAATTCCTGTTATTTATCAAGGAATTTCGAACATAAAGCCATATATAATAATGCTTACAATGCATGTTAGTTCCAAATATAGTGTAGCATTGAGGGAAGGGAGAAACAAAAAGTACTTTTATATGAATTGCTCCCCCACTATACTGCGGGAATTATCAAAATCCACGGAACTCTCCACTAAAATAAATGCACGATGCTAGTAGGCCTCACTTACCTCTTGGTTGGGCCCAACTTTCTTCTTAGCTACACAGCCCAAATATTGCCCAAGCATATTTACATAATTTAGGTGTTTTGGAGCAGGAATTATACAATGGGTTAGATTTGTACTGAAAATTGAACTTCGAATTGTAGGGCTTTACCCTGGGTTAGAGGGAGCCCTTCCAGAAATTCTCAAAGGCCTGAGCCAAACCCAGGCCTGAGAGGGGGTTTGGAAATAGTTTTCAACCAGCAATTGACGCGCCTCGGTTAGTACCTCACTAGCTGCGTCATTGCCCCAAGCGCAAAGATGGTTTGAGCAGATGGGTTTCCCTGCTTTTATAATGCTTTCTTCTGACATGATGCTTCTCATTTAGTCGATGTGGGACAATTAGACAGACTGCATGGTTGGATCTTGGTTCCACTCCACATCTTCTCCTCAGTTGGCCTATCCATATACGGAGTACTAGTCTTCATAGCAAACAGAAATATAATGAGATTCTAACTTCAGATTACTCTTCCCAGAGCATTAACCAGAAGCAAATTTCGATTAAATTTAAGTGGATACAATGTTAATTTTATCTTATAAAGGAAATGGAAAACGCTAAATCCCACCGTGTTCAAGTTAATTAAGACAATTCATGTTGAATGGAATTTTCTGTTATTGTTCCTTCTGTTCTCCATTAACTGCATCAAACAAATACATCTTAAAAAACCATATGATGGTCCATCTTCTTGAAGGGTATCCCTTAATATAGTTTGTATATAATATAACTGAACAAAACTTAATAAAGTTGGAGGTTTGTAATACATATGGAATTACATCTATTTAAAAAATTCATATTCTCAAACGAAAATATTTCTGACATATATTATCTCTAATTATGATCAATTGATGGCCTTCAATTTCCAACTAATAAATTCAATCAGGTCCAACTCATGACTTATTTTCAGAAATTAAGCACAAATTCAGAAGATCGAAGGTTTAACAAAGGGGCTGGCTACATGTGGTTAGTGAACTTTTTAGTCACATTGTACTGCAAATTGAAGAAGATTCAATTATAACAACTAAAATAGTAGGCTTAAGGACAAATCAAACCTAATTCTGCAAATTCCAGTACATGTTTTCCAATCATAATCACAAGTTTTATCTGTCATGGGGCCGCCATGGTTTTCCAAGACATCGGCTATCCCAAGCTCAATGGCACACTTCACCACAGCCATATCAACAAAACCAAATACATTTCCATATGTCCACTTGGGCTTGTGATTCTTCTTCTTCCCCTCTACTTGTTGCTTCTCTTGTTGTTTCTCCTTCCATCTCTCTATGTCTAGTGTGCACACTAATCAACAATTGAAGTGAATCCTAGCTATAGAAGATTCACTTTGGTTATTGACTATGGTCAATTGAAGAAATTATTTGAGATACACATCACCAAAAAAAAAAAAAAACTTCATGTCACCCACTTTGCCCTGTCCCATACAATTTCAGGATTTGAAAGCAACTTCTACTGCAAATTTGGATTTTAGTTGATACCTTTTTTTACCTCTATCCCAACACCTCGCAAAGTCCCACTTGATAACATAAAATGATTGGATGAGATCTTCGTTATAGGAGGCAAAGTTGATCAATTTTTTAATTTTTTTCTCTAGCATATACATAATTACAGTATGGCATGTTCTTGTCTTCTTTCATAATCTTCTTGTTGCAATCTTTGTTGGTCTGTGAGCCTTATCCAGAGAAATAATAAGTGCGTTGGTCTGAAAATTTCAAAATTGTAAGTGATTTTTATAGTAGAAAATTAAAAGAAATTTAAGTTGGAGAGATGAGCAAAGTGAGAAATTGGAAGTGTAAACAAGTCCGGAGAGTTAGAAGCGCTGGTTGAATTGTTTCAGGCATTGGCTGATCTTTCATTGATCAAGGAGACAAAAAAATAATGCGGAGTAATTAAAAAATTAGACCTTAATATATATTTATACTACTCTTTCCTTTTTGCAGGTTAGAGTAGGAACTTACAGTCACTTTAAAATCATATCATTACAAAATGGATATGTATATTTAAGCATGTTAAACCATATTCAAAAGACGTTGATTACGTTCTTCCATGTTCATTAAATTTATAATGCCCTTTTCTCTTTTCAGGTCTCGGCCCTCGATTGTTATGATAATTGTGACTCATGTTTCCTACAGTATTGAATGCCTTAAAAGTACTCAATAATGTTTCGAGCAATGATTGAATATACTAAAATGGTTGGATTAGTTCTGTCACGGATAGGATTATGGGATTAAATTAATGGGTTATCAGATGAATGTTTTAATCTACTCCTATTTAGCTCAGATTGAGATCAAAATCAAATTCACTTACGTGTATAATTATAAAGTTATATAGAGTAGGGAATTATTAATATATAGAATGGTGCATGGTATAACCATACAATCAAATGACTATATTGATAAATAATTAATATATATAAATTTAATAATACATAACTAATATTTATAACATTCATATATAGTATATTGTTATGTAATAATATATATATATATATATATAATTTTAATCGGATCGGATTGCCTATAATTCATATATGATTTGTTAAATTATCGAATTCAGATCATTTCGGATTATTAATTTTTTTTTTCAATTCATATTCAGATAATCGAATTAATTTTGGATCAGGATCGGTTCCATTGACAATTCTAGAATGGATACATTCTAGTGGACGTGCCTATGCCCATGATGATGGAATAAGATTTCAGGATTTGAAAGCTAACTCTTATTGCAAATTTGAGTTGATCGAAGAACAAATTTGAGTTGAGAGTATGTTTTGGTATAGAGAGAGCGGAGGGAAAAGTAACGAGAAGGAACACTGAAGAGAGAGAGAGAGTTAATTGTAAATATTATTCTCTATTGGTGAGGAATACTGAAGAAATAGAAAGTTAATTATGCATAAAAGTTGATTTAAAAAATATTTTACGGACTGCTGTCAAACACTAAAAAATAAAAAAATAATAAATAAAATTAAATAAAAATATTTTGTTTATTTTTACGTCCAAACAATTATCCCACGTGATAGACTCACAATTTCTGAACGCGTTCCAGCAAAGGTGATCAATTATATGGCGTGTTACTTACCCACAAAAAAATACAAAAACAAACCTTTCAAAAAAATAAGTAAATACAAAAACAAAACAAAATAATATGACTTCTTGTTATCTTCTTTTATGATATTATTGTTGCAATCTTGTTGGTCTGCCATACTTATCAAGATAAATAATGAGAACAAGAAAATCATGTTAGTCTCTAAGATTCACAAGCGGGACCAATACCATCCAATTTGAGATTTGAGGCAAAATTGTACATGGTTTTTATATTAGAAAATTAAGAGATAAGCAAATTGAGAAATTAGAAGTGAAAATAAGTCAAAAAGAAAATCGAGAACAAGATGTGAGACTATTATAGAAAAATAAAGAGATGGTTTTTTTTTTTTGTTTTTTTTTTTTTCACAGTTAAATCTGCGAGTATGAGCCCATATTAGCATTAAGAATAAGATTTTTTTTTTTCCCCTTCAAATCAAAGCCATAAAATGCAAAATGCAAAAAGAAACCATCATCCGTGGACAAATCTCATTTTTTTTTTTTTTTGTAGGTTTCTGTATCATTTCTGTAGTTTTATTCCAAAGTTATTTTCAGGTGGGACCTCTTCATGTAATAGGTGCAACATTGAGATGAGGTATTTATTTTTGGCAAAAACTGAATTTTTATCTTTTAAACAATTTTTTTTTTTTTTTTTTTTTTTTTTTTTGGGTATTCCTTGGATTTTACACATCTCCTTGGATTTTACACATATAGAACAATAAAGATGATGAGCGTGTTCACAAAGGAGTACATGCTTCACAAATTACAACATGCCATTCTAGATCATTCATTTACAAATTCATGATCACAAGTCCATGCTCCTCGAGGGATGACATACAGAGCATAATATATTTAAAATTGACAAAATTATTCAAAATACTAAATAACTAGTATTAACTATTAAACATAAATTAAACATCTTGAAATTTATGTTATTTATCCAGGAATAATTAAAAAAAATAGCATAAATATGGACTAATATAGGCCATTTCCCATCAATGTTCTCCCAAAACAATAATTTGGTCGTCCAGCCCCTTTTCGTGATCTCTTTTACTTTATAAATAATTACCAAATCCCGCCCTAAAATTCCTCTCACAGAACAAAATTTTGAACTTCTAGTTATGGAGACCATCCCTAAATGGTATGGACCCCTCCAAAAATGGGCGTATGCCACTTTTCGCGGCGCACGCACGGTATTCTTTAGTAAAAGGCGAAAGAATAGTTCGCTTTGTGCTCACCACGTGGCTGCGTGTATAGTTGTTTCCAGAGGACTCGTTGTTATATACTAGTTTTGTCAGAGGCAACTCTCTCCACTTGCTCGATGTGGGAAAAACCTTTTTTTTTTTGCTTGAATAACATTACAAAAGCCCAAATGTTCCCATCTTCACCGAGTTGGGTTCTTCTCAAACTAGTCCCTAAATCAAAAAGATGAGATGGACAAGACTAGGCTTTTATTATATAGATTGAAGGGATTGAACAAATATATATATATATATATATATATAGAGAGAGAGAGAGAGAGAGAGAGAGAGCAGTATTATATATGGCTTCTTGGAACGACACCAATATATAGTCTTCGACTCCACATCCATATAATCCTTATCTAACTCAGCTTCAAAGATTATGGCCATGGCCATAATCTTCAACTGTGACTAAAACATTCAACATCTGACCTATTATTGCAAAATGGTCTACAAATTGTGTCCAATTGAATATATATATTGGCCATGATTAGAACCCACTGCAAAATGGTCTCGAAACTGTGTTCCAGTATTCCATCTCGCGGCCTCCATATATAAAGTTTTCTTTTTCCTGCCATTAGGTAAAATAGGTAACTATAACATAATCATTCACTTTCTTTTTTACAGTAGAAATAAATTTATAAATATACCTAATTTAATTAATAAAAATTAGTAACTTTGCTGTAGGGCTTTACCCTGGGTTAGAGGGAGCCCTTCCAGAAATTCTCAGTGGCCTGAGCCAAACCCAGGCCAAAGAGGGGGTTTGGAAATAGTTTTCAACCAGCAATTGACGCGCCTCGGTTAGTACCTCACTAGCTGCGTCATTGCCCCAAGCGCAAAGATAAAATCCACACAGAGGCTGTCCTTGTTTTATAATGCTGTCTTGTGACATGATGTTTCTCATTTAGTCGATGTGGGACAATTAGACAGCCAATTTGTATTTACTTCAGTCCCCTTCCCTCAGTCGGCCTTTTCATATTGTCATTCCTAGTTTTAGGAAGAAAATAAAAGGAACTAAAATCAAAGGGATATATAATGAGAATCTGATTTGAGATTAATATCTTTCAAGGCCATTAACCATAAGCAAATTTTGATTAAACTTAAATAGTTTCAATGTTAATGTTATCTTGCAATGAAACAAAAAACATAGATCCACTGTGGTTGGAATAATTCATGTTGAAAACATATATTCCTTGTTATTGTTTCTTCTTTCCTCTAACTGCTGGAAACAAATAGTACATCTTAAAAAAAGCTTATGATGATCGATCTTCTTTAAGGGTATATCTTTATATAGCTTGTATATAATATAACTGTGCGAAGCTTAATAAAGTTGAAAGTTTGTGATTAATATGGAGTTGGATCTTTGAAAGAAAAAAAATTCATATTTTCAAAGGTGTCTTACACCATCTGTAACTATGATGAATTGATCTCCTTCAATTTCCAAGCATTCCATTCAATGCATGCCCGACTTATTTCAGACATTACGCACAAAATCAGATGAAGGGGCTACATGTGATTAGCGAACTTTTATAGTCTCCTTGAACTGCAAAGTGAAAGATTAAATCATACTAACTAAAATACTAGTAGGTTTAAGGACAAATCAAACCTAATTTTGCAACTTCCAGTACTTGTTATCCAATCATAATCACAAAATAATATGGGTTTAAAGGCAAATTGAAACCTCATTTTGCAACTTCATTTCTCACCCTTTATTATCTTACTAAAAGAAATGTCAAATAAGTAAAACCAAACAGAGACAGTGCTGTAATTGTAAAGCTGCACTATTCATGCATCAATTTGCTGACCAAACATAGAAGCAATTAAAAACTATATAAATCAAGGATAAGCCTCAATAATGGACTGAACAGCTTGAATGCGCGTCACATTGTGTCGATTGAACCCTGCTTGGCCTAGTACATATGCCCATTCCTTGAGAGTCCTTTCTTTCCCCTTGTTTGTATGAGCCATCATCACCATGTCCAGCATCAATCTCACATACTTGAGCTTATCTCCTTCATCTTCTTCAATCACGGCTTCTACGATAATCACCTTCCCTTTGTCATTTGGAATAGCTTCTCTACACTTTCTCAAGATATTAATGCATTCTTCATCTCCCCAATCATGCAGAACCCACTACCATTCAAAAGATGCAGAGTTTAATAAACAAAAGAAAATGGACATGACTCGGGATTTTCCAAGAAAATCAAAAGTAAATGTCATGATTTACAATTAGGAAATGTCTACGTATATATATAAGTGCCAACAATCTCTCCCTCTAGGTAACGTCATAGTAAAATTGGCCTCAAGATAAGGGAATTCAAATTTTAAGTTTTTAGAATACTAACCATGAGGAAAGCAGCATCGGCCTTTGGCACACTTTCAAACATGTCACCTCCAATGTGTTTGACACCAACACAGTTAGGTGCAGCAGACACAACATGAGGAAGATCAAAGTTAATGCCATGAATCCAAGGAAAGGCCTTCACCAACATGCGCAGAGCGGTTCCATCACCCCCTCCTACATCAACCAAAGAGTCCAACCCATCTAATAATTCAGGACAACCATCAATTATTGCTGGCACAGCCACTCTAGCATCACAAGCCATTGCATCATCAATGAGCTTGCTGTGGGCAGGGTTTGCAGCTGCATAGCGCCATACATCCTCACCATGAGCAGCCTCAAATGCAGAGGATCCATTGGATAGGACACGAGCACTGAGACCATGCCACGGTGCGAGCATCACTGGGCTGCTCTCTAGCAACACAAAAGCAGCCATGCTATTTTTGCCATGTCTCATGAGAAGGCGAGAAAGCGGTGTTTGAACATAAGCAATGGTACCAGCTTGGGTCTTGGAATCTTCTTTGAATATGCCGCGGTGCACCAAGAACCTCATGATGCGGTGTAGGGCATAGGGAGAGCATCCGAGGGTGGAAGATAGCTCAGAGACTATCATGGGGCCGCCATGGTTTTCCAAGACATCAGCTATCCCAAGCTCAATGGCACACTTCACTACTGCCATATCAACAAAGCCAAATACATATTTCCACATCTCCACTTGGGCTTGTGATTCTTCTTCCTCCTCTCTACTTGTTGCTTCTTTTGTTGTTTCTCCTTCCATCTTTCAATCTCTAGTGTGCACACTCAAAATTTGGAGTGAATATCCTAGTATAATTTTGGTAATGTGTGGTGTGGTAATGAAGGTGAAGCTTCCAATATATAAGTAGAAATAGGTGAGCATAAGGAAAGTGGAGCTCACAAGTGGGAATAAGAAATGGTTAAATAAAACATTTCTATTTCCTAGTTGGGCGTTCCAACTGCAGAGACCAGCCCATCAATTGGATTGAACACAAGCAAAGACAAGTTTCATGTGATACTTAATCCATTATTATACACAATTGCAGTTTCTGCCAAACATAATCTCAAGTAGTGATAGATGCCACTTCCCGAGGCCAGTTTCATAGGATTTTTTTTGTTTTTTCTCCCAGGGTGTTTAAGGGCATGTAATATAGATGCGTCTAGTGATTAGATTCACCCAAAACATGAGAATAGTTTATATTTATATATATAATGTAGCAGAGTATATTATATGTAACTCTTGGGCAATTTAAAAGTTGTAACCGTTCCCTATTCAACCCCCAGCCTTTTTAATTTACTTATAATACTGAGTATAAACTTTTTTCATTAGAATAGTATGTAAATATATATATATATATAGAATAGATGATATAAACTAAAATTAACCTTTAATTATACTCTTATTCGGCACGTTAATGTAAATGAGCTATATTCAATGAGACATTTTATGAAAGTAAATATATATATATATATGTTAAAGAAATTTCTTAACATTATATATATATATATATATATATATAGACACACACACATATATATGTCATGAGTATGTATTTAAAACAGATAGATAGATATAGATGTCGTGAATATGTATTTTAACAAAAGAAATTCTTAAAACAATAAAATAATGATTAACTAAAATACATTGCTATTTAAAACAGATAAATAAAAGTTTAAATTTTTAATTTCTATTTAAAGAAGAGGAAGAGTTTTTCACTAATTAGATATGCATGTATAGGTTTATATGTGGGATATGGTATATACGTTTAGAAACTGATACAATTAATTTCATGATTAACTAAAATAAATTGCTATTTAAAAGGGATAAATAAAAATTAAAACACATTATCAGTTTTCTATTTAAGGAAGAGGAAAAAAATTTCACTAATTAAATATGCATGTATATATTTATATGTGGGACGTTCTATTTTTTTTTTTTTTTTTGAATTAATGTTCGCAGTTTGAATTATTATAGATTAATGAACTCTTTTATGTGAAAAAAGAAAAAAGAAAAAAAAATCAAAAGTGTTAAGAAATTTCAAAAAAATTATAAACACTATTGTTTACCAAATTTACTTGCTTTCTTTTTGTTATATATATTTTCTTTTCGTTTTTTTTATATCATATTTTTTTAATTTTTATCATTCTATGTTATAATCTTGCTATATATGGATATATATGTCTTGAATTTTTATTTTAACAAAAAAAAATTCCTAAAATAATAAAATAATGATTAACTAAAATAAATTGCTATTTAAAACAGATAAATAAAAGTTTAAACACATTATCAGTTTTCTATTTAAGTAAGAATAAAAGTTTTTCACTAATTAAATATAAATGTATATATTTATATGTGGGACGTGCTATTTTTTTTTTTTTTTTTTGAATTAATGTTCATGTGCGGTACGAATTATTATAGATTAATGAAATCTTTTTATGTGAAAAAAAAAAAAATTAAAAGGGTTAAGAAATTCCTTACACTTTAATTTTGAATAGCATTAGATATGTATGTCGTGAATATGCATTTTTAACAAAAAAATTTCTTAAAATAATGATTAACTAAAATAAATTGTTATTTAAAAGAGATAAATAAATGGTTAAACACATTATCAGTTTTCTATTTAAGGAAGAAGAAAAGTTTTTCACTAATTACATACGCGTGTATATATTTATGTGTGGGACGTGCCTTTTTTTATTATTATTATTGGAATTAATGGTCATGTGTGGTATGAATTATTATAGATTAATGAACTCTTTTTATGTAAAAATAAAAAATAAAAAATAAAAAAATTAAGAAATTCCTTACACTGTTTCAGTAATTATAAATACTAATGTTTGCCAAATTAGTTGCTTTCTTTTTGTTATATATATTTTATTTTCTTTTTTTATATATATCAATTAATGAACTCTTTTTATGTGGGAAAAAAAAAAAAAAATCGAAAGTGTTAAGCAATTCCTCACACTTTTAGAATAGTCTAGATAGATATAGATATAGATATAGATATAGATTAGGGGTGTTAATTTGTGTTCGGGGGTCGTAATCGTGTCGTGTCAATTTAAGGGTATTATACTAAACAGCTCAACCCAAACACAATCCATTTAATAGTCGTATCATGAACTCTCAACACTAACCCAACTTATTTATTAAACGGATTACACGTGTAACCCGTTTAATGACCTATTTACAAAAATATATATACGTATATATAATATTATTTAAATTATTAATAATACTCAATAAAATAATAAATACTAAAAAAAAATATAAGTTTTAATCAATCAAATTACTAAATAGTTTCTAGTTTACAAAAGATTAAATTATAGGACACAAATTTATATAGTAATTTTATAACTTAAATAGAAATTTATTTACGACATATATAGTTAAACGTGTATAAACAGGTTACACGGATTGAATCCCTCAACCCAAATACGACATTATTAACTAAACGAACGGGTTAATCGTGTCGACCCGTTTATGACACGAACCCGTTTAAGGTTAACTCAAATCCATTTAACTCGTGCCGCGTTCAAGTCATGTTGGAGAGTCGTGTCAACTTTTGCCACCCCTAATATAGATATAGATATATATATATATTTTTTTTTTTTTTTATATATCTATTAATTTACTCTTTTTATGTGAAAAAAAAAATCAAAATCAAAATCGAAAGCGAAAGTATTAAGAAATTCCTTACACTTTTAGAATAGTATAGATATAGATTTTATTTATTATTATTTTTATATCAATTAATGAACTCTTTTTATGTGGAGAAAAAAAAAAAAAAAAAAAATCAAAAGTGTTAAGAAATTCCTTACACTTTGAATAGTGTATAATAGATATATATAAACAATAATAAAAAAGATAAAAAGAAAGGGAATGAAATTGATAGCGCGCCCGACAACGGTAGACTGATTACTGCTTTGATCCTAGGCATGACTCCATTAGATTGGCACAACAATGTAGCACAGCCTCTAGAAGGTTTAACAATCACCATTTCATTAATAAGAGTATTTAAGGCAACATGATCAAAAAGTTCTAACCACCGTACCTATGTGATAAAAAAGGGAGATTGTCCATTGCAGCAAGAGTTTTGGCCTACAACTAATGGATATGCACCGCATATTATATAGTAGATGAACCCAAAATTAAGTTGGCAACCAAGCATTTGACCGTGCCAAGGCTCGTGTGCCTCCTGATAGCTTTTCATTGTTTTTTATACAGTAGAGTTTAAAATTCTTTAGACCATGTTTCCCAGGGTTCAACAAAAATGCCCACTTCGAGATAAAGGGGAAAGATTTTTCAATACATCAATAACATAATTCTCTTTCTCCATCTAGCAACTAATAACTTTCAACCATGATATCCTATTTGCTAAACAAATATACAAGATCAATAACACCATCCTATTTTTACCACCACAACAAAATCCAGAGGGATCTAAAGCCTATGTAAGCAACTTCCTTGATATGACTCACTTTGCTCAATCGCGCTCAGGAGCATCCCCACCAATAGTCTTTCTGGCACTGAGGCTCCCAGCATAGGACCACAGCTTCTCGAAGTCGGCTGGTATTGATTTTTCCAATTTTTTTTCAAGTCTGCAAAAGTTTAAAGGAGAGGGGACCCTCTCTGGGGTTCTGCCCATGGGAGGGGATGCGCAGAAAGTCGGTGTTGCAAATGGAGAGCTATAAGGGGTGTGTTGAATCGAGAAGGGGCTAGGTGAAATTCGTTTTTGGATAGGAAGACCATCCAAACTTCCCCTACGGAAGAAGGACTTCAATTCTGCTGCAGCACATTGCTTGGTGGCATCATCTACATAAAGGACATCTTCAATCCTGGCCCTTATGTTAAAGGCCAGGCTCTCCATTACTCTTGAATAGCTTTCAAGAATAGACTGCCCCACATCCTGTAACCCAAAAAAAAAAAAAGGTATGGTGAGAGTTGCAAAATAGGATGCAGACAAAAATTACCAAATAAAAAATGAAAGATGAAGTGATCTGTTCTTGTTGGATGACACCTTAAATCATCACAAATACTAAACCTTCACGAACTGATCATCTAATTAGAGAAACTACATCTCCTTTTTCCTAATAAAGAAGATTACATTCATTTTGTAATTCATCCCATAAAGCCACCAAAAATGTTCCAACTATTATAAACCAAGAAAATAATGGTTGAAACAATGTAATTTGCATAGCTTTTCAACTATTTGCAGCCCATCTAAATCAGAGATGTCTGATATTCTTGGTTGTTCAATGGAAAGATTGTGATGGTAAGAAGGTGCATTGAATTTTCACATAATTTAACCACTAGTGTCCTAAGTCAGTTATAATTTTCAGACCCAATATCCACCAAGTGAAATATTAGGAAAGATAACCAAAAGAAGAAAAAAAATAATACCTAAAAAAAGGCTAGTGTGTACCGAATATATCCCAACAGTGTAATACTTCTGGTAGCTAAAATCTGAGGACGAGCTAGGAAAGATACCTTATTGTATTGAATTTTGTTCATATCCAATGCAGTTTGCGGAAGACCTGGGAATCGAAATCTCAGCCAATTTAAGAGGGTCTCAGCTCTTTCACCCAGAAAATGATTCTTTTGGCCATGAGCAACAAGGCCTTTGACCTTGCCACTCCATGATGAATGTTTAGCCTTCAGGTGATTTGTACATCTCTTCCTGTCTTTCTGTTTCCACACATGCACAGCTGCCTCAATTCTGTTTGCTACTTCCAGAGTTTGATGCTCTGATGATAGATCTAGGCAATCAAGGATACTTTCTGGAGAGAACTGATCAGCAGTTATGTAGTGATAGATTATATCGCCTAGACAAGCTTTGCCACTCTGCAATGGCAAATGGATTATGGAACACAAATAGGAGTACCAAAGGCAAGCATGACATCATTATGAACGGGAGGGGGAGGCATATCATAAGAATAAATTAACCGTATGAATGCAAGTATTTATTCAAACAATATAATGAATAATTGTTTAGAGCTTAGAATATCAGCTGAAAAGTATTTAGCATTCATGAGTATACATCATTGACAACCACAGTTAAGCAGTACTATGTTAACTCTGTGTGTGCATTCTAATATATGTTATGTAGTGCTTCCGAAAACAAAATCCACGGAACTCTCCACTAAAATAAATGCACGATGCTAGTAGTCCCCACTTTCTTCTTAGCTACACAGCCCAAACATTGCCCAAGCCTATTTACATAATTTAAGTGTTTTGGAGCAGGAATTACACAATGGGTTAGAATTGTACTGAAAATTGAACTTAGAATCGTAGGGCTTTACCCTGGGTTAGAGGGAGCCCTTCCAGAAATTCTCAAAGGCCTGAGCCAAACCCAGGCCTGAGAGGGGGTTTGGAAATAGTTTTCAACCAGCAATTGACGCGCCTCGGTTAGTACCTCACTAGCTGCGTCATTGCCCCAAGCGCAAAGATGGTTTGAGCAGATGGGTTTCCCTGCTTTTATAATGCTTTCTTCTGACATGATGCTTCTCATTTAGTCGATGTGGGACAATTAGACAGACTGCATGGTTGGATCTTGGTTCCACTCCACATCTTCTCCTCAGTTGGCCTATCCATATACGGAGTACTAGTCTTCATAGCAAACAGAAATATAATGAGATTCTAACTTCAGATTACTCTTCCCAGAGCATTAACCAGAAGCAAATTTCGATTAAATTTAAGTGGATACAATGTTAATTTTATCTTATAAAGGAAATGGAAAACGCTAAATCCCACCGTGTTCAAGTTAATTAAGACAATTCATGTTGAATGGAATTTTCTGTTATTGTTCCTTCTGTTCTCCATTAACTGCATCAAACAAATACATCTTAAAAAACCATATGATGGTCCATCTTCTTGAAGGATATCCCTTAATATAGTTTGTATATAATATAACTGAACAAAACTTAATAAAGTTGGAGGTTTGTAATACATATGGAATTACATCTATTTAAAAAATTCATATTCTCAAACGAAAATATTTCTGACACATATTATCTCTAATTATGATCAATTGATGGCCTTCAATTTCCAACTAATAAATTCAATCAGGTCCAACTCATGACTTATTTTCAGAAATTAAGCACAAATTCAGAAGACCGAAGGTTTAACAAAGGGGCTGGCTACATGTGGTTAGTGAACTTTTTAGTCACATTGTACTGCAAATTGAAGAAGATTCAATTATAACAACTAAAATAGTAGGCTTAAGGACAAATCAAACCTAATTCTGCAAATTCCAGTACATGTTTTCCAATCATAATCACAAGTTTTATCTGTCATGGGGCCGCCATGGTTTTCCAAGACATCGGCTATCCCAAGCTCAATGGCACACTTCACCACAGCCATATCAACAAAACCAAATACATTTCCATATGTCCACTTGGGCTTGTGATTCTTCTTCTTCCCCTCTATTTGTTGCTTCTCTTGTTGTTTCTCCTTCCATCTCTCTATGTCTAGTGTGCACACTAATCAACAATTGAAGTGAATCCTAGCTATAGAAGATTCACTTTGGTTATTGACTATGGTCAATTGAAGAAATTATTTGAGATACACATCACCAAAAAAAAAAAACTTCATGTCACCCACTTTGCCCTGTCCCATACAATTTCAGGATTTGAAAGCAACTTCTACTGCAAATTTGGATTTTAGTTGATACCTTTTTTTACCTCTATCCCAACACCTCGCAAAGTCCCACTTGATAACATAAAATGATTGGATGAGATCTTCGTTATAGGAGGCAAAGTTGATCAATTTTTTAATTTTTTTTTCTAGCATATACATAATTACAGTATGGCATGTTCTTGTCTTCTTTCATAATCTTCTTGTTGCAATCTTTGTTGGTCTGTGAGCCTAATCCAGAGAAATAATAAGTGCGTTGGTCTGAAATTTTCAAAATTGTAAGTGATTTTTATAGTAGAAAATTAAAAGAAATTTAAGTTGGAGAGATGAGCAAAGTGAGAAATTAGAAGTGTAAACAAGTCCGGAGAGTTAGAAGAGCTGGTTGAATTGTTTCAGGCATTGGCTGATCTTTCATTGATCAAGGAGACAAAAAAATAATGCGGAGTAATTAAAAAATTAGACCTTAATATATATTTATACTACTCTTTCCTTTTTGCAGGTTAGAGTTGGAACTTACAGTCACTTTAAAATCATATCATTATAAAATGGATATGTATATTTAAGCATGTTAAACCATATTCAAAAGACGTTGATTACGTTCTTCCATGTTCATTAAATTTATAATGCCCTTTTCTCTTTTCAGGTCTCGGCCCTCGATTGTTATGATAATTGTGACTCATGTTTCCTACAGTATTGAATGCCTTAAAAGTACTCAATAATGTTTCGAGCAATGATTGAATATACTAAAATGGTTGGATTAGTTCGGTCACGGATAGGATTATGGGATTAAATTAATGGGTTATCAGATGAATGTTTTAATCTACTCCTATTTAGCTCAGATTGAGATCAAAATCAAATTCACTTACGTGTATAATTATAAAGTTATATAGAGTAGGGAATTATTAATATATAGAATGGTGCATGGTATAACCATACAATCAAATGACTATATTGATAAATAATTAATATATATAAATTTAATAATACATAACTAATATTTATAACATTCATATATAGTATATTGTTATGTAATAATATATATATATATATATATATAATTTTAATCGGATCGGATTGCCTATAATTCATATATGATTTGTTAAATTATCGAATTCAGATCATTTCGGATTATTAAATTTTTTTTTCAATTCATATTCAGATAATCGAATTAATTTTGGATCAGGATCGGTTCCATTGACAATTCTAGAATGGATACATTCTAGTGGACGTGCCTATGCCCATGATGATGGAATAAGATTTCAGGATTTGAAAGCTAACTCTTATTGCAAATTTGAGTTGATCGAAGAACAAATTTGAGTTGAGAGTATGTTTTGGTATAGAGAGAGCGGAGGGAAAAGTAACGAGAAGGAACACTGAAGAGAGAGAGAGAGTTAATTGTAAATATTATTCTCTATTGGTGAGGAATACTGAAGAAATAGAAAGTTAATTATGCATAAAAGTTGATTTAAAAAATATTTTACGGACTGCTGTCAAACACTAAAAAATAAAAAAATAATAAATAAAATTAAATAAAAATATTTTGTTTATTTTTACGTCCAAACAATTATCCCACGTGATAGACTCACAATTTCTGAACGCGTTCCAGCAAAGGTGATCAATTATATGGCGTGTTACTTACCCACAAAAAAATACAAAAACAAACCTTTCAAAAAAATAAGTAAATACAAAAACAAAACAAAATAATATGACTTCTTGTTATCTTCTTTTATGATATTATTGTTGCAATCTTGTTGGTCTGCCATACTTATCAAGATAAATAATGAGAACAAGAAAATCATGTTAGTCTCTAAGATTCACAAGCGGGACCAATACCATCCAATTTGAGATTTGAGGCAAAATTGTACATGGTTTTTATATTAGAAAATTAAGAGATAACAAATTGAGAAATTAGAAGTGAAAATAAGTCAAAAAGAAAATCGAGAACAAGATGTGAGACTATTATAGAAAAATAAAGAGATGGTTTTTTTTTTTTGTTTTTTTTTTTTTCACAGTTAAATCTGCGAGTATGAGCCCATATTAGCATTAAGAATAAGATTTTTTTTTTTCCCCTTCAAATCAAAGCCATAAAATGCAAAATGCAAAAAGAAACCATCATCCGTGGACAAATCTCATTTTTTTTTTTTTTTTGTAGGTTTCTGTATCATTTCTGTAGTTTTATTCCAAAGTTATTTTCAGGTGGGACCTCTTCATGTAATAGGTGCAACATTGAGATGAGGTATTTATTTTTGGCAAAAACTGAATTTTTATCTTTTAAACAATTTTTTTTTTTTTTTTTCTTTTTTTTTTGGATATTCCTTGGATTTTACACATCTCCTTGGATTTTACACATATAGAACAACAAAGATGATGAGCGTGTTCACAAAGGAGTACATGCTTCACAAATTACAACATGCCATTCTAGATCATTCATTTACAAATTCATGATCACAAGTCCATGCTCCTCGAGGGATGACATACAGAGCATAATATATTTAAAATTGACAAAATTATTCAAAATACTAAATAACTAGTATTAACTATTAAACATAAATTAAACATCTTGAAATTTATGTTATTTATCCAGGAATAATTAAAAAAAATAGCATAAATATGGACTAATATAGGCCATTTCCCATCAATGTTCTCCCAAAACAATAATTTGGTCGTCCAGCCCCTTTTCATGATCTCTTTTACTTTATAAATAATTACCAAATCCCGCCCTAAAATTCCTCTCACAGAACAAAATTTTGAACTTCTAGTTATGGAGACCATCCCTAAATGGTATGGACCCCTCCAAAAATGGGCGTATGCCACTTTTCGCGGCGCGCGCACGGTATTCTTTAGTAAAAGGCGAAAGAATAGTTCGCTTTGTGCTCACCACGTGGCTGCGTGTATAGTTGTTTCCAGAGGACTCGTTGTTATATACTAGTTTTGTCAGAGGCAACTCTCTCCACTTGCTCGATGTGGGAAAAACCTTTTTTTTTTTGCTTGTATAACATTACAAAAGCCCAAATGTTCCCATCTTCACCGAGTTGGGTTCTTCTCAAACTAGTCCCTAAATCAAAAAGATGAGATGGACAAGACTGGGCTTTTATTATATAGATTGAAGGGATTGAACAAATATATATATATATATATATATATATAGAGAGAGAGAGAGAGAGAGAGCAGTATTATATATGGCTTCTTGGAACGACACCAATATATAGTCTTCGACTCCACATCCATATAATCCTTATCTAACTCAGCTTCAAAGATTATGGCCATGGCCATAATCTTCAACTGTGACTAAAACATTCAACATCTGACCTATTATTGCAAAATGGTCTACAAATTGTGTCCAATTGAATATATATATTGGCCATGATTAGAACCCACTGCAAAATGGTCTCGAAACTGTGTTCCAGTATTCCATCTCGCGGCCTCCATATATAAAGTTTTCTTTTTCCTGCCATTAGGTAAAATAGGTAACTATAACATAATCATTCACTTTCTTTTTTACAGTAGAAATAAATTTATAAATATACCTAATTTAATTAATAAAAATTAGTAACTTTGCTGTAGGGCTTTACCCTGGGTTAGAGGGAGCCCTTCCAGAAATTCTCAGTGGCCTGAGCCAAACCCAGGCCAAAGAGGGGGTTTGGAAATAGTTTTCAACCAGCAATTGACGCGCCTCGGTTAGTACCTCACTAGCTGCGTCATTGCCCCAAGCGCAAAGATAAAATCCACACAGAGGCTGTCCTTGTTTTATAATGCTGTCTTGTGACATGATGTTTCTCATTTAGTCGATGTGGGACAATTAGACAGCCAATTTGTATTTACTTCAGTCCCCTTCCCTCAGTCGGCCTTTTCATATTGTCATTCCTAGTTTTAGGAAGAAAATAAAAGGAACTAAAATCAAAGGGATATATAATGAGAATCTGATTTGAGATTAATATCTTTCAAGGCCATTAACCATAAGCAAATTTTGATTAAACTTAAATAGTTTCAATGTTAATGTTATCTTGCAATGAAACAAAAAACATAGATCCACTGTGGTTGGAATAATTCATGTTGAAAACATATATTCCTTGTTATTGTTTCTTCTTTCCTCTAACTGCTGGAAACAAATAGTACATCTTAAAAAAAGCTTATGATGATCGATCTTCTTTAAGGGTATATCTTTATATAGCTTGTATATAATATAACTGTGCGAAGCTTAATAAAGTTGAAAGTTTGTGATTAATATGGAGTTGGATCTTTGAAAGAAAAAAAATTCATATTTTCAAAGGTGTCTTACACCATCTGTAACTATGATGAATTGATCTCCTTCAATTTCCAAGCATTCCATTCAATGCATGCCCGACTTATTTCAGACATTACGCACAAAATCAGATGAAGGGGCTACATGTGATTAGCGAACTTTTATAGTCTCCTTGAACTGCAAAGTGAAAGATTAAATCATACTAACTAAAATACTAGTAGGTTTAAGGACAAATCAAACCTAATTTTGCAACTTCCAGTACTTGTTATCCAATCATAATCACAAAATAATATGGGTTTAAAGGCAAATTGAAACCTCATTTTGCAACTTCATTTCTCACCCTTTATTATCTTACTAAAAGAAATGTCAAATAAGTAAAACCAAACAGAGACAGTGCTGTAATTGTAAAGCTGCACTATTCATGCATCAATTTGCTGACCAAACATAGAAGCAATTAAAAACTATATAAATCAAGGATAAGCCTCAATAATGGACTGAACAGCTTGAATGCGCGTCACATTGTGTCGATTGAACCCTGCTTGGCCTAGTACATATGCCCATTCCTTGAGAGTCCTTTCTTTCCCCTTGTTTGTATGAGCCATCATCACCATGTCCAGCATCAATCTCACATACTTGAGCTTATCTCCTTCATCTTCTTCAATCACGGCTTCTACGATAATCACCTTCCCTTTGTCATTTGGAATAGCTTCTCTACACTTTCTCAAGATATTAATGCATTCTTCATCTCCCCAATCATGCAGAACCCACTACCATTCAAAAGATGCAGAGTTTAATAAACAAAAGAAAATGGACATGACTCGGGATTTTCCAAGAAAATCAAAAGTAAATGTCATGATTTACAATTAGGAAATGTCTACGTATATATATAAGTGCCAACAATCTCTCCCTCTAGGTAACGTCATAGTAAAATTGGCCTCAAGATAAGGGAATTCAAATTTTAAGTTTTTAGAATACTAACCATGAGGAAAGCAGCATCGGCCTTTGGCACACTTTCAAACATGTCACCTCCAATGTGTTTGACACCAACACAGTTAGGTGCAGCAGACACAACATGAGGAAGATCAAAGTTAATGCCATGAATCCAAGGAAAGGCCTTCACCAACATGCGCAGAGCGGTTCCATCACCCCCTCCTACATCAACCAAAGAGTCCAACCCATCTAATAATTCAGGACAACCATCAATTATTGCTGGCACAGCCACTCTAGCATCACAAGCCATTGCATCATCAATGAGCTTGCTGTGGGCAGGGTTTGCAGCTGCATAGCGCCATACATCCTCACCATGAGCAGCCTCAAATGCAGAGGATCCATTGGATAGGACACGAGCACTGAGACCATGCCACGGTGCGAGCATCACTGGGCTGCTCTCTAGCAACACAAAAGCAGCCATGCTATTTTTGCCATGTCTCATGAGAAGGCGAGAAAGCGGTGTTTGAACATAAGCAATGGTACCAGCTTGGGTCTTGGAATCTTCTTTGAATATGCCGCGGTGCACCAAGAACCTCATGATGCGGTGTAGGGCATAGGGAGAGCATCCGAGGGTGGAAGATAGCTCAGAGACTATCATGGGGCCGCCATGGTTTTCCAAGACATCAGCTATCCCAAGCTCAATGGCACACTTCACCACTGCCATATCAACAAAGCCAAATACATATTTCCACATCTCCACTTGGGCTTGTGATTCTTCTTCCTCCTCTCTACTTGTTGCTTCTTTTGTTGTTTCTCCTTCCATCTTTCAATCTCTAGTGTGCACACTCAAAATTTGGAGTGAATATCCTAGTATAATTTTGGTAATGTGTGGTGTGGTAATGAAGGTGAAGCTTCCAATATATAAGTAGAAATAGGTGAGCATAAGGAAAGTGGAGCTCACAAGTGGGAATAAGAAATGGTTAAATAAAACATTTCTATTTCCTAGTTGGGCGTTCCAACTGCAGAGACCAGCCCATCAATTGGATTGAACACAAGCAAAGACAAGTTTCATGTGATACTTAATCCATTATTATACACAATTGCAGTTTCTGCCAAACATAATCTCAAGTAGTGATAGATGTCACTTCCCGAGGCCAGTTTCATAGGATTTTTTTTGTTTTTTCTCCCAGGGTGTTTAAGGGCATGTAATATAGATGCGTCTAGTGATTAGATTCACCCAAAACATGAGAATAGTTTATATTTATATATATAATGTAGCAGAGTATATTATATGTAACTCTTGGGCAATTTAAAAGTTGTAACCGTTCCCTATTCAACCCCCAGCCTTTTTAATTTACTTATAATACTGAGTATAAACTTTTTTCATTAGAATAGTATGTAAATATATATATATATATAGAATAGATGATATAAACTAAAATTAACCTTTAATTATACTCTTATTCGGCACGTTAATGTAAATGAGCTATATTCAATGAGACATTTTATGAAAGTAAATATATATATATATATGTTAAAGAAATTTCTTAACATTATATATATATATATATATATATATATATATATATATATATATAGACACACACACATATATATGTCATGAGTATGTATTTAAAACAGATAGATAGATATAGATGTCGTGAATATGTATTTTAACAAAAGAAATTCTTAAAATAATAAAATAATGATTAACTAAAATAAATTGCTATTTAAAACAGATAAATAAAAGTTTAAATTTTTAATTTCTATTTAAAGAAGAGGAAGAGTTTTTCACTAATTAGATATGCATGTATAGGTTTATATGTGGGATATGGTATATACGTTTAGAAACTGATACAATTAATTTCATGATTAACTAAAATAAATTGCTATTTAAAAGGGATAAATAAAAATTAAAACACATTATCAGTTTTCTATTTAAGGAAGAGGAAAAAAATTTCACTAATTAAATATGCATGTATATATTTATATGTGGGACGTTCTATTTTTTTTTTTTTTTTTGAATTAATGTTCGCAGTTTGAATTATTATAGATTAATGAACTCTTTTATGTGAAAAAAGAAAAAAGAAAAAAAAATCAAAAGTGTTAAGAAATTTCAAAAAAATTATAAACACTATTGTTTACCAAATTTACTTGCTTTCTTTTTGTTATATATATTTTCTTTTCGTTTTTTTTATATCATATTTTTTTAATTTTTATCATTCTATGTTATAATCTTGCTATATATGGATATATATGTCTTGAATTTTTATTTTAACAAAAAAAAATTCCTAAAATAATAAAATAATGATTAACTAAAATAAATTGCTATTTAAAACAGATAAATAAAAGTTTAAACACATTATCAGTTTTCTATTTAAGTAAGAATAAAAGTTTTTCACTAATTAAATATAAATGTATATATTTATATGTGGGACGTGCTATTTTTTTTTTTTTTTTTTGAATTAATGTTCATGTGCGGTACGAATTATTATAGATTAATGAAATCTTTTTATGTGAAAAAAAAAAAATTAAAAGGGTTAAGAAATTCCTTACACTTTAATTTTGAATAGCATTAGATATGTATGTCGTGAATATGCATTTTTAACAAAAAAATTTCTTAAAATAATGATTAACTAAAATAAATTGTTATTTAAAAGAGATAAATAAATGGTTAAACACATTATCAGTTTTCTATTTAAGGAAGAAGAAAAGTTTTTCACTAATTACATACGCGTGTATATATTTATGTGTGGGACGTGCCTTTTTTTATTATTATTATTGGAATTAATGTTCATGTGTGGTATGAATTATTATAGATTAATGAACTCTTTTTATGTAAAAATAAAAAATAAAAAATAAAAAAATTAAGAAATTCCTTACACTGTTTCAGTAATTATAAATACTAATGTTTGCCAAATTAGTTGCTTTCTTTTTGTTATATATATTTTATTTTCTTTTTTTATATATATCAATTAATGAACTCTTTTTATGTGGGAAAAAAAAAAAAAAATCGAAAGTGTTAAGCAATTCCTCACACTTTTAGAATAGTCTAGATAGATATAGATATAGATATAGATATAGATTAGGGGTGTTAATTTGTGTTCGGGGGTCGTAATCGTGTCGTGTCAACTTAAGGGTATTATACTAAACAGCTCAACCCAAACACAATCCATTTAATAGTCGTATCATGAACTCTCAACACTAACCCAACTTATTTATTAAACGGATTACACGTGTAACCCGTTTAATGACCTATTTACAAAAATATATATACGTATATATAATATTATTTAAATTATTAATAATACTCAATAAAATAATAAATACTAAAAAAAAATATAAGTTTTAATCAATCAAATTACTAAATAGTTTCTAGTTTACAAAAGATTAAATTATAGGACACAAATTTATATAGTAATTTTATAACTTAAATAGAAATTTATTTACGACATATATAGTTAAACGTGTATAAACAGGTTACACGGATTGAATCCCTCAACCCAAATACGACATTATTAACTAAACGAACGGGTTAATCGTGTCGACCCGTTTATGACACGAACCCGTTTAAGGTTAACTCAAATCCATTTAACTCGTGCCGCGTTCAAGTCATGTTGGAGAGTCGTGTCAACTTTTGCCACCCCTAATATAGATATAGATATATATTTTTTTTTTTTTTTTTTTTATATATCTATTAATTTACTCTTTTTATGTGAAAAAAAAAAAATCAAAATCAAAATCGAAAGCGAAAGTATTAAGAAATTCCTTACACTTTTAGAATAGTATAGATATAGATTTTATTTATTATTATTTTTATATCAATTAATGAACTCTTTTTATGTGGAGAAAAAAAAAAAAAAAAAAAATCAAAAGTGTTAAGAAATTCCTTACACTTTGAATAGTGTATAATAGATATATATAAACAATAATAAAAAAGATAAAAAGAAAGGGAATGAAATTGATAGCGCGCCCGACAACGGTAGACTGATTACTGCTTTGATCCTAGGCATGACTCCATTAGATTGGCACAACAATGTAGCACAGCCTCTAGAAGGTTTAACAATCACCATTTCATTAATAAGAGTATTTAAGGCAACATGATCAAAAAGTTCTAACCACCGTACCTATGTGATAAAAAAGGGAGATTGTCCATTGCAGCAAGAGTTTTGGCCTACAACTAATGGATATGCACCGCATATTATATAGTAGATGAACCCAAAATTAAGTTGGCAACCAAGCATTTGACCGTGCCAAGGCTCGTGTGCCTCCTGATAGCTTTTCATTGTTTTTTATACAGTAGAGTTTAAAATTCTTTAGACCATGTTTCCCAGGGTTCAACAAAAATGCCCACTTCGAGATAAAGGGGAAAGATTTTTCAATACATCAATAACATAATTCTCTTTCTCCATCTAGCAACTAATAACTTTCAACCATGATATCCTATTTGCTAAACAAATATACAAGATCAATAACACCATCCTATTTTTACCACCACAACAAAATCCAGAGGGATCTAAAGCCTATGTAAGCAACTTCCTTGATATGACTCACTTTGCTCAATCGCGCTCAGGAGCATCCCCACCAATAGTCTTTCTGGCACTGAGGCTCCCAGCATAGGACCACAGCTTCTCGAAGTCGGCTGGTATTGATTTTTCCAATTTTTTTTCAAGTCTGCAAAAGTTTAAAGGAGAGGGGACCCTCTCTGGGGTTCTGCCCATGGGAGGGGATGCGCAGAAAGTCGGTGTTGCAAATGGAGAGCTATAAGGGGTGTGTTGAATCGAGAAGGGGCTAGGTGAAATTCGTTTTTGGATAGGAAGACCATCCAAACTTCCCCTACGGAAGAAGGACTTCAATTCTGCTGCAGCACATTGCTTGGTGGCATCATCTACATAAAGGACATCTTCAATCCTGGCCCTTATGTTAAAGGCCAGGCTCTCCATTACTCTTGAATAGCTTTCAAGAATAGACTGCCCCACATCCTGTAACCCAAAAAAAAAAAAGGTATGGTGAGAGTTGCAAAATAGGATGCAGACAAAAATTACCAAATAAAAAATGAAAGATGAAGTGATCTGTTCTTGTTGGATGACACCTTAAATCATCACAAATACTAAACCTTCACGAACTGATCATCTAATTAGAGAAACTACATCTCCTTTTTCCTAATAAAGAAGATTACATTCATTTTGTAATTCATCCCATAAAGCCACCAAAAATGTTCCAACTATTATAAACCAAGAAAATAATGGTTGAAACAATGTAATTTGCATAGCTTTTCAACTATTTGCAGCCCATCTAAATCAGAGATGTCTGATATTCTTGGTTGTTCAATGGAAAGATTGTGATGGTAAGAAGGTGCATTGAATTTTCACATAATTTAACCACTAGTGTCCTAAGTCAGTTATAATTTTCAGACCCAATATCCACCAAGTGAAATATTAGGAAAGATAACCAAAAGAAGAAAAAAAATAATACCTAAAAAAAGGCTAGTGTGTACCGAATATATCCCAACAGTGTAATACTTCTGGTAGCTAAAATCTGAGGACGAGCTAGGAAAGATACCTTATTGTATTGAATTTTGTTCATATCCAATGCAGTTTGCGGAAGACCTGGGAATCGAAATCTCAGCCAATTTAAGAGGGTCTCAGCTCTTTCACCCAGAAAATGATTCTTTTGGCCATGAGCAACAAGGCCTTTGACCTTGCCACTCCATGATGAATGTTTAGCCTTCAGGTGATTTGTACATCTCTTCCTGTCTTTCTGTTTCCACACATGCACAGCTGCCTCAATTCTGTTTGCTACTTCCAGAGTTTGATGCTCTGATGATAGATCTAGGCAATCAAGGATACTTTCTGGAGAGAACTGATCAGCAGTTATGTAGTGATAGATTATATCGCCTAGACAAGCTTTGCCACTCTGCAATGGCAAATGGATTATGGAACACAAATAGGAGTACCAAAGGCAAGCATGACATCATTATGAACGGGAGGGGGAGGCATATCATAAGAATAAATTAACCGTATGAATGCAAGTATTTATTCAAACAATATAATGAATAATTGTTTAGAGCTTAGAATATCAGCTGAAAAGTATTTAGCATTCATGAGTATACATCATTGACAACCACAGTTAAGCAGTACTATGTTAACTCTGTGTGTGCATTCTAATATATGTTATGTAGTGCTTCCGAAAACAAAATCCACGGAACTCTCCACTAAAATAAATGCACGATGCTAGTAGTCCCCACTTTCTTCTTAGCTACACAGCCCAAACATTGCCCAAGCCTATTTACATAATTTAAGTGTTTTGGAGCAGGAATTACACAATGGGTTAGAATTGTACTGAAAATTGAACTTAGAATCGTAGGGCTTTACCCTGGGTTAGAGGGAGCCCTTCCAGAAATTCTCAAAGGCCTGAGCCAAACCCAGGCCTGAGAGGGGGTTTGGAAATAGTTTTCAACCAGCAATTGACGCGCCTCGGTTAGTACCTCACTAGCTGCGTCATTGCCCCAAGCGCAAAGATGGTTTGAGCAGATGGGTTTCCCTGCTTTTATAATGCTTTCTTCTGACATGATGCTTCTCATTTAGTCGATGTGGGACAATTAGACAGACTGCATGGTTGGATCTTGGTTCCACTCCACATCTTCTCCTCAGTTGGCCTATCCATATACGGAGTACTAGTCTTCATAGCAAACAGAAATATAATGAGATTCTAACTTCAGATTACTCTTCCCAGAGCATTAACCAGAAGCAAATTTCGATTAAATTTAAGTGGATACAATGTTAATTTTATCTTATAAAGGAAATGGAAAACGCTAAATCCCACCGTGTTCAAGTTAATTAAGACAATTCATGTTGAATGGAATTTTCTGTTATTGTTCCTTCTGTTCTCCATTAACTGCATCAAACAAATACATCTTAAAAAACCATATGATGGTCCATCTTCTTGAAGGATATCCCTTAATATAGTTTGTATATAATATAACTGAACAAAACTTAATAAAGTTGGAGGTTTGTAATACATATGGAATTACATCTATTTAAAAAATTCATATTCTCAAACGAAAATATTTCTGACACATATTATCTCTAATTATGATCAATTGATGGCCTTCAATTTCCAACTAATAAATTCAATCAGGTCCAACTCATGACTTATTTTCAGAAATTAAGCACAAATTCAGAAGACCGAAGGTTTAACAAAGGGGCTGGCTACATGTGGTTAGTGAACTTTTTAGTCACATTGTACTGCAAATTGAAGAAGATTCAATTATAACAACTAAAATAGTAGGCTTAAGGACAAATCAAACCTAATTCTGCAAATTCCAGTACATGTTTTCCAATCATAATCACAAGTTTTATCTGTCATGGGGCCGCCATGGTTTTCCAAGACATCGGCTATCCCAAGCTCAATGGCACACTTCACCACAGCCATATCAACAAAACCAAATACATTTCCATATGTCCACTTGGGCTTGTGATTCTTCTTCTTCCCCTCTATTTGTTGCTTCTCTTGTTGTTTCTCCTTCCATCTCTCTATGTCTAGTGTGCACACTAATCAACAATTGAAGTGAATCCTAGCTATAGAAGATTCACTTTGGTTATTGACTATGGTCAATTGAAGAAATTATTTGAGATACACATCACCAAAAAAAAAAAACTTCATGTCACCCACTTTGCCCTGTCCCATACAATTTCAGGATTTGAAAGCAACTTCTACTGCAAATTTGGATTTTAGTTGATACCTTTTTTTACCTCTATCCCAACACCTCGCAAAGTCCCACTTGATAACATAAAATGATTGGATGAGATCTTCGTTATAGGAGGCAAAGTTGATCAATTTTTTAATTTTTTTTTCTAGCATATACATAATTACAGTATGGCATGTTCTTGTCTTCTTTCATAATCTTCTTGTTGCAATCTTTGTTGGTCTGTGAGCCTAATCCAGAGAAATAATAAGTGCGTTGGTCTGAAATTTTCAAAATTGTAAGTGATTTTTATAGTAGAAAATTAAAAGAAATTTAAGTTGGAGAGATGAGCAAAGTGAGAAATTAGAAGTGTAAACAAGTCCGGAGAGTTAGAAGAGCTGGTTGAATTGTTTCAGGCATTGGCTGATCTTTCATTGATCAAGGAGACAAAAAAATAATGCGGAGTAATTAAAAAATTAGACCTTAATATATATTTATACTACTCTTTCCTTTTTGCAGGTTAGAGTTGGAACTTACAGTCACTTTAAAATCATATCATTATAAAATGGATATGTATATTTAAGCATGTTAAACCATATTCAAAAGACGTTGATTACGTTCTTCCATGTTCATTAAATTTATAATGCCCTTTTCTCTTTTCAGGTCTCGGCCCTCGATTGTTATGATAATTGTGACTCATGTTTCCTACAGTATTGAATGCCTTAAAAGTACTCAATAATGTTTCGAGCAATGATTGAATATACTAAAATGGTTGGATTAGTTCGGTCACGGATAGGATTATGGGATTAAATTAATGGGTTATCAGATGAATGTTTTAATCTACTCCTATTTAGCTCAGATTGAGATCAAAATCAAATTCACTTACGTGTATAATTATAAAGTTATATAGAGTAGGGAATTATTAATATATAGAATGGTGCATGGTATAACCATACAATCAAATGACTATATTGATAAATAATTAATATATATAAATTTAATAATACATAACTAATATTTATAACATTCATATATAGTATATTGTTATGTAATAATATATATATATATATATATATATATATATATATAATTTTAATCGGATCGGATTGCCTATAATTCATATATGATTTGTTAAATTATCGAATTCAGATCATTTCGGATTATTAAATTTTTTTTTCAATTCATATTCAGATAATCGAATTAATTTTGGATCAGGATCGGTTCCATTGACAATTCTAGAATGGATACATTCTAGTGGACGTGCCTATGCCCATGATGATGGAATAAGATTTCAGGATTTGAAAGCTAACTCTTATTGCAAATTTGAGTTGATCGAAGAACAAATTTGAGTTGAGAGTATGTTTTGGTATAGAGAGAGCGGAGGGAAAAGTAACGAGAAGGAACACTGAAGAGAGAGAGAGAGTTAATTGTAAATATTATTCTCTATTGGTGAGGAATACTGAAGAAATAGAAAGTTAATTATGCATAAAAGTTGATTTAAAAAATATTTTACGGACTGCTGTCAAACACTAAAAAATAAAAAAATAATAAATAAAATTAAATAAAAATATTTTGTTTATTTTTACGTCCAAACAATTATCCCACGTGATAGACTCACAATTTCTGAACGCGTTCCAGCAAAGGTGATCAATTATATGGCGTGTTACTTACCCACAAAAAAATACAAAAACAAACCTTTCAAAAAAATAAGTAAATACAAAAACAAAACAAAATAATATGACTTCTTGTTATCTTCTTTTATGATATTATTGTTGCAATCTTGTTGGTCTGCCATACTTATCAAGATAAATAATGAGAACAAGAAAATCATGTTAGTCTCTAAGATTCACAAGCGGGACCAATACCATCCAATTTGAGATTTGAGGCAAAATTGTACATGGTTTTTATATTAGAAAATTAAGAGATAAGCAAATTGAGAAATTAGAAGTGAAAATAAGTCAAAAAGAAAATCGAGAACAAGATGTGAGACTATTATAGAAAAATAAAGAGATGGTTTTTTTTTTTTGTTTTTTTTTTTTTCACAGTTAAATCTGCGAGTATGAGCCCATATTAGCATTAAGAATAAGATTTTTTTTTTTCCCCTTCAAATCAAAGCCATAAAATGCAAAATGCAAAAAGAAACCATCATCCGTGGACAAATCTCATTTTTTTTTTTTTTTGTAGGTTTCTGTATCATTTCTGTAGTTTTATTCCAAAGTTATTTTCAGGTGGGACCTCTTCATGTAATAGGTGCAACATTGAGATGAGGTATTTATTTTTGGCAAAAACTGAATTTTTATCTTTTAAACAATTTTTTTTTTTTTTTTTTTTTTTTTTTTTGGGTATTCCTTGGATTTTACACATCTCCTTGGATTTTACACATATAGAACAATAAAGATGATGAGCGTGTTCACAAAGGAGTACATGCTTCACAAATTACAACATGCCATTCTAGATCATTCATTTACAAATTCATGATCACAAGTCCATGCTCCTCGAGGGATGACATACAGAGCATAATATATTTAAAATTGACAAAATTATTCAAAATACTAAATAACTAGTATTAACTATTAAACATAAATTAAACATCTTGAAATTTATGTTATTTATCCAGGAATAATTAAAAAAAATAGCATAAATATGGACTAATATAGGCCATTTCCCATCAATGTTCTCCCAAAACAATAATTTGGTCGTCCAGCCCCTTTTCGTGATCTCTTTTACTTTATAAATAATTACCAAATCCCGCCCTAAAATTCCTCTCACAGAACAAAATTTTGAACTTCTAGTTATGGAGACCATCCCTAAATGGTATGGACCCCTCCAAAAATGGGCGTATGCCACTTTTCGCGGCGCGCGCACTGTATTCTTTAGTAAAAGGCGAAAGAATAGTTCGCTTTGTGCTCACCACGTGGCTGCGTGTATAGTTGTTTCCAGAGGACTCGTTGTTATATACTAGTTTTGTCAGAGGCAACTCTCTCCACTTGCTCGATGTGGGAAAAACCTTTTTTTTTTTGCTTGTATAACATTACAAAAGCCCAAATGTTCCCATCTTCACCGAGTTGGGTTCTTCTCAAACTAGTCCCTAAATCAAAAAGATGAGATGGACAAGACTAGGCTTTTATTATATAGATTGAAGGGATTGAACAAATATATATATATATATATATATATAGAGAGAGAGAGAGAGAGAGAGAGAGAGCAGTATTATATATGGCTTCTTGGAACGACACCAATATATAGTCTTCGACTCCACATCCATATAATCCTTATCTAACTCAGCTTCAAAGATTATGGCCATGGCCATAATCTTCAACTGTGACTAAAACATTCAACATCTGACCTATTATTGCAAAATGGTCTACAAATTGTGTCCAATTGAATATATATATTGGCCATGATTAGAACCCACTGCAAAATGGTCTCGAAACTGTGTTCCAGTATTCCATCTCGCGGCCTCCATATATAAAGTTTTCTTTTTCCTGCCATTAGGTAAAATAGGTAACTATAACATAATCATTCACTTTCTTTTTTACAGTAGAAATAAATTTATAAATATACCTAATTTAATTAATAAAAATTAGTAACTTTGCTGTAGGGCTTTACCCTGGGTTAGAGGGAGCCCTTCCAGAAATTCTCAGTGGCCTGAGCCAAACCCAGGCCAAAGAGGGGGTTTGGAAATAGTTTTCAACCAGCAATTGACGCGCCTCGGTTAGTACCTCACTAGCTGCGTCATTGCCCCAAGCGCAAAGATAAAATCCACACAGAGGTTGTCCTTGTTTTATAATGCTGTCTTGTGACATGATGTTTCTCATTTAGTCGATGTGGGACAATTAGACAGCCAATTTGTATTTACTTCAGTCCCCTTCCCTCAGTCGGCCTTTTCATATTGTCATTCCTAGTTTTAGGAAGAAAATAAAAGGAACTAAAATCAAAGGGATATATAATGAGAATCTGATTTGAGATTAATATCTTTCAAGGCCATTAACCATAAGCAAATTTTGATTAAACTTAAATAGTTTCAATGTTAATGTTATCTTGCAATGAAACAAAAAACATAGATCCACTGTGGTTGGAATAATTCATGTTGAAAACATATATTCCTTGTTATTGTTTCTTCTTTCCTCTAACTGCTGGAAACAAATAGTACATCTTAAAAAAAGCTTATGATGATCGATCTTCTTTAAGGGTATATCTTTATATAGCTTGTATATAATATAACTGTGCGAAGCTTAATAAAGTTGAAAGTTTGTGATTAATATGGAGTTGGATCTTTGAAAGAAAAAAAATTCATATTTTCAAAGGTGTCTTACACCATCTGTAACTATGATGAATTGATCTCCTTCAATTTCCAAGCATTCCATTCAATGCATGCCCGACTTATTTCAGACATTACGCACAAAATCAGATGAAGGGGCTACATGTGATTAGCGAACTTTTATAGTCTCCTTGAACTGCAAAGTGAAAGATTAAATCATACTAACTAAAATACTAGTAGGTTTAAGGACAAATCAAACCTAATTTTGCAACTTCCAGTACTTGTTATCCAATCATAATCACAAAATAATATGGGTTTAAAGGCAAATTGAAACCTCATTTTGCAACTTCATTTCTCACCCTTTATTATCTTACTAAAAGAAATGTCAAATAAGTAAAACCAAACAGAGACAGTGCTGTAATTGTAAAGCTGCACTATTCATGCATCAATTTGCTGACCAAACATAGAAGCAATTAAAAACTATATAAATCAAGGATAAGCCTCAATAATGGACTGAACAGCTTGAATGCGCGTCACATTGTGTCGATTGAACCCTGCTTGGCCTAGTACATATGCCCATTCCTTGAGAGTCCTTTCTTTCCCCTTGTTTGTATGAGCCATCATCACCATGTCCAGCATCAATCTCACATACTTGAGCTTATCTCCTTCATCTTCTTCAATCACGGCTTCTACGATAATCACCTTCCCTTTGTCATTTGGAATAGCTTCTCTACACTTTCTCAAGATATTAATGCATTCTTCATCTCCCCAATCATGCAGAACCCACTACCATTCAAAAGATGCAGAGTTTAATAAACAAAAGAAAATGGACATGACTCGGGATTTTCCAAGAAAATCAAAAGTAAATGTCATGATTTACAATTAGGAAATGTCTACGTATATATATAAGTGCCAACAATCTCTCCCTCTAGGTAACGTCATAGTAAAATTGGCCTCAAGATAAGGGAATTCAAATTTTAAGTTTTTAGAATACTAACCATGAGGAAAGCAGCATCGGCCTTTGGCACACTTTCAAACATGTCACCTCCAATGTGTTTGACACCAACACAGTTAGGTGCAGCAGACACAACATGAGGAAGATCAAAGTTAATGCCATGAATCCAAGGAAAGGCCTTCACCAACATGCGCAGAGCGGTTCCATCACCCCCTCCTACATCAACCAAAGAGTCCAACCCATCTAATAATTCAGGACAACCATCAATTATTGCTGGCACAGCCACTCTAGCATCACAAGCCATTGCATCATCAATGAGCTTGCTGTGGGCAGGGTTTGCAGCTGCATAGCGCCATACATCCTCACCATGAGCAGCCTCAAATGCAGAGGATCCATTGGATAGGACACGAGCACTGAGACCATGCCACGGTGCGAGCATCACTGGGCTGCTCTCTAGCAACACAAAAGCAGCCATGCTATTTTTGCCATGTCTCATGAGAAGGCGAGAAAGCGGTGTTTGAACATAAGCAATGGTACCAGCTTGGGTCTTGGAATCTTCTTTGAATATGCCGCGGTGCACCAAGAACCTCATGATGCGGTGTAGGGCATAGGGAGAGCATCCGAGGGTGGAAGATAGCTCAGAGACTATCATGGGGCCGCCATGGTTTTCCAAGACATCAGCTATCCCAAGCTCAATGGCACACTTCACCACTGCCATATCAACAAAGCCAAATACATATTTCCACATCTCCACTTGGGCTTGTGATTCTTCTTCCTCCTCTCTACTTGTTGCTTCTTTTGTTGTTTCTCCTTCCATCTTTCAATCTCTAGTGTGCACACTCAAAATTTGGAGTGAATATCCTAGTATAATTTTGGTAATGTGTGGTGTGGTAATGAAGGTGAAGCTTCCAATATATAAGTAGAAATAGGTGAGCATAAGGAAAGTGGAGCTCACAAGTGGGAATAAGAAATGGTTAAATAAAACATTTCTATTTCCTAGTTGGGCGTTCCAACTGCAGAGACCAGCCCATCAATTGGATTGAACACAAGCAAAGACAAGTTTCATGTGATACTTAATCCATTATTATACACAATTGCAGTTTCTGCCAAACATAATCTCAAGTAGTGATAGATGTCACTTCCCGAGGCCAGTTTCATAGGATTTTTTTTGTTTTTTCTCCCAGGGTGTTTAAGGGCATGTAATATAGATGCGTCTAGTGATTAGATTCACCCAAAACATGAGAATAGTTTATATTTATATATATAATGTAGCAGAGTATATTATATGTAACTCTTGGGCAATTTAAAAGTTGTAACCGTTCCCTATTCAACCCCCAGCCTTTTTAATTTACTTATAATACTGAGTATAAACTTTTTTCATTAGAATAGTATGTAAATATATATATATATATAGAATAGATGATATAAACTAAAATTAACCTTTAATTATACTCTTATTCGGCACGTTAATGTAAATGAGCTATATTCAATGAGACATTTTATGAAAGTAAATATATATATATATATGTTAAAGAAATTTCTTAACATTATATATATATATATATATATATATATATATATATATAGACACACACACATATATATGTCATGAGTATGTATTTAAAACAGATAGATAGATATAGATGTCGTGAATATGTATTTTAACAAAAGAAATTCTTAAAATAATAAAATAATGATTAACTAAAATAAATTGCTATTTAAAACAGATAAATAAAAGTTTAAATTTTTAATTTCTATTTAAAGAAGAGGAAGAGTTTTTCACTAATTAGATATGCATGTATAGGTTTATATGTGGGATATGGTATATACGTTTAGAAACTGATACAATTAATTTCATGATTAACTAAAATAAATTGCTATTTAAAAGGGATAAATAAAAATTAAAACACATTATCAGTTTTCTATTTAAGGAAGAGGAAAAAAATTTCACTAATTAAATATGCATGTATATATTTATATGTGGGACGTTCTATTTTTTTTTTTTTTTTTTGAATTAATGTTCGCAGTTTGAATTATTATAGATTAATGAACTCTTTTATGTGAAAAAAGAAAAAAGAAAAAAAAATCAAAAGTGTTAAGAAATTTCAAAAAAATTATAAACACTATTGTTTACCAAATTTACTTGCTTTCTTTTTGTTATATATATTTTCTTTTCGTTTTTTTTATATCATATTTTTTTAATTTTTATCATTCTATGTTATAATCTTGCTATATATGGATATATATGTCTTGAATTTTTATTTTAACAAAAAAAAATTCCTAAAATAATAAAATAATGATTAACTAAAATAAATTGCTATTTAAAACAGATAAATAAAAGTTTAAACACATTATCAGTTTTCTATTTAAGTAAGAATAAAAGTTTTTCACTAATTAAATATAAATGTATATATTTATATGTGGGACGTGCTATTTTTTTTTTTTTTTTTTTTGAATTAATGTTCATGTGCGGTACGAATTATTATAGATTAATGAAATCTTTTTATGTGAAAAAAAAAAAATTAAAAGGGTTAAGAAATTCCTTACACTTTAATTTTGAATAGCATTAGATATGTATGTCGTGAATATGCATTTTTAACAAAAAAATTTCTTAAAATAATGATTAACTAAAATAAATTGTTATTTAAAAGAGATAAATAAATGGTTAAACACATTATCAGTTTTCTATTTAAGGAAGAAGAAAAGTTTTTCACTAATTACATACGCGTGTATATATTTATGTGTGGGACGTGCCTTTTTTTATTATTATTATTGGAATTAATGTTCATGTGTGGTATGAATTATTATAGATTAATGAACTCTTTTTATGTAAAAATAAAAAATAAAAAATAAAAAAATTAAGAAATTCCTTACACTGTTTCAGTAATTATAAATACTAATGTTTGCCAAATTAGTTGCTTTCTTTTTGTTATATATATTTTATTTTCTTTTTTTATATATATCAATTAATGAACTCTTTTTATGTGGGAAAAAAAAAAAAAAAATCGAAAGTGTTAAGCAATTCCTCACACTTTTAGAATAGTCTAGATAGATATAGATATAGATATAGATATAGATTAGGGGTGTTAATTTGTGTTCGGGGGTCGTAATCGTGTCGTGTCAATTTAAGGGTATTATACTAAACAGCTCAACCCAAACACAATCCATTTAATAGTCGTATCATGAACTCTCAACACTAACCCAACTTATTTATTAAACGGATTACACGTGTAACCCGTTTAATGACCTATTTACAAAAATATATATACGTATATATAATATTATTTAAATTATTAATAATACTCAATAAAATAATAAATACTAAAAAAAAATATAAGTTTTAATCAATCAAATTACTAAATAGTTTCTAGTTTACAAAAGATTAAATTATAGGACACAAATTTATACAGTAATTTTATAACTTAAATAGAAATTTATTTACGACATATATAGTTAAACGTGTATAAACAGGTTACACGGATTGAATCCCTCAACCCAAATACGACATTATTAACTAAACGAACGGGTTAATCGTGTCGACCCGTTTATGACACGAACCCGTTTAAGGTTAACTCAAATCCATTTAACTCGTGCCGCGTTCAAGTCATGTTGGAGAGTCGTGTCAACTTTTGCCACCCCTAATATAGATATAGATATATATATATATATTTTTTTATATATATATCTATTAATTTACTCTTTTTATGTGAAAAAAAAAATCAAAATCAAAATCGAAAGCGAAAGTATTAAGAAATTCCTTACACTTTTAGAATAGTATAGATATAGATTTTATTTATTATTATTTTTATATCAATTAATGAACTCTTTTTATGTGGAGAAAAAAAAAAAAAAAAAATCAAAAGTGTTAAGAAATTCCTTACACTTTGAATAGTGTATAATAGATATATATAAACAATAATAAAAAAGATAAAAAGAAAGGGAATGAAATTGATAGCGCGCCCGACAACGGTAGACTGATTACTGCTTTGATCCTAGGCATGACTCCATTAGATTGGCACAACAATGTAGCACAGCCTCTAGAAGGTTTAACAATCACCATTTCATTAATAAGAGTATTTAAGGCAACATGATCAAAAAGTTCTAACCACCGTACCTATGTGATAAAAAAGGGAGATTGTCCATTGCAGCAAGAGTTTTGGCCTACAACTAATGGATATGCACCGCATATTATATAGTAGATGAACCCAAAATTAAGTTGGCAACCAAGCATTTGACCGTGCCAAGGCTCGTGTGCCTCCTGATAGCTTTTCATTGTTTTTTATACAGTAGAGTTTAAAATTCTTTAGACCATGTTTCCCAGGGTTCAACAAAAATGCCCACTTCGAGATAAAGGGGAAAGATTTTTCAATACATCAATAACATAATTCTCTTTCTCCATCTAGCAACTAATAACTTTCAACCATGATATCCTATTTGCTAAACAAATATACAAGATCAATAACACCATCCTATTTTTACCACCACAACAAAATCCAGAGGGATCTAAAGCCTATGTAAGCAACTTCCTTGATATGACTCACTTTGCTCAATCGCGCTCAGGAGCATCCCCACCAATAGTCTTTCTGGCACTGAGGCTCCCAGCATAGGACCACAGCTTCTCGAAGTCGGCTGGTATTGATTTTTCCAATTTTTTTTCAAGTCTGCAAAAGTTTAAAGGAGAGGGGACCCTCTCTGGGGTTCTGCCCATGGGAGGGGATGCGCAGAAAGTCGGTGTTGCAAATGGAGAGCTATAAGGGGTGTGTTGAATCGAGAAGGGGCTAGGTGAAATTCGTTTTTGGATAGGAAGACCATCCAAACTTCCCCTACGGAAGAAGGACTTCAATTCTGCTGCAGCACATTGCTTGGTGGCATCATCTACATAAAGGACATCTTCAATCCTGGCCCTTATGTTAAAGGCCAGGCTCTCCATTACTCTTGAATAGCTTTCAAGAATAGACTGCCCCACATCCTGTAACCCAAAAAAAAAAAAGGTATGGTGAGAGTTGCAAAATAGGATGCAGACAAAAATTACCAAATAAAAAATGAAAGATGAAGTGATCTGTTCTTGTTGGATGACACCTTAAATCATCACAAATACTAAACCTTCACGAACTGATCATCTAATTAGAGAAACTACATCTCCTTTTTCCTAATAAAGAAGATTACATTCATTTTGTAATTCATCCCATAAAGCCACCAAAAATGTTCCAACTATTATAAACCAAGAAAATAATGGTTGAAACAATGTAATTTGCATAGCTTTTCAACTATTTGCAGCCCATCTAAATCAGAGATGTCTGATATTCTTGGTTGTTCAATGGAAAGATTGTGATGGTAAGAAGGTGCATTGAATTTTCACATAATTTAACCACTAGTGTCCTAAGTCAGTTATAATTTTCAGACCCAATATCCACCAAGTGAAATATTAGGAAAGATAACCAAAAGAAGAAAAAAAATAATACCTAAAAAAAGGCTAGTGTGTACCGAATATATCCCAACAGTGTAATACTTCTGGTAGCTAAAATCTGAGGACGAGCTAGGAAAGATACCTTATTGTATTGAATTTTGTTCATATCCAATGCAGTTTGCGGAAGACCTGGGAATCGAAATCTCAGCCAATTTAAGAGGGTCTCAGCTCTTTCACCCAGAAAATGATTCTTTTGGCCATGAGCAACAAGGCCTTTGACCTTGCCACTCCATGATGAATGTTTAGCCTTCAGGTGATTTGTACATCTCTTCCTGTCTTTCTGTTTCCACACATGCACAGCTGCCTCAATTCTGTTTGCTACTTCCAGAGTTTGATGCTCTGATGATAGATCTAGGCAATCAAGGATACTTTCTGGAGAGAACTGATCAGCAGTTATGTAGTGATAGATTATATCGCCTAGACAAGCTTTGCCACTCTGCAATGGCAAATGGATTATGGAACACAAATAGGAGTACCAAAGGCAAGCATGACATCATTATGAACGGGAGGGGGAGGCATATCATAAGAATAAATTAACCGTATGAATGCAAGTATTTATTCAAACAATATAATGAATAATTGTTTAGAGCTTAGAATATCAGCTGAAAAGTATTTAGCATTCATGAGTATACATCATTGACAACCACAGTTAAGCAGTACTATGTTAACTCTGTGTGTGCATTCTAATATATGTTATGTAGTGCTTCCGAAAACAAAATCCACGGAACTCTCCACTAAAATAAATGCACGATGCTAGTAGTCCCCACTTTCTTCTTAGCTACACAGCCCAAACATTGCCCAAGCCTATTTACATAATTTAAGTGTTTTGGAGCAGGAATTACACAATGGGTTAGAATTGTACTGAAAATTGAACTTAGAATCGTAGGGCTTTACCCTGGGTTAGAGGGAGCCCTTCCAGAAATTCTCAAAGGCCTGAGCCAAACCCAGGCCTGAGAGGGGGTTTGGAAATAGTTTTCAACCAGCAATTGACGCGCCTCGGTTAGTACCTCACTAGCTGCGTCATTGCCCCAAGCGCAAAGATGGTTTGAGCAGATGGGTTTCCCTGCTTTTATAATGCTTTCTTCTGACATGATGCTTCTCATTTAGTCGATGTGGGACAATTAGACAGACTGCATGGTTGGATCTTGGTTCCACTCCACATCTTCTCCTCAGTTGGCCTATCCATATACGGAGTACTAGTCTTCATAGCAAACAGAAATATAATGAGATTCTAACTTCAGATTACTCTTCCCAGAGCATTAACCAGAAGCAAATTTCGATTAAATTTAAGTGGATACAATGTTAATTTTATCTTATAAAGGAAATGGAAAACGCTAAATCCCACCGTGTTCAAGTTAATTAAGACAATTCATGTTGAATGGAATTTTCTGTTATTGTTCCTTCTGTTCTCCATTAACTGCATCAAACAAATACATCTTAAAAAACCATATGATGGTCCATCTTCTTGAAGGATATCCCTTAATATAGTTTGTATATAATATAACTGAACAAAACTTAATAAAGTTGGAGGTTTGTAATACATATGGAATTACATCTATTTAAAAAATTCATATTCTCAAACGAAAATATTTCTGACACATATTATCTCTAATTATGATCAATTGATGGCCTTCAATTTCCAACTAATAAATTCAATCAGGTCCAACTCATGACTTATTTTCAGAAATTAAGCACAAATTCAGAAGACCGAAGGTTTAACAAAGGGGCTGGCTACATGTGGTTAGTGAACTTTTTAGTCACATTGTACTGCAAATTGAAGAAGATTCAATTATAACAACTAAAATAGTAGGCTTAAGGACAAATCAAACCTAATTCTGCAAATTCCAGTACATGTTTTCCAATCATAATCACAAGTTTTATCTGTCATGGGGCCGCCATGGTTTTCCAAGACATCGGCTATCCCAAGCTCAATGGCACACTTCACCACAGCCATATCAACAAAACCAAATACATTTCCATATGTCCACTTGGGCTTGTGATTCTTCTTCTTCCCCTCTATTTGTTGCTTCTCTTGTTGTTTCTCCTTCCATCTCTCTATGTCTAGTGTGCACACTAATCAACAATTGAAGTGAATCCTAGCTATAGAAGATTCACTTTGGTTATTGACTATGGTCAATTGAAGAAATTATTTGAGATACACATCACCAAAAAAAAAAAACTTCATGTCACCCACTTTGCCCTGTCCCATACAATTTCAGGATTTGAAAGCAACTTCTACTGCAAATTTGGATTTTAGTTGATACCTTTTTTTACCTCTATCCCAACACCTCGCAAAGTCCCACTTGATAACATAAAATGATTGGATGAGATCTTCGTTATAGGAGGCAAAGTTGATCAATTTTTTAATTTTTTTTTCTAGCATATACATAATTACAGTATGGCATGTTCTTGTCTTCTTTCATAATCTTCTTGTTGCAATCTTTGTTGGTCTGTGAGCCTAATCCAGAGAAATAATAAGTGCGTTGGTCTGAAATTTTCAAAATTGTAAGTGATTTTTATAGTAGAAAATTAAAAGAAATTTAAGTTGGAGAGATGAGCAAAGTGAGAAATTAGAAGTGTAAACAAGTCCGGAGAGTTAGAAGAGCTGGTTGAATTGTTTCAGGCATTGGCTGATCTTTCATTGATCAAGGAGACAAAAAAATAATGCGGAGTAATTAAAAAATTAGACCTTAATATATATTTATACTACTCTTTCCTTTTTGCAGGTTAGAGTTGGAACTTACAGTCACTTTAAAATCATATCATTATAAAATGGATATGTATATTTAAGCATGTTAAACCATATTCAAAAGACGTTGATTACGTTCTTCCATGTTCATTAAATTTATAATGCCCTTTTCTCTTTTCAGGTCTCGGCCCTCGATTGTTATGATAATTGTGACTCATGTTTCCTACAGTATTGAATGCCTTAAAAGTACTCAATAATGTTTCGAGCAATGATTGAATATACTAAAATGGTTGGATTAGTTCGGTCACGGATAGGATTATGGGATTAAATTAATGGGTTATCAGATGAATGTTTTAATCTACTCCTATTTAGCTCAGATTGAGATCAAAATCAAATTCACTTACGTGTATAATTATAAAGTTATATAGAGTAGGGAATTATTAATATATAGAATGGTGCATGGTATAACCATACAATCAAATGACTATATTGATAAATAATTAATATATATAAATTTAATAATACATAACTAATATTTATAACATTCATATATAGTATATTGTTATGTAATAATATATATATATATATATATATATATATATAATTTTAATCGGATCGGATTGCCTATAATTCATATATGATTTGTTAAATTATCGAATTCAGATCATTTCGGATTATTAAATTTTTTTTTCAATTCATATTCAGATAATCGAATTAATTTTGGATCAGGATCGGTTCCATTGACAATTCTAGAATGGATACATTCTAGTGGACGTGCCTATGCCCATGATGATGGAATAAGATTTCAGGATTTGAAAGCTAACTCTTATTGCAAATTTGAGTTGATCGAAGAACAAATTTGAGTTGAGAGTATGTTTTGGTATAGAGAGAGCGGAGGGAAAAGTAACGAGAAGGAACACTGAAGAGAGAGAGAGAGTTAATTGTAAATATTATTCTCTATTGGTGAGGAATACTGAAGAAATAGAAAGTTAATTATGCATAAAAGTTGATTTAAAAAATATTTTACGGACTGCTGTCAAACACTAAAAAATAAAAAAATAATAAATAAAATTAAATAAAAATATTTTGTTTATTTTTACGTCCAAACAATTATCCCACGTGATAGACTCACAATTTCTGAACGCGTTCCAGCAAAGGTGATCAATTATATGGCGTGTTACTTACCCACAAAAAAATACAAAAACAAACCTTTCAAAAAAATAAGTAAATACAAAAACAAAACAAAATAATATGACTTCTTGTTATCTTCTTTTATGATATTATTGTTGCAATCTTGTTGGTCTGCCATACTTATCAAGATAAATAATGAGAACAAGAAAATCATGTTAGTCTCTAAGATTCACAAGCGGGACCAATACCATCCAATTTGAGATTTGAGGCAAAATTGTACATGGTTTTTATATTAGAAAATTAAGAGATAACAAATTGAGAAATTAGAAGTGAAAATAAGTCAAAAAGAAAATCGAGAACAAGATGTGAGACTATTATAGAAAAATAAAGAGATGGTTTTTTTTTTTTGTTTTTTTTTTTTTCACAGTTAAATCTGCGAGTATGAGCCCATATTAGCATTAAGAATAAGATTTTTTTTTTTCCCCTTCAAATCAAAGCCATAAAATGCAAAATGCAAAAAGAAACCATCATCCGTGGACAAATCTCATTTTTTTTTTTTTTTTGTAGGTTTCTGTATCATTTCTGTAGTTTTATTCCAAAGTTATTTTCAGGTGGGACCTCTTCATGTAATAGGTGCAACATTGAGATGAGGTATTTATTTTTGGCAAAAACTGAATTTTTATCTTTTAAACAATTTTTTTTTTTTTTTTTCTTTTTTTTTTGGATATTCCTTGGATTTTACACATCTCCTTGGATTTTACACATATAGAACAACAAAGATGATGAGCGTGTTCACAAAGGAGTACATGCTTCACAAATTACAACATGCCATTCTAGATCATTCATTTACAAATTCATGATCACAAGTCCATGCTCCTCGAGGGATGACATACAGAGCATAATATATTTAAAATTGACAAAATTATTCAAAATACTAAATAACTAGTATTAACTATTAAACATAAATTAAACATCTTGAAATTTATGTTATTTATCCAGGAATAATTAAAAAAAATAGCATAAATATGGACTAATATAGGCCATTTCCCATCAATGTTCTCCCAAAACAATAATTTGGTCGTCCAGCCCCTTTTCATGATCTCTTTTACTTTATAAATAATTACCAAATCCCGCCCTAAAATTCCTCTCACAGAACAAAATTTTGAACTTCTAGTTATGGAGACCATCCCTAAATGGTATGGACCCCTCCAAAAATGGGCGTATGCCACTTTTCGCGGCGCGCGCACGGTATTCTTTAGTAAAAGGCGAAAGAATAGTTCGCTTTGTGCTCACCACGTGGCTGCGTGTATAGTTGTTTCCAGAGGACTCGTTGTTATATACTAGTTTTGTCAGAGGCAACTCTCTCCACTTGCTCGATGTGGGAAAAACCTTTTTTTTTTTGCTTGTATAACATTACAAAAGCCCAAATGTTCCCATCTTCACCGAGTTGGGTTCTTCTCAAACTAGTCCCTAAATCAAAAAGATGAGATGGACAAGACTGGGCTTTTATTATATAGATTGAAGGGATTGAACAAATATATATATATATATATATATATATAGAGAGAGAGAGAGAGAGAGAGCAGTATTATATATGGCTTCTTGGAACGACACCAATATATAGTCTTCGACTCCACATCCATATAATCCTTATCTAACTCAGCTTCAAAGATTATGGCCATGGCCATAATCTTCAACTGTGACTAAAACATTCAACATCTGACCTATTATTGCAAAATGGTCTACAAATTGTGTCCAATTGAATATATATATTGGCCATGATTAGAACCCACTGCAAAATGGTCTCGAAACTGTGTTCCAGTATTCCATCTCGCGGCCTCCATATATAAAGTTTTCTTTTTCCTGCCATTAGGTAAAATAGGTAACTATAACATAATCATTCACTTTCTTTTTTACAGTAGAAATAAATTTATAAATATACCTAATTTAATTAATAAAAATTAGTAACTTTGCTGTAGGGCTTTACCCTGGGTTAGAGGGAGCCCTTCCAGAAATTCTCAGTGGCCTGAGCCAAACCCAGGCCAAAGAGGGGGTTTGGAAATAGTTTTCAACCAGCAATTGACGCGCCTCGGTTAGTACCTCACTAGCTGCGTCATTGCCCCAAGCGCAAAGATAAAATCCACACAGAGGCTGTCCTTGTTTTATAATGCTGTCTTGTGACATGATGTTTCTCATTTAGTCGATGTGGGACAATTAGACAGCCAATTTGTATTTACTTCAGTCCCCTTCCCTCAGTCGGCCTTTTCATATTGTCATTCCTAGTTTTAGGAAGAAAATAAAAGGAACTAAAATCAAAGGGATATATAATGAGAATCTGATTTGAGATTAATATCTTTCAAGGCCATTAACCATAAGCAAATTTTGATTAAACTTAAATAGTTTCAATGTTAATGTTATCTTGCAATGAAACAAAAAACATAGATCCACTGTGGTTGGAATAATTCATGTTGAAAACATATATTCCTTGTTATTGTTTCTTCTTTCCTCTAACTGCTGGAAACAAATAGTACATCTTAAAAAAAGCTTATGATGATCGATCTTCTTTAAGGGTATATCTTTATATAGCTTGTATATAATATAACTGTGCGAAGCTTAATAAAGTTGAAAGTTTGTGATTAATATGGAGTTGGATCTTTGAAAGAAAAAAAATTCATATTTTCAAAGGTGTCTTACACCATCTGTAACTATGATGAATTGATCTCCTTCAATTTCCAAGCATTCCATTCAATGCATGCCCGACTTATTTCAGACATTACGCACAAAATCAGATGAAGGGGCTACATGTGATTAGCGAACTTTTATAGTCTCCTTGAACTGCAAAGTGAAAGATTAAATCATACTAACTAAAATACTAGTAGGTTTAAGGACAAATCAAACCTAATTTTGCAACTTCCAGTACTTGTTATCCAATCATAATCACAAAATAATATGGGTTTAAAGGCAAATTGAAACCTCATTTTGCAACTTCATTTCTCACCCTTTATTATCTTACTAAAAGAAATGTCAAATAAGTAAAACCAAACAGAGACAGTGCTGTAATTGTAAAGCTGCACTATTCATGCATCAATTTGCTGACCAAACATAGAAGCAATTAAAAACTATATAAATCAAGGATAAGCCTCAATAATGGACTGAACAGCTTGAATGCGCGTCACATTGTGTCGATTGAACCCTGCTTGGCCTAGTACATATGCCCATTCCTTGAGAGTCCTTTCTTTCCCCTTGTTTGTATGAGCCATCATCACCATGTCCAGCATCAATCTCACATACTTGAGCTTATCTCCTTCATCTTCTTCAATCACGGCTTCTACGATAATCACCTTCCCTTTGTCATTTGGAATAGCTTCTCTACACTTTCTCAAGATATTAATGCATTCTTCATCTCCCCAATCATGCAGAACCCACTACCATTCAAAAGATGCAGAGTTTAATAAACAAAAGAAAATGGACATGACTCGGGATTTTCCAAGAAAATCAAAAGTAAATGTCATGATTTACAATTAGGAAATGTCTACGTATATATATAAGTGCCAACAATCTCTCCCTCTAGGTAACGTCATAGTAAAATTGGCCTCAAGATAAGGGAATTCAAATTTTAAGTTTTTAGAATACTAACCATGAGGAAAGCAGCATCGGCCTTTGGCACACTTTCAAACATGTCACCTCCAATGTGTTTGACACCAACACAGTTAGGTGCAGCAGACACAACATGAGGAAGATCAAAGTTAATGCCATGAATCCAAGGAAAGGCCTTCACCAACATGCGCAGAGCGGTTCCATCACCCCCTCCTACATCAACCAAAGAGTCCAACCCATCTAATAATTCAGGACAACCATCAATTATTGCTGGCACAGCCACTCTAGCATCACAAGCCATTGCATCATCAATGAGCTTGCTGTGGGCAGGGTTTGCAGCTGCATAGCGCCATACATCCTCACCATGAGCAGCCTCAAATGCAGAGGATCCATTGGATAGGACACGAGCACTGAGACCATGCCACGGTGCGAGCATCACTGGGCTGCTCTCTAGCAACACAAAAGCAGCCATGCTATTTTTGCCATGTCTCATGAGAAGGCGAGAAAGCGGTGTTTGAACATAAGCAATGGTACCAGCTTGGGTCTTGGAATCTTCTTTGAATATGCCGCGGTGCACCAAGAACCTCATGATGCGGTGTAGGGCATAGGGAGAGCATCCGAGGGTGGAAGATAGCTCAGAGACTATCATGGGGCCGCCATGGTTTTCCAAGACATCAGCTATCCCAAGCTCAATGGCACACTTCACCACTGCCATATCAACAAAGCCAAATACATATTTCCACATCTCCACTTGGGCTTGTGATTCTTCTTCCTCCTCTCTACTTGTTGCTTCTTTTGTTGTTTCTCCTTCCATCTTTCAATCTCTAGTGTGCACACTCAAAATTTGGAGTGAATATCCTAGTATAATTTTGGTAATGTGTGGTGTGGTAATGAAGGTGAAGCTTCCAATATATAAGTAGAAATAGGTGAGCATAAGGAAAGTGGAGCTCACAAGTGGGAATAAGAAATGGTTAAATAAAACATTTCTATTTCCTAGTTGGGCGTTCCAACTGCAGAGACCAGCCCATCAATTGGATTGAACACAAGCAAAGACAAGTTTCATGTGATACTTAATCCATTATTATACACAATTGCAGTTTCTGCCAAACATAATCTCAAGTAGTGATAGATGTCACTTCCCGAGGCCAGTTTCATAGGATTTTTTTTGTTTTTTCTCCCAGGGTGTTTAAGGGCATGTAATATAGATGCGTCTAGTGATTAGATTTACCCAAAACATGAGAATAGTTTATATTTATATATATAATGTAGCAGAGTATATTATATGTAACTCTTGGGCAATTTAAAAGTTGTAACCGTTCCCTATTCAACCCCCAGCCTTTTTAATTTACTTATAATACTGAGTATAAACTTTTTTCATTAGAATAGTATGTAAATATATATATATATATAGAATAGATGATATAAACTAAAATTAACCTTTAATTATACTCTTATTCGGCACGTTAATGTAAATGAGCTATATTCAATGAGACATTTTATGAAAGTAAATATATATATATATATGTTAAAGAAATTTCTTAACATTATATATATATATATATATATATATATATATATATATATATATAGACACACACACATATATATGTCATGAGTATGTATTTAAAACAGATAGATAGATATAGATGTCGTGAATATGTATTTTAACAAAAGAAATTCTTAAAATAATAAAATAATGATTAACTAAAATAAATTGCTATTTAAAACAGATAAATAAAAGTTTAAATTTTTAATTTCTATTTAAAGAAGAGGAAGAGTTTTTCACTAATTAGATATGCATGTATAGGTTTATATGTGGGATATGGTATATACGTTTAGAAACTGATACAATTAATTTCATGATTAACTAAAATAAATTGCTATTTAAAAGGGATAAATAAAAATTAAAACACATTATCAGTTTTCTATTTAAGGAAGAGGAAAAAAATTTCACTAATTAAATATGCATGTATATATTTATATGTGGGACGTTCTATTTTTTTTTTTTTTTTTGAATTAATGTTCGCAGTTTGAATTATTATAGATTAATGAACTCTTTTATGTGAAAAAAGAAAAAAGAAAAAAAAATCAAAAGTGTTAAGAAATTTCAAAAAAATTATAAACACTATTGTTTACCAAATTTACTTGCTTTCTTTTTGTTATATATATTTTCTTTTCGTTTTTTTTATATCATATTTTTTTAATTTTTATCATTCTATGTTATAATCTTGCTATATATGGATATATATGTCTTGAATTTTTATTTTAACAAAAAAAAATTCCTAAAATAATAAAATAATGATTAACTAAAATAAATTGCTATTTAAAACAGATAAATAAAAGTTTAAACACATTATCAGTTTTCTATTTAAGTAAGAATAAAAGTTTTTCACTAATTAAATATAAATGTATATATTTATATGTGGGACGTGCTATTTTTTTTTTTTTTTTTTTGAATTAATGTTCATGTGCGGTACGAATTATTATAGATTAATGAAATCTTTTTATGTGAAAAAAAAAAAATTAAAAGGGTTAAGAAATTCCTTACACTTTAATTTTGAATAGCATTAGATATGTATGTCGTGAATATGCATTTTTAACAAAAAAATTTCTTAAAATAATGATTAACTAAAATAAATTGTTATTTAAAAGAGATAAATAAATGGTTAAACACATTATCAGTTTTCTATTTAAGGAAGAAGAAAAGTTTTTCACTAATTACATACGCGTGTATATATTTATGTGTGGGACGTGCCTTTTTTTATTATTATTATTGGAATTAATGTTCATGTGTGGTATGAATTATTATAGATTAATGAACTCTTTTTATGTAAAAATAAAAAATAAAAAATAAAAAAATTAAGAAATTCCTTACACTGTTTCAGTAATTATAAATACTAATGTTTGCCAAATTAGTTGCTTTCTTTTTGTTATATATATTTTATTTTCTTTTTTTATATATATCAATTAATGAACTCTTTTTATGTGGGAAAAAAAAAAAAAAATCGAAAGTGTTAAGCAATTCCTCACACTTTTAGAATAGTCTAGATAGATATAGATATAGATATAGATATAGATTAGGGGTGTTAATTTGTGTTCGGGGGTCGTAATCGTGTCGTGTCAATTTAAGGGTATTATACTAAACAGCTCAACCCAAACACAATCCATTTAATAGTCGTATCATGAACTCTCAACACTAACCCAACTTATTTATTAAACGGATTACACGTGTAACCCGTTTAATGACCTATTTACAAAAATATATATACGTATATATAATATTATTTAAATTATTAATAATACTCAATAAAATAATAAATACTAAAAAAAAATATAAGTTTTAATCAATCAAATTACTAAATAGTTTCTAGTTTACAAAAGATTAAATTATAGGACACAAATTTATATAGTAATTTTATAACTTAAATAGAAATTTATTTACGACATATATAGTTAAACGTGTATAAACAGGTTACACGGATTGAATCCCTCAACCCAAATACGACATTATTAACTAAACGAACGGGTTAATCGTGTCGACCCGTTTATGACACGAACCCGTTTAAGGTTAACTCAAATCCATTTAACTCGTGCCGCGTTCAAGTCATGTTGGAGAGTCGTGTCAACTTTTGCCACCCCTAATATAGATATAGATATATATATTTTTTTTTTTTTTTTTTTATATATCTATTAATTTACTCTTTTTATGTGAAAAAAAAAATCAAAATCAAAATCGAAAGCGAAAGTATTAAGAAATTCCTTACACTTTTAGAATAGTATAGATATAGATTTTATTTATTATTATTTTTATATCAATTAATGAACTCTTTTTATGTGGAGAAAAAAAAAAAAAAAAAAATCAGAAGTGTTAAGAAATTCCTTACACTTTGAATAGTGTATAATAGATATATATAAACAATAATAAAAAAGATAAAAAGAAAGGGAATGAAATTGATAGCGCGCCCGACAACGGTAGACTGATTACTGCTTTGATCCTAGGCATGACTCCATTAGATTGGCACAACAATGTAGCACAGCCTCTAGAAGGTTTAACAATCACCATTTCATTAATAAGAGTATTTAAGGCAACATGATCAAAAAGTTCTAACCACCGTACCTATGTGATAAAAAAGGGAGATTGTCCATTGCAGCAAGAGTTTTGGCCTACAACTAATGGATATGCACCGCATATTATATAGTAGATGAACCCAAAATTAAGTTGGCAACCAAGCATTTGACCGTGCCAAGGCTCGTGTGCCTCCTGATAGCTTTTCATTGTTTTTTATACAGTAGAGTTTAAAATTCTTTAGACCATGTTTCCCAGGGTTCAACAAAAATGCCCACTTCGAGATAAAGGGGAAAGATTTTTCAATACATCAATAACATAATTCTCTTTCTCCATCTAGCAACTAATAACTTTCAACCATGATATCCTATTTGCTAAACAAATATACAAGATCAATAACACCATCCTATTTTTACCACCACAACAAAATCCAGAGGGATCTAAAGCCTATGTAAGCAACTTCCTTGATATGACTCACTTTGCTCAATCGCGCTCAGGAGCATCCCCACCAATAGTCTTTCTGGCACTGAGGCTCCCAGCATAGGACCACAGCTTCTCGAAGTCGGCTGGTATTGATTTTTCCAATTTTTTTTCAAGTCTGCAAAAGTTTAAAGGAGAGGGGACCCTCTCTGGGGTTCTGCCCATGGGAGGGGATGCGCAGAAAGTCGGTGTTGCAAATGGAGAGCTATAAGGGGTGTGTTGAATCGAGAAGGGGCTAGGTGAAATTCGTTTTTGGATAGGAAGACCATCCAAACTTCCCCTACGGAAGAAGGACTTCAATTCTGCTGCAGCACATTGCTTGGTGGCATCATCTACATAAAGGACATCTTCAATCCTGGCCCTTATGTTAAAGGCCAGGCTCTCCATTACTCTTGAATAGCTTTCAAGAATAGACTGCCCCACATCCTGTAACCCAAAAAAAAAAAAGGTATGGTGAGAGTTGCAAAATAGGATGCAGACAAAAATTACCAAATAAAAAATGAAAGATGAAGTGATCTGTTCTTGTTGGATGACACCTTAAATCATCACAAATACTAAACCTTCACGAACTGATCATCTAATTAGAGAAACTACATCTCCTTTTTCCTAATAAAGAAGATTACATTCATTTTGTAATTCATCCCATAAAGCCACCAAAAATGTTCCAACTATTATAAACCAAGAAAATAATGGTTGAAACAATGTAATTTGCATAGCTTTTCAACTATTTGCAGCCCATCTAAATCAGAGATGTCTGATATTCTTGGTTGTTCAATGGAAAGATTGTGATGGTAAGAAGGTGCATTGAATTTTCACATAATTTAACCACTAGTGTCCTAAGTCAGTTATAATTTTCAGACCCAATATCCACCAAGTGAAATATTAGGAAAGATAACCAAAAGAAGAAAAAAAATAATACCTAAAAAAAGGCTAGTGTGTACCGAATATATCCCAACAGTGTAATACTTCTGGTAGCTAAAATCTGAGGACGAGCTAGGAAAGATACCTTATTGTATTGAATTTTGTTCATATCCAATGCAGTTTGCGGAAGACCTGGGAATCGAAATCTCAGCCAATTTAAGAGGGTCTCAGCTCTTTCACCCAGAAAATGATTCTTTTGGCCATGAGCAACAAGGCCTTTGACCTTGCCACTCCATGATGAATGTTTAGCCTTCAGGTGATTTGTACATCTCTTCCTGTCTTTCTGTTTCCACACATGCACAGCTGCCTCAATTCTGTTTGCTACTTCCAGAGTTTGATGCTCTGATGATAGATCTAGGCAATCAAGGATACTTTCTGGAGAGAACTGATCAGCAGTTATGTAGTGATAGATTATATCGCCTAGACAAGCTTTGCCACTCTGCAATGGCAAATGGATTATGGAACACAAATAGGAGTACCAAAGGCAAGCATGACATCATTATGAACGGGAGGGGGAGGCATATCATAAGAATAAATTAACCGTATGAATGCAAGTATTTATTCAAACAATATAATGAATAATTGTTTAGAGCTTAGAATATCAGCTGAAAAGTATTTAGCATTCATGAGTATACATCATTGACAACCACAGTTAAGCAAAAGTACTATGTTAACTCTGTGTGTGCATTCTAATATATGTTATGTAGTGCTTCCGAAAACATCTTCCAGCTATTATCAATTAATTGATCATCATCACACATCTAAATGTACTTCCATAGCCAAAATGAAGAAACAAGCGTAAAAGAATGCATTGATGCATACAATTTCAATCTACATCATTTATGTTTATAGCAAAATAGAATTTCTCTACTCTCCTGGAGAAAAATCAGTAGGCAGAGTAGTTGCAATGCCCCTACGGTAACTCCTTGTGTTGATAATACCAATATATGGAAGAGTAAGAATTGTACTTCTCTCTCTATTAATTTTGAAGAATTGTACTTATTCTCTATTAATTTTGAATGGCATAATAATGGTCTACTAGAGTGAGGTCACAGTTATCCTGCTAGATTCTTTAAAATGGTTCGCTAGAAATTTTATAATGACATTGTTTATTGAGAGACAGAAGGAAGAACTAATGGAATAATGCCACTAAATATACTAGACAAGTCGTGTGGCTGAGTAATAATCCGTGTTTCACAGATCAGAGGCCACTTATAGCAATCCACTTTGGTGGAGTTGCCTCAGTCTATAGCCCATGTTGCCACATACTGCAACTCAAATGCAGCATGGACTCCACTGACACTGAGAGGGAGTTACAGCAAAAACAGATTGTTTTTTACTCTTATCTGGTCTTTATTTGATATCACTCCAAAATTCCAAATTATGAATTTGATCTTCTTGTCTAGCACTCCATCAAATTAAAATCAGAGTCACAACCACGCTAAATTAATAAACATGTGTCCTGATTAAATAAGATCCCATACATGAATAGTTTTCCAGGTATGATAAGAATTTAATAATTCCACGTGTAATCCTGCAACATCTTGCTTTATTTCTATACCAGTATCCTCTTTCATCTCTTCCACCTTATAAAAAGGAATAACAGTCAATGAATGTTGAGAATTGGCAATGGCTCATGCCAAATTAAATCCCATTTACTTAAATAACTATTTATTAGTAATGTATATCTTTGTGTGAACTGTAATATATGTCATGTAGTGTAAAACATCCTACTGCTATTATCAATTAATTGGTCATCATCACACAATTGGTCATCATCACACATCTAAATGTAATTCTCCATAGCTAAAACGAAGAAACGAGTGTATAAGAATGCATTGGTTCATATATTTTCAAGCTACATCATTTATGTTTCTAATAAAATGGAATTTCTCTCTTATCCTGGAGTGAATCAATAGGGAGAGTAGTTGCAATGCCGCTGCAGAACTTCTCGTATTGATTATATCAAATATGGCATAATAAGACTTGCACTTCTTCACTATTAATTTTGAATAGTATAATAGTGGACTACTAGACCGAGGTCACAGTTATCCTTTTTGCTTCATACTGCAACTCAAATGCAGCAGCATGGAGACTACGTTGGCTGAAACTTCAAAACCTAAAATAAAATGGATCAAGCAATCCCAGACTAAGCAACAACAACCCAAGAAATGATTTGAGCACACATAGCCTTTTCCTTGATTATTATCTTATTTTCTTATACAATTTAAGACACTCTCAACAGTTTTTGCCAAAACAGGCATCTATGTCCAATTGATAATCAAAGAAAGGATTAAACTTAATCGATCCCCTCAACCTCAACCGACCCCTAGAATATTAAAAAATAATAAATAAATAAAAGCCATTAAAATGGATATACATCAGATTGAAAAGATAAAACCCATTGGCGAGAAAAATGTGTAGAAGTAAAATTGAAAGGGAGTTATAGCAAAACAGTGCACCATGCCCCCGAAACGGTTAAATACAACAGCAAAAGGGGAAAAGAAGTGTTAATCAAACGAAAGGTCTTTGAAACTAAAAAATCACATGAACAACAAACTGCAAGCTCTTTAATGTTTCTAGGAGCAAACACATCTCAGACACAATCAAATATGTAACATGAGTCACATAAGGCCTACCAAAAACCGAAAGAAATGTGATGTGCTAAAATTAAGAGGGAGGTCTCCTAGCAAAATGTAAGGAAAGGAGGAAAAGAAATCAAACCAAAGGTTTCCATAATTGAAAGATCACTTAAATGACAACTTGCAAGATAATTTACATTCAATGCAGTAATTGTAGACATATAGTAGTGCAAACCTAACATGGACCACATGCATAAACTCTAAAAATAGACAAGATCCTTACCTTGGGCAATGTCTCCAAGTAGGCACTCGGAATCTCCATCTCATCAAGCACACTACTATTTATCGCCATGGCCGCCTTCAATATCTGGTTCGTGCAGTCCCTGCACTGCTGTAATCTCTTCCTAGTGTCCTCTGACAACCCATTTGGAGGAACTTTCGGGCATGGGAGCCACCACTTCTCTTCCTGCCTAATTGAAGGCCTACCAGATGAAGGAAACCCATCACAATCTTTGGCCTCAGCAACAATTAGCCCACCATCAACATACCAAAATTCCGTATCTTGGAAACCATCAAGGATACCAATTAACATAGCATCAAGCTTCTTGAGGGCAGGGAGATTCATATATAAGTCTGACCTCGGCCGAGTCGCCATGACTTCGTATGTGCCTCCCTCGGGAAATTGCTGTATGGAAGGCACGAGTTCCACAATCGAATCACTCACGCATAACAGCCATTCCATCTCTCGGCGCCACATTGCCTCCTTCTGTGGTGCTAATGGCTCCAACCTCCACAGTTCCCCAAATACAGTAGCTAATTTTCCAAACAAGAAGATACACTTCAACAAAACAAGATACAAGATACATATACAGACATGTAGAGACAAAATAAAACTTGACTACTGACCAGAGAGATTTGTTATAGCGTTTGAGACTGCAAGGGCAGTACAAACTCCTTTACCCCCTCCAGACATGTCTTCCCCTAGAAGAAGCTTAGCAAATCTTTCCTTCATCATCTCACCTTCTGCAAATCCATGAAAAATAAGGGCAAAATTTAACAACATAACATGTTTGTGTGTATATATATGGATAAGCAAAAGCATGTGCAAATTAGTAGTCAAATAGTGCAAATCGAGATCTATTCGTTAACTGAAACTAAGCCGGTAACATGAATTTATAAATACAGCACAAAATTTAGAAAAAATGTAGTTAAATTAAAACATATAAATACAATGTGCTTACCGGATAAATTAGCCTCCCTTTTCTCAGGTTTTTCCTCCCAAACCATCACACCTTTCCCACCAATCACCGGCGACATCAACGACTGTTGCGAGGTCACCGGAAGACCGGAATTTCCAATAATCGGACGGAAAGAGAGTGGAGACGACGTCAAGGAACTCGACACCCCTTCGTCGTCGTACAGCCGACACGGAAAACTACTCGAACTCTCCGACTCGCTCACATCGGCACTCAAGCTATAGCTTCCACAGCGCTCACTCTGCTGATCGTAGCCCTCTTCTGACGAAACACTCCCCATAGATGATAATCAAAACTGCCCCAATGTTAAATTAGTGGTAGAAACAGAGATCTAAGGTGTACATTTTGTCACTATGCTTCGCGTGGTCTGTGAATTTGAAGATATGGCGGTGAAGTTGGTGGTCCGTCGTGGTGGTGGTGGTTGTGGGAAGTGATAAAGTGAAAGCAGGCAAAAGCAAGACAGGTTTACTCCGAGCGTACTCTTTCAGTTCTCCCCCCCTCTCTCTCTCTCTAAAACATACTTTCCCTCTCTATATGACAGTGCTCATATAGTCTGAGACTGCAAAAAGCAAAAGCAGACGGCGTATGCAGAATTTTGTTCCGTAACAACAGTGCTTATCATAATACCTTTTCATCTTCCAATCAAATTGGTGTCTCATTTTGCCACGTCGTCAAATTGATGACGTGGAAAGTGGGTCCCTAATGATAATACAAGTAAGGCCGTTGATTAGTAAAAAAATCTGCAGGGAATCGCGTGTGAATGATGGAAGGGAAAAGATTACGCAGCGGGTGTTCCCACGGCAATAAAAGTGAGCTCGCTTTCCGAACCGTTGGATCAGAAAATAATGTTGGGTCTCAATTAATGCTGCAAGTTGTTGAAATGTCTATTTTGACCCTGTAGCGGCTGTTCACGTGAGTAATTTCCATTATAAGCTTTGATGATGATGTGTGGTACGATATACACACCATTACTGAGCTTGATAGATCTTATTAAGGGAAGATTTTCTACGTCATGAGATCAAGAAAGATCAGATGGTTGTAAGTGAATATCTGGATTAGAATATTGACCGGGCGAAGGCAAGTCGTTGATGATCTAAACCGTTCAAGACGCTCTAAATTAGGAGCAGCAGTGAATCTGGACTGCTGGATTGTGGGACCCAAGTCCACATGATTGATGTAAGTAGGGTTGCGTTATAAACTATTGGGTTTATGTATGATGAAACACTGTAGTGCACGTGATGGGCCTAGGGGCTGATCCACTAGGTCGGCCGGTCGGGTACTTTGCGACGTAGGCCCATTTGTTTATAATAAGCTTTGTCTTGGGGAAAGCAATATTTCTATCTACAGAGTTTTAATCTGATAAATATAATACTTGCACCTGTTTAGTTAGGAAGAATTGTTATATTTGTCGTTAATGCATTAAATAAGAAACTGTCTCATTTTCTTATTTGTCAAGTATTGATCAATTAAAGATACTATGTTTAGCAATTTTGTCTAACTAATTAGAAATATAGTAAAATTTATATGCCTACAATATGGTCATTAATGCATTAGACAAGTAAGCGAATGGCCTTATTTTCTTATATTTATCGTGCATTGATCAATCAAATATAGTAAGTCTAGCAATTTTATATAATTCTTTTGGTGTAATTATCATTACCCTTTATAGAAATAATAATTTTTAGTAAAAACAATATTGCATAGAGGAATAACTTACATAGAAAGAAAAAGGGTGAAGGAGACGACGATGAGAGGAAATAATTGATATAGAAAGAAAATGACTGAAAAGATGACGATAAATGGTAATTTTATCTAAAATTAGTTAGTGCATTTAATATTGCAAGTAAAATTACTAATAGAGCTTATAATGCAAAGGATAGTTATGGTATGTTCCCTCTCTTTCAAAATAAGTATCAAGCTTTTCTTTTTTGTCTATTCCAAAATAATAGTTAACTTTTATTTTTCAAACAATATATTTCATATCTTTCTATATACGTCCTTTAAATTTAAAATTTCAAACTTGAATATTTTAAACTTAAAATGACAAGTTATTAATTTTCCACAGACAATGCATGTCCCACATGTCCCCATAAAAATTATTTCTCCCCATAAACCACGCTTAAATTGGGATGAAGGGAATAATAAAATAAGGGATGATACTGTGATATTTTAATTAGCTTATGAATTTTTCTGTCATTCACATTTAAAAAAAAAAAAAAGAGGGTGGAGTGATTAATTTAAAATTATCAAGTTACCCTTTGAAGTCTAAATATATTGGTAAAAAAAAAAAAAAAAAAAGGTGCTATATATATATATATATATATTATTACTATTATTACTTCGTGTGTAGACTTGTAATTTTGGGACGGATTTAACACGTGTAAAATACAATTTTTTATAGGTTGGTTAAATCTTCTGAATCTGAAAACAAAAAATGACTAAAGGCATTCCAATTAAGAGGGAATAATGGACTTGTCCAAAACCATACTAATACATCTTGCGTTTAACAACATAAAACACATGCTTATTTGCTTTATTATCCGGAAAAAAAAAAAGACATAAAACACGTGCTTTTGAATTGAAATTGGTTAAAATTTAATTTTAACCAACTGTATTAATATTGTTTACAAATTGTATTTTATTATGCCAAATAGTTATTACATATGAGTTAAAATTAATTTTAATAATATATATATTTTAAAAGAGTGTTAGGGCAATCATAGCTCTTATTGGTTGAAATACCAATCAAGAAAGTCATAGTATCAACTAATGTGTCTTTCCTACTTTTATGGAACTTTCAAACATAAATTTTGAGGACTAAATTACCTTTTAAAATTATTTCCTCTTTATATAATCTTTATTATTCCTTTATAATTGTCCTTTTTTTGTATATATATATAATCTTTATATTTCCTTTAAACTGTTTTTTACCCTTTTTTTTTCCCACTCTAAAGATTCTTCCCTTTTTCCTTTTCCCCCAATTGTTTCCATTCTTTATGTGTGTGCACACACACATATATATATATATAACCATATTACGGGGATTCAATTTCCAACCATTCTCGTCTCTCTTTCAATGTTTCACATCAAGGGAAAAAATATATATATATATAAGGCAGTTGAATAAAAATATATATATGGTTATATATATATAACCATATTGAATAAAAAAAAGTAATATAAGCCAGTTGAAAAGAAAAATAAATGAAGAAAAATATTTTTATATATATAAGGAATGGGAAGAATCTTTTCAAATAAGGATTTATTTTTCTCTCTCAATCATTAACGAATATGAATTTAGAGAGGAGATGGGAAAATGAATTACAAAGGAAAGAATGAAAATTATATTCGCACCAGAGGAGATAGAGGAAAAAAATTTAAAAGGTGAAAACTTATATTTTAAAATTTTATATAAGTAAAAAAAATACATTAATCAAAAGTTTAGAATTTCAACTAAACAAACATGCGATTGTGGATATTTAATATTACATTGATTGATCTCATACATCATCAATGCACTACAAATGAAAATGGCAACTTCGTCGGTCTTCCGAAATGAGTGATGACGGACCGCCACCATTTTATAATTGGGCCATGTAATATTATGGAAGCACGCGGGATAATGAAATGGTGACCCTCATAATTACTTCTAATCTAGCTAGTCAACTGAATATTTGAAGTTAATTAATGACTGAATTCATAGGGATTAAAGAACTGACAATCCCCTCAAATACTATTTATTTATTTATCAGACACAGCTAGCGATGTTACTCTGTTGATTCACATGCAACTTCAAACCAATGACGCCCGCACCTTCCAAATTCCACATCAATTAACGCATAAACTTCCGGAATTATATTTAAGGATGCCCCACGGTATGCTTCGAGGCATTAATTAGTGACCCCCGGTATGTCATCATCGTTGTTTCAATATATATTTTTACAAGTTTCAATGTATATTTTGACAAGTTTCAACATAGTTAAGTTTTTTTTTTTGGTTATAATCTATGTAGTACGAATACAGATACAAATATAATATGATGCCGATACTAAATATGATGTGGACATGATTACATATAAATATAAATATTTATTTTTATATATTTATTTAGTAACAGTATTATAAAATTTTAATTTATTTATAATTCTATAATAAGAGTTGTTCTAACTCTGCGGAGTAGCTTAGCTGGTCAAGTTTTGGATTTGCTACCTAATGGTCACTAGTTTGAGTCTTCGCATGGCCATCAGAGGCTTATCCAATCGTTAACTTCAGGGTCTAATGGGATTAGTCGAGGTGCGCGCAAGTTAGCTCGGACACCCACGATTATCAAAAAAATAATAATAAATAAGAATTGTTCTAAAATGAAATTATGTCTTTATTGTAATGATTTTTATGTAATATATGCTACTATTTCACTATTCTGTCACGATAGTATTCATCTTAGTTTCAAAATTAGTAGGTACACTTATGTTCTCGACGAAGTGTTCGGAAAATGTAAGTGTTCGAAAAGTGCCGGCTAAGTGTCCGAAATAATAAAATTAATTTTTTATTTATGAACATGTATATGAAGTATTCGATACATTCATTTTAGTTTCAAAATTAGTAGGTATACTTATGTTATAAGTGACGACCAAGTATTCGGAAAGTGTTAACGAAGTGTCCGAAAAGCGTCGGTTAAGTGTCCGAAATAATAAAATTAATTTTTTATTTATGAACATGTATATGAAGTATTCGACATGTATTTAAGGAGTGTCTGAAAGATGTAGGTGGGAACAAAAATTATTTTATCTCGCATAAGATATAAATGTGAAAGACAAATCGCTATACTTAAATAGGTATGTAATATTATTTAATAATTTATTATTATTATTATTTTATTATTGACAATTATCTAATCAGTTAGTTACATTGATCTAATCAGTTAGTTACATTGATTGATAACATAATCAAACTCAGTTTTTTGATACAAGTCAAGCTTCTACTTAGACGGAATTATCCTAAAATTATTTTGAATATGTTGAGCGGTGCACAACGAAAAGCCTAACACTTTTCTAACTCCTCGCCTAAAGAGGAAGAACTAGAAGATGATCGGAACCCACCTTCACGGAAAAATAACTGATGAAATTCATTGAGATTTACACAAATTAAAAGGTCCTATCACATGAAAAGACTAATTTGTACAAAGCAATAATAAATGTTAAGGTCACATGTGTGCATCTCTAAAGCATGTCACCAAACATTAGAATGCATGCGAAGTTAAACGTATCAGATTTTAAAGTAATCGACTCAGCTAGAAGATTGAATTTTTGCTCCCATAAGTTTGAGGATCTCAAATTCTTATCAGTACAACAATATGTTCTAGTGCAGGATGTTTGAAATTAAACCAAAAGTATATTTTACCTGTTATTGCGTTGCTCGTATGACATAATACAGATCCAATAAAAAAAATTGCCTCTCAAGTCTAAAATAGATTTATGAATTTAATTAATTTGTCTGATTGAATTCATACTGAAATCTAATTTAAATGAAAATTTAAGTAGGTAATAAAGTCATTGCCAAGAGTGGAAAGAAAATTCAAATGTAAATGAAACCAGACTTTTATTTTAATTTATTTTGCCTCACACCCCCTTTGAGTCTGGTTTGAACCCTCCAAATAAGAGAGTTTATTAGAAAAATATATCCACTCAAGTTTATTACTATGGATGGAAATGGACACGTGTTATAGACGATCATATGACTTGGGGGTTCAACAATTTTTATTTTTAAGGTCAATTTTTGTTTCTCAATCCGTTGTTTCAAGGAGATTGACACCACAAATATATGACAATGAAATACTAATATAACAACATTTTTATCTATATAAAAGTTTTGTTCATTTTATCCACATCAGCATTAATGTATTACTAATTTGTAGTATGAGTGTTTTTTTTACTTTATAAAACTTTATACTTCGTATTATCTTTTTGTTTTTGAAGTAGTGTTTGTATGGACACGTGTCTCACACTGAGACCCTCGTACCATTGTGACAACCCCTAATACTATAGTAAAATAAAATACCACGTGTCTCACTTTGAGAACCTCATACAATCCTCGGCTAGGGTTTCACCGGACCGAGCGCTAACAACCGCCATTAACGGCTAATTAGCCGTTCATTGTAGTTATTAGATTGTATCGTTGTTTGGGCCATTCTTTGCTTGGGCCTTGTTTGGGCTTGTCTCCCTTTCCTTGGGCTGTTTTGACCATTGGCCCCCTTGTAATTCTTATTTTTATTAATATTAGTTGCTTTAAATTCCAAAAAAAAAAAAAAAAAAAAAATCTCATACCATTGTAAAGGAATACTGTTGGCCCCTCAATAGTTGGCCAAAGGGCAAAGACAACTAGACAAGGCAATAGGCATGGGGACGGGAGACAGGCCCTGCCTTGGAACTTTTTTGGAAAGAAAGCAATGATAGGACCATGCTTCCTAACTAGAGTCCACACCAACCGAATATATATATTGTATACCTACTAATTTTATTTTAAAAAATTATATATCTATAAAATTTTAAATTTGACCCCACTAAAATTTTTAAAAAACTCCACCACTACATTACTCCCATCATAATTTTTTGTTAAAGGTTGCACCACTCGCATACTTTTCTAAGTCCTCGTTAACAAACATCAAGCAAAACTTGTTCCATAATTGGGTCAGACATGGAGATCAAGCTCATATTTGAAAAATAAATACAGCCCAAAATATAAATTAACACCCCTTTTTTGGGGTCAAAATATAGACTCAGGCCCACTCTGTACCCCTAGAACCCGTTAATAAAAGCCCAACCCAATCTTAATGGTGGTGGACAATTGGTTAACGAATCACATTTCTTTATATGCATACAACCACCCCAATCGAAACATGATCGAATATTCACAAACTCAGGCGAGAAGTGACCTGAGTTATCGCATTCGTTCGTTCGTTCGTTCGAGAGAGTTATCAGGGAAGAGAGAGAAAGCAAAAAGATGCCGAAGAAAATGGGCGTCAACAGCAAAGCCGAGGCTGCTAGGGCTCGGAAAACCGCCACCGAATCCGACAAGAAAGAGCGAGAGGCTCGAGAGAAAGAGGAACAATACTGGCGAGAAGCCGAGGGCTCCAAGTCACGCGCCGCCAAGAAACGCGAGGAGGAGTCCGAGAAGCGAGCGGAGGCCGCCGCCCGCAAAGCCGAGGCTCGCCGTCTCGCCGACCAAGAAGAGAAGGAGCTTGAGAAGGCCGCCAAGAAACCTGACAAGAAGGCCAATCGCGTGTCGATCCCGGTCCCCAAGGTCACCGAGGCGGAACTCCAGCGGCGGCGCGAGGAGGAGCAGGCGCAGATTCTGAAGAAGGCCGAGGAGGCGAAGAAGAAGCAGAGTCGGACCGCCGCCGAGGAGGAGTATGAGAAGATGGTGCTTGTTGCAAATACCAATCGCGACGATTCGATTATTGAGGCGCGGACGGTTGAGGAAGCGATTGCGCAGATGGCTGTTGCGGATAGCTTGCCGGTGGATAAGCATCCGGAGAGGAGGCTAAAGGCTTCATTTAAGGTGAGATTTGATCGAACTTTCTTTGCGATGATGTTTTTGTTGATTGAACATTCTGAATCTATATGTGATTAGGAGAATTAGGACTTTAGGGTTGGGTTTTTGAAGATAGTGTTCAGGGTACAAAACCTAGTTGAAGTATTTATTTATTTTTCTACAGACGCCAATATTTGCAACTTGTTGGGCTAACAGTCTATTAATGATTTACTTGAGATATTCCAAATAATAATAATAAAGAAAAAAAAAAGAGAGGAAGAAAATGAAAAATGATTTTTGTGTTTTTGTTTACTGAAAATGCAAAAAAATACTGGTATACCTTTGTCTGTCCTAGTGGCTTTGGGTCTTATTCCTGAGCCCTAAGTCAAGGTTTCAGACTGCTAGAGAGAAGCAAAGGAAAAGAAAGCAAAAAATTCCTTTGAACTTTCTTGGTTTTGCAAATGACAGCTCCTGAACTATCAATTTGCCAACCAAAAAAAAAATCATATACTTTTGTGTTAACATGTAAATAGCAGACTGTATTTTTTGCTCAAAATTTGATGGAAAAAATTCAGGTGAGCCTAACACCTCGGTACGGGACCTTGCGTTCAAGCTCGGCTCATGACTTAATGAACGAATAAGCACCGAGCTTTTAATGAGCTCTGCTAATCTCCAAGCTTCCATCTGACGAATACAAAAACACCACATTACTATCTTGTTTGGATTAAGTTACATATAAAACCTTAACATGGTGGATGGTTAGAGAAATGACGACTTGACACATTTTTTTATCGTCGGATGAAGTCTTGGAGATGCTCAAAGAGAAAAATTATTGGAGAGAATCAAAATCCCTTGGGAAAATATAGGAGGGACTCGAAGAGGGGGAAATGGGTAAAGAATATTTCCAACACCACATCCTAAGGTTTTAAGTCTTTTTTTTTTTTTTTTTTCGAACTCAATTTATTTTCTTTCATTTAATGTAAGGGCAATTATGTAATTTTATTACCAAGTTAATAGCTAAATGATGGAAAGGGAGTTATTTGCATATCTTTTATAATCAGGGTTCTTTTAGCAAATACGGGAAAATTCAAGTGTTGTTGTTGTCATTTTATTCTATATATATACATATATATTTTGTTGTTGGTGTTGCATTTTACCCTTTTGCAAATCTTTTATAGTCTGGGTATTTTAGCAAATAAACAATAATCCTGATAGATCATAATAGCTGATGGTCTGCTCCAACATAAATTTGGTGCTCTTGCTTGCACATTTCAACAAAGGGGCAATAAACACGGTATCATTTGGAGGTATGCTACATGGACTCTTTAAAAGTAGTTGAAGTACCTGTGCTGGGGGCACAATACTCGGACACAGGTGTGGGAGATGTGTCTAACCCTTTTGGTTGGAAATACACCTAAAAAGCATATGTAATGATTTAATTTTATTATATTATTACTTCAAAACTAGTGAATAAAATATTAAAAACTATATAATAAAATGAAATTATTTTACTTTATAAAATAAAATATAAATATTCAATGATATAAACATTTAGCAGTGTCTCAGTGTCTTTATGTTTGAGAATTTGATAATTCTGATGCTTGAATACATACTCCGAACACCATAATCTAGAGGGCATTAAATGATGTGAAAATGTCTTGATTTAATGTCATTTAGGGATCTGTGAATCGAACTGTTGCTTCTGTCGCTGCTGCAACCAGTGCCTTTTTATTGTTATTGTTACGATTAACATAGTCTAGAGGTCAATAAACTAGCATGGAAAGCAGTAATTAGAAATGACTTCAAATAACAGAACAGAATGTAAAAGATAATTAATGTGGCTGACACCATTCATGTGGGAAAAAAGGCAAGGATGATGATGATGATAATCCGCACTCCTTTGATTTTAGTTGTCCTCATTAATTTTCATTATTTTTCCATGTGTGTGTGTGCGTGTGTGTTTTTTTTTTTTTTTTTTTTTTTTTTTCTGATAATCCGCACTCCTTTGATTTTAGTTGTCTTCATTAATTTTCATTATTTTTCCGTGTGTGTGTGTGTGTGTGTGTGTGTGTGTGTTTTTTTTTTTTTTTTTCTCTTTTCAATGAGTATCTTTATCTTAGCTGTCAGATTTGTCTAAAGTGTTCAATTAGGAGTTCTTTTCTTCATTTCTGTTTCTGACAAGTTGGTTGATAAACTTCTTGACGTTTCATTTGTGTGTGTCTACCCAGTTCCCACTGATGTATTATGCCTTTCTAAAATGATATGTATTGTAATATTTCTTCTCGTGTTAGTTATTTATTTGATTCATATGGCTGTTTAGGCTTTTGAAGAAGCTGAGCTTCCCAGGTTGAAGGAAGAGAAACCAGGTCTCACTCATACTCAATACAAGGACATGATATGGAAGCTATGGAAGAAATCACCAGACAATCCTCTGAACCAGGTAAATTTTTCTTCCCAACAATTGCCTCTGATATGATATTGATGATCATTTTTCTAATCTTAGGTTCTATTCTTTATTTTATTTTATTTTTATTTTGTTTGCACCTTTTGATCTGTTGATGCATCTGAAAATTTTATTCTCTCTATCCTTTTTGCGTTTTCTTTCCTACCATAACTCTGTTGAGTTAAATGTTTGAGCTACTCTTGGTTTACTGAATTGTAGTTGGTTTCTTATGTTGAAGTGTTAGGTTCGGCTTTGCTTAATAGAATCAGTAATGTCAGCTGAAATGTTCTTGTCTTTTCCTAGAGTGCTCTGGAAATTTGTTATGAAAGCTATACATTGAAACGCAAAAATCTGGCAAATTAGTAAATGTGAAAAGTTTCTTTGATAAGCTTACTTGAATTAAAACATCTTGCTTATGCTGACATTATTCCCTGGTATCATATGATTGCAGCAAAATAAAATTACCTCATTAAGATTAGTAATGATGATTATGTCTTCTTACTTAAGTGGCAACGAGTTGCTAATTAAATAATCAATTACCTACCCAAAATTCTGAAGAGTGTGTTGAGGGGGAAAAAATGTGTGTGTGGTATCCGTATGCGTTGTATTAAGGGGGCTGATTTCTTGGGACAAGATCAACATGAAAACTACTCAAGTGCGTCTTTTTCAAGCCAAAGCTCCAGAAAAATCCCCTCCTGTAATTTATTTTTAAAGGTGCGTGTGATTGGGCCACGGTACTACTTTTAAGTATAAGATAAGATTTGTACATAAAGCTGTAAACTTCTAATTACATCCTCTAATTGTGCTTTGCTAAAGGTTTAAAGTAGAGTCCACTGTAATATTTACCCAACATTGGGGCTTCTATAACCCCCTTTCCAGAGCTCTAAGCTGAACTTGGTACGTATCCTACTACCTAAAACTTCTTGCACATCATGCTGAATGGGTCAAAGAGAGAATGGTTGGTAGAGAATGCACCACTACTAGAAAAAGAAACCGGAACGGAAGCAGTGGGGACTGCTGATTCTATCTTTTGAGCTTAACACATAGGCGTCACTACTACTAGCACTCTCAGAATCTTTATTGGTGACGAACCATTCCATTTTTTTGTTTGCAAATCTCACTCGTCCATCTTGCAGAGAGGATTTCTTGGGAGGGATGACATAGCTGCAAGTTTTTAGTCTGCCAATTTTAGTAAGATGAATAGAAAGAGAGTAAATAAATGTACACATCATCATCGTCATCATCCTTACCTTCATCCCATATGGAAGTGGGCCACATGAATTCTCTTTTTCCATTCTTTCCTATTATATACCATGTCTTCTCTTAGATTTAATTTTTCCATACACGTGCACATATACAGTTAAAGTTATAAAAGAATTGCACATATCTTTGTGTATGTATATGTATCTGAAGATGCAAGAAATTCCTCCTTTCTTTCTCTCTCTAGAATTCTTACATTTCAACCAAAAAAATATCTCCCCTGCTCTATCCATTACTTCTCCTATTTATAGATACTTACAAATATTGATGGACTGTTGGATCTAGGCCCGTTCCTCTATGAGTTTTGGTCATCTCTGATGGACTATTCGCGTTCGGCCCATATGACAGTGCCTTTCTATGGGCCTGACCCATCTGTATGGACCGGATGTCGCGTTTGTAGGTCATATCCGGCCCATGTCACTTCGGGCCTCCTCAACTGCCCCCATAATTACCCCCTTAATAAGGGGGTAATTATTGAAGGCGTCTCATCATGACGTTGACGGCTCGAGAAACCCATATGGGGGAACGGACGGTCAGATCTGGAATCAATGTTCCGGGGCTCGATGAATTTCTCGCCTTCCTGACGCTTCGGCCCTCGGGTCCCCCTCGCCTTTATAAGGCTCTAGAATATCACTTCATGCCTTTTTACCGTCTCCATCATCAGTCAAATCTCTCGTTCATCTTTTTAGAACAGTGCTAAATTTCTTCCGGTGAAATCCTTCAAGAGTCATTCTTCCAGCGATCTTGCAGTGCTCTTTGTTGCTTTCTACCTCAGAGGTTAGTTTTGTTCCTTTTTACTTTCGGCAGGCTTCTTTTTACCCTTTTAGATCCTTCAATCGCTTCCACCATGGTTGTAGATCTAGATGTTCTTCGTATGAGACTTAGACTTCCTGACAACATCTAAGTTAGGGTTTGCCCTAAGGATGTTAATATTATGACTGGTGCCGGCCTTCTTCCCGGCGAAGTTTTATTTTTAAATCTTCAACTGAATGTCGTTAGGTTCCCTCTGCACCCCTTCTTTAATTATGTCTTCAATAGACTGGGGATATCCCCCCTGCAGATAAACCCCAATTTCTTTAGAATCATATCCGTTATGCTACTGTTGATTCGTGACAGAAGTCTGGACCTTGACCTCATAGATCTTCTTCTGTGTTATAAGGTCAGTAAGATCCGAACTAACGAGCCATTCTACCACCTCTACCCGATCGACAAGATGTCTATATGTACGGATACAATCAAATCTGAAAAGGGTTGGAGGGATAACATTGTGGGCATTAGTGGGGCCTGGTCTTCGCCGGCTGCAGAGGATTACCCAATCCCGAGCGCCTTTGGCGTCTGTTCTGTTTCCTCATATAAGAAATTCAAATCTCATAAAAACGATTGTCCCTGCGAAACATGTGTTCCTCGCTTTTGTACTTTCTTATGTCGCTCCTTAGGCATACCTTGTGATGACTTGAGCTACAGTGTTTACAGGGATAGGAGTAATTACTTGAAGAAATACGTTCTGAACGATATTCCTTCTTGCTCAGACCTCCTCACTTCAGACAACCTTCTAGCGCTCTCATCCCTCGGCTATACCATGAGCAGGCTTCAGATTCCATCCTTTGGTAGGAGGAAAAATACTCCCCCAGCCACTTCTGCTGCTGGAGCAACCTCCTCTCCTGCATCAGCCTCTTCCTCAGCCACCATCTCTGACACCATCCCGAGTACGGTGGCTATTGATCCTGTTGTCAGCACCCCTGCTACCAACCCGAGCGCGTCTTCACAAATCACTACTACCCCTGCTGCCGCTGGGGGCGCTCGGGACAAAGAATGAGGCAAAAGGCCTCATCCTGACGGTGGAGTCAACCTTGAGGAGGAACCTCTTATCAGAAGGACCCGAGTCTCTGGGCCGAGTGCTCTCTTGCATCGCCCAGTCAGAGCTCCTGCCCCCTCCGGGCCTGTTACAGCTGGTGCCTTTGCTTCTGCTTCAGCTTCTCCTTCTCTTCCCGTCTTACCACCATGGGCTCCTCGGTACACCCGAACGGATGGGACGTTCGTGAAGCCGAACGAGACCATGTTAAAGGATGGCCAGACCGCCATGGCGTATTATAGGAGCATGTGGACTCCGAAAGATCTTGAGGCGGCGAAAGGTCTATCCCAAAAGGATGTGTTCAGCCGCTTTCCCCAATCTGCCATGGAGGTGACTTTTATTTTCTAACTCATGAATCCTCTCATACTATTTGGTCTTGCCTTCGTCCGACCAGGCTATCGGTTTAACCATTATTCATGTATATCTATGCAGACTTTGTTCGGTATGATGGCTATGCAGAAGCAGGTGGAGATAGGGAACGCCAGGGCCCGTAAGTTCTCTGATAGCCTGGAGGTGGCCAATAAGGAAAACGACCTTCTCGCCAGCAAGAATACCGAGGTATTGGCTCGGCTTGAAGAAACCGAAAAAGAAAGAGATGTCCTGAAGAAGGAAAACGACTCTCTTCAGGATGAGAAGGATGCCCTCCAGCTTGAGAAGAGTGTCTGGCAGACTGAACGTGATTCAATCAGAGACGAAAAGGCAGAGCTCCAGCGCCTTCTGGCTGATGAACAGTCTGCTCGGATGGCTTTTGAGAAAAGAGCTCTGGACGAGCGCAATGCTCTGATTGATACCATCAGCAGAGTGAACGGTGGAATGCTGGCTCTTCATGCTCGGTTCTCAAGAGTCGGAGCTCTTAGATATGCTCAGGGATTCCGAGATGGTTTCTCTGACCGAGTTCCGGCTGAGGGACAGACCAGCTCAACTCCAGATGAGATTGATAAGGATTTAGGGATTGATCCTCTGGGGGTCTTTGTTGACCCAGAACCCACCGAAGCCGAGCACATATTTGATGAATGTCAGGAGATTGTTTCCTCTAGGATCACTACAGCTCCTCCTACCGTTCAGCCTCTAACCGCTCCTCATTCGTCAACTGTGGTATCTCCCATAGTCACTGCTGACGTTGGCTCCCAGCAAAATGACTCTGTTATTCATCTTGATTCCCCACCTCGTGAGGGTGAGATGGCTGACGGGACCGAGGAGGCGGATCGGCACAACCAGGAGGCTGTCGGTACTGAGGCAGCTAGCTAGGACTCCTCCAGACTCTTCGATTCCATACTTTTTTGTAACAATGTGACTTGAATACTTCATTTTTTGTAACTCCAATGCTTATTATGAATGAGATGACAGAACTCTTTTTTCTCTTTTTTCTTTGTGTTACGCTCTGTTCAAACCCATTTTCAATATATATATATACTTTTTTTTTTTTATATTAACTTTGTCGTGTGCGTGTTTTTGGCAAGTGCCTGGCGTTCGGCTTATGGTGCCAGCTGCCACTTATCTTGCTTAAGTGCCTGGCGCTCGGCTAAAATGCCACTTGCCACTTGGCCTTTCATTTTTTATCAAGTGCCTGGCGTTCGGCTTATGGTGCCAGCTGCCACTTATCTTGCTTAAGTGCCTGGCGCTCGACTAAAATTCCACTTGCCACTTGGCTTTTCATTTTTTAGCAAGTGCCTGGCGTTCGGCTTATGGTGCCAGCTGCCATTTATCTTGCTTAAGTGCCTGGCGCTCGGCTAGAATGCCACTTGCCACTTGGCCTTTCATTTTTTAGCAAGTGCCTGGCGTTCGGCTTATGGTGCCAGCTGCCACTTATCTTGCTTAAGTGCCTGGCGCTCGGCTAGAATGCCACTTGCCACTTGGCTTTTATTTTTTAGCAAGTGCCTGGCGTTCGGCTTATGGTGCCAGCTGCCACTTATCTTGCTAAAGTGCCTGGCGCTCGGCTAGAATGCCACTTGCCACTTGGCTTTTCATTTTTTAGCAAGTGCCTGGCGTTCGGCTTATGGTGCCAGCTGCCACTTATCTTGCGTAAGTGCCTGGCGTTCAGCTTATGGTGCCAGCTGCCACTTATCTTGCTTAAGTGCCTGACGCTCGGCTAGAATGCCACTTGCCACTTGGCTTTTCATTTTTTTTTTTTAAACCCATTGAAAAGGAAAGTTATTTTTATAAATTTCAGGAATTTGCACATTCATATGTACTTGATTGACAACAAACAACACCCAATAAAGCCGAAACTTAGCTTTTATTGGTAGTACCTCTTCAGAGACGTGGCATTCCAGGGCTTGCTGACCAACCTTCCCGCCATGGTCTCTAACGTATATGCTCCCTTCCCTATGACTTCTGCAATTCTGTATGAGCCTTCCCATGGTGGCATCATTTTTTTGACTATCCCCACCTTTCTTTTCAGAACCAGATCGCCAGGGGCAAAATCTCTGTGTTTCACTCTTTTGTTGTGACTATTCGCCAATACTTGCTGGTATGATGCTAACCTTATTGCTGCAGCGTCCCTCTTTTCGTCTATCATATCGAGGTTCAATCTTAACATTCTGTCGTTCTGATCTCGACTCCATGCTAAGCTTCTAATAGTTGGGACCAAGTGCTCAACCGGTATAACCGCCTCGGTACCATATGCCATTGCAAACGGGCTCTCCCCAGTCGGCCGCCTTGGGGTGGTTCTGTAAGCCCATAGGACGTTCGGGAGCTCATCCAACCACTTCCCTTTATGGTCCTCCAGCTTCTTCTTAATGCAGGCGAAAATTGTTCTGTTTGTAATTTCTGCTTGTCCATTGGCCTGAGGATGACTTACTACAGCCAACTTCTGATTAATTCCATACTCCTCCAGCAGCTCTCTTACTTGCTTGCTGTCGAGGTTCGTGCCATTATCCATGACTATTGACCTTGGAACGCCGAAACGGCAGATAATATTACTCCAAATAAATCGTCTCACATGAGTCTGAGTCACGCTTGGATATGGTTCTGCTTCCACCCACTTAGTGAAGTAATCCGTGGCCAGTAGCACATACTTGTTCTGAGCTCTTGCCGTTGGCGGAGGACCGATCACATCCATCCCCCATTGCGCGAAAGGCCATGGCGAGGCCATTACGTGCAATTCCTCAGGTGGTTGGTGGATCAATGGTCTATATCGTTGGCATTTATCGCACCTTCGAGAGAACTCCTCCGCATCTCTTAACATGTTCGGCCAGAAATACCCTTGTGTCATTGCTTTATGCGCTAACGATCTTCCCCCAGAATGATTGCCACATACGCCTTCATGAATAGCTCGCAACACCTGCTGCGACTCTGCGGGGGTGACACACTTCAAGTATGGGCCAGAGTAGGACCTTTTGTACAGCTGGTTATGCACGATGGCGTATTTTGCAGCATTCTTTTTGATTTTCCTAGCTTCATCCCTTTGCATAGGCAAAACGCCATCTCGAATGTAAGTGATGATGGGGTCAATCCAACTCGGTTCATACGGTATGACATTGACTTGCCAAGGGTCAGAGTCCAAAGGTTCTTCGAAAATAGATGGCTGGGTCAATATTCCTATTGGAATCACCCTCGCCAATGTTTCACCAGAACTCGAAGCACTACATGCTAATCGGTCCGCATCTGCGTTCTGTTCCCTCAGTAACTGTATGAATTCAATCTTTGCAAAGTCCTTGGCTTTATGCAAAACGGCAGAACGATATGCCTCCATCGTGTCATCCTTGGTCGCGTACTCACCATTTACCTGCCGAACAATTAACTGTGAGTCACTATAAACAGTCAAACTTCTGACCTGTAGCTCTCTGGCCAACTTTAACCCATTCAGCAACGCCTCGTATTCCGCTTCATTATTTGCACCCCTTCCTTGCAACGAATCAGAACGGCACTTGTCGCAACACTAGATACTCCAAGATATAGAAATAACTTTTCTTCTGGATCCGGGGCTGACAGGACTGGTGGATTCTGCATATATTCCTTCAAATGGGTCAATGCTTGTCGTTGCTCATCTCCCCAGACCTGTCTTCCATGACTCCGAATCGTGTCAAAGAACGGCTTGCAGCGATCTGACAACTTAGAAATGAATTGACTTAATGCAGCTATTCGTCCTGTGAGGGCTTGCACCTCTCTGATCGTCTTTGGCTCGGCATTCTTAATCAAAGCCTCTGCTTGAGCGGGGCTAACTTCGATGCCTCTGCGGTTGACCACTTGTCCCAAAAACTGACCGGAACTCACACCGAACGAGCACTTGGTTGGATTGAGCCTCATCCCATATCGCCTCAGCATATCAAATACATCTTGCAGATGTTTCAGATGATCATCATTCTTCCTACTCTTTACCACTATATCATCAATATAGGCTTCCACAATCTTTCCTATTTGATCATTGAAAATTTTGCTAACAAGTCTTTGATAAGTTGCTCCCGCGTTCTTTAGTCCGAAAGGCATAACTTTGTAGCAGTATGTCCCTCGCTCGGTTACAAAAGAAGTTTTTTCTTCATCTGCCGGGTCCATAGGGATCTGATTATAACCTGAATAAGCGTCCAGAAAGGTTAAACGCTCATACCCGGTGGTGGCATCCACCATTTGATCAATCTTTGGCAGCGGGAAGCTATTCTTCGGACAGGCTTTGTTCAAATTGGTGAAATCAATGCATACTCGCCATTTCCCATTCTTCTTCTGCACGACAACGACGTTGGACAACCAATCAAGGTTAGTGTACTTCTCTGATGAATCCCGCATCAAGCAGCCTATCAACTTCCTCGGCTATGATTTGGTTGCGTTCTGGAGCAAATCTTCATTGCTTCTGTTTTACTGGTTTGAAATTGGGATTGACATTCAAGGAATGACAGGATACGGAGGGATTAATTCCAGGCATGTCTAGGTGACTCCATGCAAATACATCGGCATTGTGAGACAAGAAGTCAACTAGCTCTTGCTGCTCTTCCTTGTTCAGTCTTACTCCTACTCTGGTAGTTCGCTCTGGCCTGGACTGATCGATCTGCACATCTAGAAGGGGCTCTTCGGTCAAGTCAACTGACTCTTCCACCCTGTTCTGCTTGGGCGGAGGTTCCTGTAATTGCTATCTGGGGCTCGCCGATCGGACGGGCGCCTTCCCTTTCCCAGCATACTTTAGTGTGACGGAATAACACTATTTGGCTGCAACCTGATCCCCACAAATGTCTATCACCTTATTTCCATCGGGTCCGAGGCACCTCATGACCTGATGCAGAGTTGAGGGTACACCTTGGACTCTATGAATCCATCCTCTTCCCATCAAGAGATTGTACGAGGGGTGAATCTCCACAACCACAAAAGTTTCCATAAGAACTCGTTCTGCAGCTTGAACTTCTACTTCCACCATTCCGACGGGCTCCACCCTCTTGCCATCGAATCCTAACAGGGGATTTCCAGTGGGCTTGAGCCTCTCTGGTTTAATCTCGAGCCGATCAAATGTGTCCCTCGGCATGACATTCGCACTGCTCCCGGGATCGATCAGAACTCTGCGCACCAGGCAGTCCGCCACTGTCAAACTGACTACCAACGGGTCTTCATGGGGGACTTGAACACGCTGCAGGTCTGTCCTGTCGAACTTTATCTGTATCGATGTGATCTGCTGGTGTAGAGTATTCACACTGCTGACCCTTTTCTTCATCTGCGCCTGCCGTAGGTGCGCTCGGAGTAGCTCATCTGAATCTTCGCTAGGCTCGGGTCGACCGTGGATAGCATTGATTATACGAACTGGTTGTGAATTGTGGGAGCTTTGTTTATGACTCCTTTTTATTTGTTCCATCGGTCGATTCTGCTCTGTCGCCGAGCCTTGAACATAACTCGTGAACTCCCCTCTAGCTATCAACATCTCCACTTGCCTTCTCAAATTCCTGCATTCGTTAGTCTGATGACCGAAATCGGAATGGAAAACACAATGTTTAGTCTGATCCCTCTGTTCGAGGGGTTGCCTAATTGGCAGTGGTGGATGAAACTTATCTTTGTTCTCCTGATATAGCCTCGCCAGAGTGACCTTCAGCGGAGTGATCAGCTCTTCCTCCCTAGACCTCTTTTCTGCCTTCCAGGAGGTCTGACGCTGCGGCTGAGCTTGCTTCTGCCTGATCTTTGCCTTGTACTTTTCCTTGGTCGACACGAGCGACGCTGTCCGAGCATTGGCTGCCTCCTCTTCTTCTAGGCGCACAAAGCCATCGGCTCTTTCATTGAGTTCATCCATAGTCGTCGGCGTGTTCACTACCAGACTGGTATGGAACGGAGTGCCACGTGTCATGGCTAACTTGAAGGCTTGAACCGCTGTAGAAGGGTGGCATTCGATCACCATACTCTTAGTGAGATTAAACCTGGTGAGAAAAGCCTGGAGACGTTCATCTTTGTGCTGTCTCATTGTGAACAGGCTTGAGATGTCCTTCGGCGGACGCTTGTTCCCATAGTACTGGCTTATGAACCGATCGCACAGGTTTCGGAAGCTACCAATGGAGCTCCTAGGCAAGTTCTTGAACCAGCTGAGCGCCGGTCCAGCTAGGCTTGTAGGGAAACATTTGCACATTAAAGCGTCGTTTTCCGTATTCAGGGCCATCTTCAACTGGATATGGTATACATGATCGATCGGATCGGTTGTTCCGTCAAACAGAATAAAGACTGGCATAGCAAACTTCCTTGGATGCGGGGCATTCAGGATCTCGTCAGTGAATGGTGAATCAACCGTCCGAGCCGCGGATCGGAGTGCTTCATTCTCTCTTTGGCGCCCAGTGGTAGCTCTGTGAGCTACGGTTCTGCTCTCCGAACCGCGATGAGTGATTGTAGCCATGGAGGGCCGGTAAGACGGATCGAACGACCGTTCCTCTATGAGCTCTCTTTGCCAAGGCGACACAACTTGGCGGCGATCAACCTCTATCACTTCCTCTCGGTTGAACCTTTCCCGATGCGGATCGAAGGTCATGGCTTCGTTCTGTCTGATCTGCTCATGTCGCGGATCAACGTGAGTCGATCCTTCGTGATCCTCAACTCGACGAGCATTTGGCGGCAAATCATCCATCCTCCTTTCATCACGGTGGAGAGCTGACTGATTGTTCTCGTCCTGCTCGCCTTGATGCGTGATATTAGATTGAACACCTCCTTCACCGGCCGGAAGTGGACGCGAAACCGCGGGTATTTGCTGATGTTGCATTCCAGCTTTCAAATCTGCATTCTCTTTTTTGAGAGCCTCGATCAAGTTCATCAACTCCTCAAGCTTCGTTTGTTGGACAGCCTCCATCGGATTGGAGCTTTCACCTATCATTATTCCTGAACGGAGTAAAGGCATTAATCTCAAGTTCGTGAGTAGATCCGAGCTTCGTGAGTGGGAATTTTTCAGATCTGGTTTCGAATTCTCCGAATTATGCTCACGGTTGACGAGATCTGAATTGTCCGAATTCTAAATCCGTCAGATCCTGCCACAATCGAACAACTCGTTGTTGCGTAGATCTGAAGCCACTTCTGCCAAAGCAACAGGAACTAAAATTCCTCCAGAGTAGGTCACAATCGCTCAGATTTGGATCCAACTCCCAAAGATCGAGTTTCGTTCCCACGGATTGGTCTGAATTCACGCGATATTGATCAATGATCAATCAATCTTCTACGATTCCCACAGACGGCGCCAATTGAAGATGCAAGAAATTCCTCCTTTCTTTCTCTCTCTAGAATTCTTACATTTCAACTAAAAAAATATCTCCCCTGCTCTATCAATTACTTCTCCTATTTATAGATACTTACAAATATTGATGGACTGCAGGATCTAGGCCCGTTCCTCTATGAGTTTTGGAACGCCAGGGCCCGTAAGTTCTCTGATAGCCTGGAGGTGGCCAATAAGGAAAACGACCTTCTCGCCAGCAAGAATACCGAGGTATTGGCTCGGCTTGAAGAAACCGAAAAAGAAAGAGATGTCCTGAAGAAGGAAAACGACTCTCTTCAGGATGAGAAGGATGCCCTCCAGCTTGAGAAGAGTGTCTGGCAGACTGAACGTGATTCAATCAGAGACGAAAAGGCAGAGCTCTAGCGCCTTCTGGCTGATGAACAGTCTGCTCGGATGGCTTTTGAGAAAAGAGCTCTGGACGAGCGCAATGCTCTGATTGATACCATCAGCAGAGTGAACGGTGGAATGCTGGCTCTTCATGCTCGGTTCTCAGGAGTCGGAGCTCTTAGATATGCTCAGGGATTCCGAGATGGTTTCTCCGACCGAGTTCCGGCTGAGGGACAGACCAGCTCAACTCCAGATGAGATTGGTAAGGATTTAGGGATTGATCCTCTGGGGGTCTATGTTGACCCAGAACCCACCGAAGCCGAGCACATATTTGATGAATGTCAGGAGATTGTTTCCTCTAGGATCACTACAGCTCCTCCTACCGTTCAGCCTCTAACCGCTCCTCATTCGTCAACTGTGGTATCTCCCATAGTCACTGCTGACGTTGGCCCCCAGCAGAATGACTCTGTTATTCATCTTGATTCCCCACCTCGTGAGGGTGAGATGGCTGACGGGACCGAGGAGGCGGATCGGCACAACCAGGAGGCTGTCGGTACTGAGGCAGCTAGCTAGGACTCCTCCAGACTCTTCGATTCCATACTTTTTTGTAACAATGTGACTTGAATACTTCATTTTTTGTAACTCCAATGCTTATCATGAATGAGATGACAGAACTCTTTTTTCTCTTTTTTCTTTGTGTTACGCTCTGTTCAAACCCATTTTCAATATATATATATACTTTTTTTTTTATATTAACTTTGTCGTGTGCGTGTTTTTGGCAAGTGCCTGGCGTTCGGCTTATGGTGCCAGCTGCCACTTATCTTGCTTAAGTGCCTAGCGCTCGGCTAGAATGTCACTTGCTACTTGGCTTTTCATTTTTTAGCAAGTGCCTGGCGTTCGGCTTATGGTGTCAGCTGCCACTTATCTTGCTTAAGTGCCTGGCGCTCGGCTAGAATGCCACTTGCCACTTAGCCTTTCATTTTTTAGCAAGTGCCTGGCGTTCGGCTTATGGTGCCAGCTGCCACTTATCTTGCTTAAGTGCCTGGCGCTCGGCTAAAATGCCACTTGCCACTTGGCTTTTTATTTTTTAGCAAGTGCCTGGCGTTCGGCTTATGGTGTCAACTGCCACTTATCTTGCTTAAGTGCCTGGCGCTCGGCTAGAATGCCACTTGCCACTTGGCCTTTCATTTTTTAGCAAGTATCTGGCGTTCGGCTTATGGTGCCACTTATTAAACAGGGGGTAATTATGGGGGCAGTTGAGGAAGCCCGAAGTGACATGGGCCGGATATGACCTGCAAACGCGACATCCGGTCCGTACAGATGGGTCAGGCCCATAGAAAGACACTGCCATATGGGCCGAACGCGAATAGCCCATCAGAGATGACCAAAACTCATAGAGGAACGGGTCTAGATCCAGCAGTCCATCAATATTTGTAAGTATCTATAAATAGGAGAAGTAATGGATAGAGCAGGGGAGATATTTTTTTGGTTGAAATGTAAGAATTCTAGAGAGAGAAAGAAAGGAGGAATTTCTTGCATCTTCAGTATCTTTCTTAGTTATGAATTGGAAGGTTTCCTTGAGGGTTGAAAGGAAGTTTTTGGATTTGTTCATGGTTTATGATTACCCCAAAGAGAATTAAAGGGCTGGCGTGACGGTACTTTTGAATGTGATGGTTTTGAGTTTTATTTGCTAGTTCAAAGAAGGATTGTAGTGACTCGGGAGTTGTTTCCATGCGTTGAGCTTAGGTGGGTTGATGAGAATGGTGAAGATGTTGGTGTGGCATCACAAAATTAGCGTTTGAGATGGTTCGGTAATAATGGGTGGGTTTGCAGAGGGTGAAGATGATGGTTGGGAAGTTCATTAATCATGGTGAAATAGGAAGAAGAAAAACTAAGTACACATTTCACAATGTTAAATCATTAATACTAGAAACACTTGTAGATAAAGAGAGTGAAGGGTGTGTAAACTGAGATATTACTTGAGTCACTTGACGATTTTGAGGTTTTTTCCTGTCAAAATTGAGATATGGTTAAGGAAGGGAGTTCAATGACTCTTGTTGGGAGCTGGCTGCTGGCCATTTCCACATTATTGACCCCAGGAGGGTTTATGTTTTATTTTTATCGATTCATCTATTATGTGATGATGTCGGGGTTTATTTCTTAGTCAAAACTGAGGTATGTTCAAGGAAGGGAGTGTAATGACTCTTGATGGGAGTTGTCTGTTTCCATGTATTGTCTTCATTAGGAATTACTGAGAATGGATCTTACTGAATTCCAATTGTAAAGATAATTGTTGTGGAGTCACAAATTGGGCATTTGAGATGTAATGCAAAGTCTACTTATTGCCAATCTCTCTCTCTCTCTCTCTCTCTCTCTCTCTCTCTCTCTCCTATATGGTGTTATTGAGTAGTTGATTTTGAACTGAAAAATTACTTTGCAGGTAAAATGTAGATTATTGTACCTGTTTGGTTATATGTAACTTTTGTATCTCTGGGTGCCTGGATCTAATAGTATGGACAGTTCTCTTAATGTAGCAAGCACTTTTTTAAAAAGGAGCTGTATCACACTTGCATATGTCTAACATGGAAATGAGATTGAACACACTCCAAATTCAGATTTTCTTTTGTAATGAAATATCTAAATTATACACATGCATCACGCATGGAACAGATACCTTCTGATATAGGATACGACTAATTCTGCTGACAAAAATATAATTGGGGATTAGTAGCATCTATTTAATTTTTTTATTTATTTATTTTTTATTTTTTATTTTTTTATGGTATTTGTATAGCTTTATTTTCAAATTATTTAATTTTTAGTACAGAAATTAGAAAATTAAAAAAAAAAAATTCTGCAATTGTCGTGTAAATAAATACACACACACACACACACACACATATATATTGTTGTGTTCAGCAAGGATCAATACTAGATCAAAATCGCACTAAGGTATCGGATTTTGTCATTGTTTATGAAAAATAAAAGAGGATATTCGATGGTAAAGAAACTGAGTTGACAAGGATGGAAACTAACCTTAGGAGATCTTGGCTTCCTTCTGCCATCTTTGGTATTGATGAATGTTTGTAGTTTTTGTTTCTAACTTTCGACCATTTTTGTTTGTGCAGAATGCGGAGTGAATATATCTGAAAAGGCAGGCAAATTTCCCGGAGGGGTTCAAAAAGGTTACTGTTTCATGTGTATTCAAGTATATATAATTAATGACCTGTTTGTTCATCAGCGTCCATACAAGTTGTTACAACTTGAATGAAGTAATAACTCATTATTTTTCTGTGTCTTCTTATTGTTAATAGCTTCAGAGTCTACAGGCGTGTTTCTTTCTTCTCTGTCATCGTATATGTATATATGGTGAGTCAATAAGCAACTGGGATGATGTATAAGCATGGAGAGTAGCCGTTCTATTGTTTACTTTTGTTTCAGAACATGGAGAGGTGATTATTTCAGAATGTGCTACAAATTATTTCTGCTATAGCCTATTCTGGATGTAGTCGGATGGTTTTTGCAATCAGAGAAGGGGAAACAGAACTTGATGAAATGTAAATGACTTGTTTGGTTACTATGAAAAACATAGAGCAAGAGAAAATATGGGCAAGAAGATGGAGAATTTTTAATTTTTCATTATCTATGATTTTATTAAATTCTCTCACTCTCTCTTATATTTCCATCAATTGAACTCTATCTCGCTCTCTTAGATTAGTCTAAACCTCGATGTGAGATAGGGACTAGGGATGGCAATGGGGCGGGTTTGGAGCGGGTTTCCCTAAATCCCGCCCCGCCCCTTTTAATTTTTGTCAAGTCCATGCCCGCCCCGAGACTCGCGACGGGTTGAATTTTCATATCCAACCCTGCCCCGTTAGGAAATACTGTGCCCCCGTGCCCGCCCCACTAACAAATTTTTTTCTCCCACTTTTTGGAACTTAAACTCCTGCTATTTAAATGTGCAAAGCCTAGGAATGACACAACATAAATAAAATTATGTATTCTAACAAAAATAAAAAAAAATAACATGCACATAACATAATTCAAAGAACATAATAAACAAAAATAAAAATTTAATACAACCAAATCACAAGAAGTTCTAAGCTCCAACTTCCACCATAATTAAAACAAAAGCAAATTTAATACCAAGTTTACATCCCAAATCAGGATTGTAAGAGATGGGTTGGGTAAGCCGCTAAAATAACTTATATATATATATATATATATATATATATATATATATATATATTAAATATAGTTATATGCGGGGCGGGGCCCCTAGGATATGTATATTGAACCCTTACCCGCCCCGTGACCCTCGACGGGTATAAAATTTGTATCCATGTCCGCCCCAACGGTATAATAAGTATTCCCATATCCGTTATTAACGGGACGGAACGGGGCGGGACCCCGGCCGGGGCGATAAAAATTGACATCCCTAATAGGGACACCTGATGTAAGAAACTCTCGTTAATTTATGCTCTTTAGGACTACATACTCTTGTTGTTAGAACTACTTTAGGAAATTTTATACTATATTTTCTTCACCCCCAAAATCATTCTTATCAGGTTCGGTTTGTAGTCTTCTTTTAAAGGTTAAATATTGCGTATAAACACAATTAATTGAGATATAGCTCAAAAACTGAATTTTGGACTTTCAGAGTCCGAAAACACTGAATGTGATAAATTACACTGATATAATAAAGTTTTGTTATTTACTTATTCTCTCTTTCGGTTAATATATGCTCGGAGTCATTAATTGTAAGCCATGCTTGTTAAATTGGTGGAGCAGTTGCAAAATGTACTTGGGAGGGTCCATTTGAAAGGTGGTTGAGGTAGCAATATCTCTGGCTAAGTGATACGTTTTAATAGCCTAGATCAATTAGCTGACCTACTTCATTCAATACGATTTTCCTCTCTTCCAAGTGGTTTACTTTTATTACATTTTGGAGGATTCATATGGTATTAGGTGTAAATTGCTCTGAAGAAAGAAAAAATAATTACATTCACCTCCCCTCATGTTTGGATAAATTACTCTCCTGAGATTTGGTGTGTGCTTGACCAGTAATGTTGATTAATGCTAAGATATTATTTATTTATCAAGAGATGAAGTGCAAGAAAAGACTCTTACTATGTAGAAGAGTTCGCCAAAAAACTACTTTGGACATTGTTGCATTACTCGTTTGGCTTGTTATCGTAAATTAAAAATTCTTAAAGGAAAACAGACTCAGGCAAAGCAGAGTTCTATTGAATTTTTATTTCGTTGTCATCATCATCAAACATCTATCTGCCTGCCATTCACGCATGTAACGAAGAGTTATGACCCTATTTAATATTGGACAATGACAACTACCCTTCAAAGTAGAAAATTGAAATTGAAGGCTTGGTTTTCAATACCCAACCTGTTTATTGCAGCTCATGAATGAATGAATGATTTGCAATGCTCACTTACAATATGGCAAGGGCTAGATCATAATGGCTGAAAACATTGCTTTGAAAGCTTTGAATAGACCTTTTTGTCATTTTTCCCCTCCCCGTAGGTGAATCACACACAACCCTTCCTTTGAAAGGAAGAGAAGATACCACTTCGGTCATGTCCGTCCGTCGATCACACCATTGCTCAAAGAAAAGTACCATGGAGCATCATTAAATGTCAAGTCCCCTGGGTTGGTGGATGAGACCAAAGTAAAATCCACACGAGGTCTGCTTCATTCCACGCAGGGCAATAAGGATTTGTCCAAAACATATCTGGTGCTCAAAATATAAAATGGCACCCCAACTAACATGATGACAGTGATGATAAATACTCAGATGATAGCAAGTACTATCTTGTCTTGTGAATGGAATAGTATGGGTATTTTTTTACCCAATGAATGGGATGATTTTATAAAATAAAACAAGGAGGAGGAGGCATACTCCCTTACAACAGAATTGGAAAAAGTCCATTTCCAAGGCCAAACAACGCCAAAAGGAAACTTCTCCGTACGAGATATTAAGATTGAAACAAAGCTAACAGGTCAAGCAAATTTAACTTGTGAAAATGTAAAACATACCAAATGATAGCATTTGCAGCAGCACGAACTTGATCTCTGATTCCATAATGACGAGAGGCATTCCTTTCAGTCCAAATCTTCCAAATGGTAATAGCGAAAACTGAACGCAGCACTTTTGATTTAACATTTTGTCATCTGGTGTTGTAATAAAACCAATCTACAAGACTGTTTAAAGATTGAAAATTCTGAATAGAATGTTCAAACCAATCCCACAGGCATTTCACTAGCTAATTACTCCAAAAAATTATTTCCAATGGCAACCAGGGATAGCTTAATGAGCCTGGTCAGATTATCTTTGCAATGAAAGAGTTTGTTTGAGTTTTAGTAATTATTCATGAAGTAAATTCTTTAGTGACTGAAAGTTCGATCCTAATTCAATGGTAGATTTCAAATCCATTACCCTATCGAAATCTTAGGCAAAAGAATGTTAGTAGTTTTTTCTTCATTTTTTCATATCAGCATTGCATCTTATAATTAGAGAGGTTTTGTTGAAGTCTTAAATACAGTATAAAAAAAGAAAGATTTGTCTTCATTTTTTTTATAAAAAAAAAAAAAATCAGTATTCCTTCTCACAAGTCACAATTAGAGGTATTGTTGGAAGTCTTAAATACAATACGAGAAGCTTTTATTCCCAACTGATCAATAGCAGATGATATCTTGTTAGGAGAGAGATTGTTTCAAAACCAACTACTGCTTAGCTAAATGAACAAATTTAAAGCCGATTAATGAAATTATGAAAGAACTGTTTCCTCTATAGTAACTAAACTGCTAGGCAAGTATATAACATTTTTTATTTATTTTTTTATGCCAACACATGACGATATAAAGAAAAGAATGAGGACCCACCATTTAGTAGCTAGTGTTTTTTGGGGATTCGACTCCCTGGTTGTGTTATATTCAATTTGGGTATTTGTTCTGTGTCATTTACTTTGCAACTTTTGTTGTCTATTTTTTCTCTTAGTATCAAGTTGTTCTTAATCTAAAAGAAAAAAAGCAGCAGTAACGGTTCTGGAAGTCAATAAATTTCTGTGCAGAAATTATACTTCACTGCTATACATTGTCGGTGTCCTTGTTGTGAGTTATAAGTATGTACCAACCTTAGTGAATGCTCAAACCCATCAACTAGCTGTTGCAATTAATGGAAGATGGCCACAATTAATTAATGAAGTCCCAACAATGAAGAATGACAACCAAAATGTTCAAGGCAATGTCCAATAACAGAAAGGTCAGGCGATAAAACCCTGGAATAGAGAAAGAAAACATTGACATTTCTTAAAATAGCTATGAGAAGGTACCTGAAAGTCGAAAGCTACTACGTTAATGATGGTGGGAAGCCCAAAGATCAATGACCGAATTTTGTCACTCCTAAGGTGCAGGACATCGAAGAAGAGAACAATTGTCGTTGGACTGAAATCCGATAACTGCAGCAGACAAATGCTACTCCGGTTACTCACTTTGGCGGTCTTGCCGGGGGACAATGTTCTGGCTGTTCATGTGCAGGAACCAGATGACACCTTCGACACAAATACTTTCCACATTCATGAAGATCTCTGCAAGTCCAAACAGGTTAGAAGATTTTCACCTCATTAGTGAAAGGAAATAATCATACGAAATTCTAAAAAGATATATTTGGATATTTGAGTGTTGTTTTGTTGATGTATTTCCTATTCAGGTGGATTTCCAGGTCAAGATTTGTATAGGAGAGTCCTACATTGCTGAATTAACCAATCAAGTACGAATTAACTTCGCAACAATACTTGTACTCGGTTGCAGCACTCCATGGTATGATCACAGACCTCTCTCCCTCTCTCTAAACACACCCCTATATAGTTATCTATCCCTCTCTCAAGGATGTTTGTTATGCAGGCCCAAAGATTCACTGGTCTCTAATTGCTTTAAAGCATTACCTCCCACTTGTTCTCTTCTGGTAATGGATAATGGGGGAAGAATACTAGTCCAGAAGCCTGGAACTTCCCAGCAAGGCTCCACAAACAGAGTGCTTCAATCGTCTTTGTCATCTGTATCGAAATGCACAAACTGTGACCAGTCAGGAACTGCCCGTCAGATCCAAAAATCATTGACAATGCCATCTTCCTCAACATCATCATCACTACGACAAGCAGAAAATACGAGACAGCACAGTGTTAAGAAAACATTGCAGCTTCCCAGCTTCATGAAACAGAAACTATCTCAAAGACTGGCTAACCTAGAAGCTAAAGAATCCGGAAAGCGCTTCACGTCATCAGAACTTAATGCTGCAACTAATAATTTCAGCCCTGAAATGCTTATTGGAGAGGGTGGGCACAGTAAGGTTTACAGGGCAAACCTTGTTGACGGTGAGGCTGCAGCTGTGAAAGCCCTCAAGACCACACTATCTTCAGCTGAGGATCTCCTTCAAGAAGTGGAAATTCTGAGTGGCCTAAAACATGAGAACATAGTCCAGCTTATTGGTTACTGTTACAGTAAAGAGCTGCATGCTGTAGTCTACAATCTACTAAAGGGAAGCTTGAGGCAGAAATTAAAACATCTCAAATGGAGTGAGAGGATGACAATTGCAATTGGCGTGGCAAAGGCACTGGAGTACCTTCATTCTTTCTCTCCCCCCATCATTCACAGAGATGTGAAGTCATCTAACATTCTCCTATCTGACAATTTCCAACCACAGGTAAGTTCTATGTCAGTTTACATTTACTGGTTTATACTTTTACTAAGTTATACACCAGCAAATGATGCTCGTTTTCAAACTGTAGCTTTCAGATTTTGGAACGGCAATGTTACATCAACAAACTCAGCAAGCTTCAGCATATGCAATGCCATCTCATGTTATCGGAACCTTTGGATACTTAGCCCCGGAGTACATGATGTATGGCAAAATTGATGAAAAGATAGATGTGTATTCTTACGGGGTTGTGCTCCTGGAGCTAATCACTGGGAAAGAAGCTATTGAAACAACCCAGACATCTAATCATGAAAGCTTAGTACTCTGGGTACTTCTCCAAGAGAACATGATTTTTAATTTCGAAAGAAAACTTTTCACCCTAAAGTTCTGAGCATTTATGCCAATTTGACTTGCAGGCAAGGTCTTTACTTAGTCGTGGCCTATGCGAACGCCTGATTGATCCCTTCCTGAATGAAGACTACAGGAAGGATGAGATGAAAGCAATGATGATTGCGGCACGCCTCTGTCTCTTGCATTCATCATCTAGAAGGCCATCAATCAAGACGGTACACTTCTGTTCCTTTTATCAAAGGGGTTTTTGGGACAAACTTTTGTGATAAACATAGTATCACCTCATTTCAATTCTACCACCAATTATATATCATAAATATTTCTTTTCTGTTCACCAAATACCAACCTATAATTGCGGATTAAGAATTCAACTAAAGTAAATCTACTTCAATATAAACTACAGCAATGACAATGAAGTTGAATTTCTACTAATATTTTGATCAATTTTTTCCTTAATGTAAAAAAGGGTGTCATCTATAGATTTATAAATTTGAACACTAAGAATTTTCAATCTACAGTTCAGTTCAAAGCTCCTGTCACTAGATCAATTGTTTTTTTTTTTGTGTGTGTGTGTGTGTGTGTGTTTTTTTTTTTTTTTTTTCTTTTCTTTTCCTTCTTCTTTTGTAAGAGTGAGTACTTACACTTACAGACATGTCAAGTTAAAAATACACATCCAGAACCAATTTTCAAAAACAAGGTTTTTCAGAGTGTGGTTCTGTCTGCAGATCCTGCAGTTATTTGAGGAGCCAGAGCACTGGCTAAATATGCAGAGGAAGAGAGAGGAGCTCATCAATAGGATTAGTTCCACAGGTAAATCAGGGTTGTGGAGACATGACGACTCGGATGCTGATGGACCTTTGGCTGTAGACAATTACTAGTCATTCTTTGTCAACTTATCATTCAGCACGATGTATCAAAATTTGATTACCTGAAATGCCGGAAAGCTTCCCAAATAATTCAAGTTGGGCATCTTCTCATTTAGAAGAAAAATGAAAATATTGCAATGTATAACTTCATGACAGATTAAACCCTTGTAAGACACCCTTAAGATCAGCTCCAGTCCTTCCTCTCTCCTCTTGTAAGAAACCCTTAACTTAAGTTGGGCATCTGCAGCATTTAGAAGAAAAATGAATATTGCAATGTATAACTTCATGACAGATTAAAACCCTTGTAAGACACCCTTAAGATCAGCTCCAGTCCTTCCTCTCCTCTTTGTATTTCACTAACTGCAATGTAAATACAGTAAACCTACGAGGACCAAAAAAGTCTCCTTACTACCAGAGGAAATGAATAAATGAACCATTTGACATTATTTCAATAGCAGTATGCCTGCCAATATATCAAAGCTTTCAACTAGTATTCTAGTTGTGAATGACTTTTTTTGTGATATGTTGTGAACATGAAAAGTGATATTGTAGCAACTCGAGGGGGAACATCTTCTCACAAGTCCTTGACAAGAAAAGAAAGAGTGCCTAGGAGAATTAAGGAATTTATAGCCAATTTTTCAGAAATTCAAATTTAAGAATCACAATTTATTGCAATGAGGAGTCACTCTAAATCAAATTCAATTCTATAAATACCATTTTCAAATGAATATCAGACTTTATAATCAAATGCAAAACACAAAATAAACACTTTTAACTTGGCATGAAAATCCAAGACATCTTCAATCCTGTGAAGCAATATTAAAAGTCTGTATTTGTCCTGAAATTCTATAGGCATTAAAACCTTTTCATCTTCCTAAATTCTGAAAATAGATTCTCAGCATTTTTTTTTGTAAAGTTAATAGATTCCCATCATAGTTCATAATGTCTCTTTTAAGTCCATTTTCATCTTTCTAAATTCCGTAAATAGACTCTCATCATTGCTATGTAGTATATTGTTCATAATGTCTCTTTAAGTCCATATAACATCTGTCCAACATGGGTTGTAGCAATTCAATATGTGACTTGCTCCATGTAATTGTATAACAAAAGGATAAATGCAAAAAAGCAAAATAGATTCATGATTCCTATAAAAGCCTGGTATTTTTCTTTACGAAGTTGAGATATGCATACATACCATTCCACAATCTTGTATTTACTTCTGATGGGAGGATCTGATGAAGTCCAAACAGGAGCGCTAGAAGCCACTTTGTGTAAAATTTATCCGTCTCCGGTCATCTCTAACAGCACCCCACCTAGGCTGGACCAGGAATAGGTGATGGCCATGTATATCATGCTCAGAAATTTTTATATAATTTTACCACCAAATGCAGCAGAGAAAAGGGTATGCGCACAATAATGTAGTTTCCCTGGTTGCAATTTCACTTTCACACCTGCTTTTAACTACAGTTGTTAAACTCAACATCTATGATCAGTCCATAAATTTGACTACAAATTTTCAATTCAAGCCTACAAGGCTTTAGATATGAAGAGAAAATATGATTCTTTACGAGAATATTTCTCCGAATTCACACAAAAAAAGTTAAATTGGCATGAAGTGTAAACAATTTACAGGGATCAACCTCAAACCTTAATTTAGCATGCCTAAGACTATGGAATCTAAAACCTAAGAGAAAATGAAACGTTGAAAACACACATGCATTATAAAATCTCATAAAGAACCAATGAAAGGGTTTCCAATCTGCATGAAATTAAGATGTGCGACCAAGAAATATCTCAAATGATATGATCGAGTGCTGAATACAAGACTACTCTTGCAAATCATTTTATAATTATGCTAATATAGTCCTAACCTTACCTCTCAATACTTTAAAAAGGATATCAAAATGAAAAGAAAAAATATATATATATTGTTGAGGCTGAAATTCGCGCAGTCCGATATGATACCGTTTTCCTGCAAGGAAGAGAGGAGAAGATCGATGAACCTTGACGGCACCGGTGTGGTGCCTGCCAAGAGCTCTCCGACGATCAAATTAGTCACGGAGGTCTAAAAAGAAGGCAGGGATTAATAATAGTTTTTACGTCGTACCTTCTTTAATGGCTTGATGCCCTATTTATGGCTGTCGATTGGAATCAAAATCGTTCCGCTGATATCGATGGTTGACCTTATCTTCCGCTTGTGCAAAATCATAGGAGATTTATTACCAAATTTGTCGGGATATGATTTAATCCTTTTAACCTCCTCTAGTTATAGTAGGATTATTCTTACTTGTTGAACCACGTCAGATTTGATTTCATTATCCTTGATAATGAAATCTAATCAATCTTATCGAGGGTAGGATAGGTTTATATTTTTCCCTATCAGTTGCCCCCCATTCCCAAACTTGCACGTCTAGCTTTGGGAATGTAATAAATAATAATAATACTCTTTTTTTTTTTTTTTTCACCCGAGGGAACAGTACCCTCGGGGTACTGTTCATGAACAGTACCCTCGGGAACTGTTCCTGAATAGTTTCTTCTTTTTTTTTTTTTTTTTTTACCCGAGGGAACAGACCCTCGGGTACTGTGCATGAACAGTACCCCGCGGGTACTGTTCATGAATAGTAATAATAATTTTTTTTTTTTTTTTCACCCGAGGGAACAGACCCTCGGGTACTGTGCATGAACAGTACCCCGCGGGTACTGTTCATGAATAGTAATAATACTTTTTTTTTTTTTTTTTTCAACCCCGGTGAATAGTAACTAAGGGTTTTTTTTTTTTTTTTTTTTAAACCCGAGGGAACAGTACTTTTCCTTTTATAAGGGAATAAATTATACGAGTTTCGTCCCTTTAGTAAGGGAATTGAACTTTACGAGTTTTACCCAGCTCACCTCTTTAATAAAGGATTTTTATTTACTATCCCTTATTGTAAGGGGATATTAATTATGGGATTCATCCAACCCAGGTCATTGTAGTCCAGGACATTCATTTATTATCCTCATATTACAGGAATATGGATTACGGGATTCATTTAACCCGGGTCCTGATAATACAAGATACTTATCCCCTATAGTCCAGGGATATGGATGACGGGATTCATTCAACCCGGGTCCTTGTAATACATGACACTCATTTACTATTCCCTTTTAGTACGGGGATACGGATTACGGGATTCATTCAGCCCGGGTCCTTGTAATACATGACACTCATTTACTATTCCCTTTTAGTACGGGGATACGGATTACGGGATTCATTCAGCCCGGGTCCTTGTAATACAGGACACTCATTTACTATCCCTTATAGTACGGGGATACGGATTACGGGATTCATTCAGCCCGGGTTCTTGTAATACAGGACACTCATTTACTATCCCTTATAGTACGGGGATACTGCACGTATAAACTAAAAGGAATTTTATTAAAGACCATCATTATTAAAAACAAAATAACACGTGATGGAGCTACCCTCCATTTAAACTGATTAACTGAGATGCCCCCAGTCTTTATTGTGAATGACTTGATAAGGCTAATTCCAGTCGCGAGATAATTTCTAGTCGGTATACTCATCTGAGTCATTCTCATGATATGTGCTGTCACTCTGGCTAAAGAACGATTTCTTATATTTGGTATTATTTTCATCCCTGACGAGAGGGGCTGGCCTCTTCTTGTCCTCTCCTTCCTTCCGTGCACTCATGGTGTCTTCAGCGTTGATGTGTTTTTGCGCTCTGATTAACAACTCTATCATGCTGGTGGGAGGTTCTTTTGATAAGGAGAACAAGAATCTGGAGGTTTGGAGTCCTCCTATGAAAGCGGTCAAAGCTACCTTGTCGTCCGCCTCTTCTACTTGCAACATCTCTACGTTGAATCGGGTGATGTATTCCCGAATCGACTCTTCCTTTTGTTGCTCCACAGTAAACAGGTAGGTAGCCGGCCTCCTATGCCTCTGACCTGCAATGAAGTGGCTCACAAACTGCTTACTCAATTCTTCGAAGGTGTGGATGGTTCCTGGCTTCAACTTGTTGAACCAAACTCTCGCTGATCCCTTAAGTGTAGTGGGAAAAGCTCGGCACATGATTTCATCTGGCACAACGTGTAACTGCATAAGAGCTTGAAAAGTTTCTAGGTGATCGAGGGGATCTTTGGTCCCATCGAAGCTTTCGAACAAGGGCATCCTGAACTTGCTAGGTAGTGGATATTTCATAACGGTGGGGCTGAAAGGCAAGTTGGTTCTTTGTACCAGGTCGTTTACGGTGGCAGGACATTTCCCTTTCATAGCCTGCATTACATCTTCCATTTTCCCCTTGAGATCCTTGATCTGCAAGTCGAGATGGGTAACTTTCTTTGTCTTTTCCTTAAGACAGAAGGCTATGCTTTCAGGAGGTCGGGAACTCCGTAGGAGAGATAGGTGAACCACCTCTCTATGTCGGGTTCCCACCTGGCTTTGTTCCACTTCAGTCTCATTTTGGGGGGAATGATTATCCCTCTCTTCAAGATTTTCATTACCTCCGTTTGGACCTGAGATATCTTGTCCTGGAAAGTTTTGTTGAGCCGGTGGAACAAGGTGTTGCAAGAGCGTTGCATTTTGTTGGATCAACTGGTTCATACCCTGACTCAGAGTTTGAACCTGTAGTTCCAACGCTGCAAGCCGTGCCTGGTCGTTTGGGACGTCTAGGTTTTCACCCGACTTTACCCTTTGACCAGATCCCTGCGACGATGTTCCTTCGGTAACCATACCGGACTGCAAACGTATATACCCAACGAGTAATTAATTGATTCAAGGGAATCGTGATTCCCACAGATGGCGCCAACTGTTGAGGCTGAAATTCGCGCAGTCCGATATGATACTGTTTTCCTGCAAGGAAGAGAGGAGAAGATCGATGAACCTTGACGGCACCGGTGTGGTGCCTGCCAAGAGCTCTCCGACGATCAAATTAGTCACGAAGGTCTAAAAAGAAGGCAGGGATTAATAATAGTTTTTACGTCGTACCTTCTTTAATGGCTTGATGCCCTATTTATGGCTGTCGATTGGAATCAAAATCGTTCTGCTGATATCGATGGTTGACCTTATCTTCCGCTTGTGCAAAATCATAGGAGATTTATTACCAGCTTTGTCGGGATATGATTTAATCCTTTTGACCTCCTCTAGTTATAGTAGGATTATTCTTACTTGTTGAACCACGTTAGATTTGATTTCATTATCCTTGATAATAAAATCTAATCAATCTTATCGAGGGTAGGATAGGTTTATATTTTTCCCTATCATATATATTTCTATTAACGGTTGAAGAGACAAGTATTGTTCATTAAATAATGCACCGAAACAATAACTAAATAAATATAGGAGTCCATAAAAATTCACTAGCCATGGGTTATAAGAATTTTCCATTATGCAACATTGAAGAGTAGTTGTTGGACACTATACATTGGAGTCGCACAAAAAAAGGATGGCACATACATTACATGTCACAGAGCGGGGGTGTGAAAACGTGAAAACAAACAAAGCTAAGTCACAAAGAGAGCAAGTGCCAAGTGTGAGAGTAAAAAATTATGTGGCTAAGGGTATTTGTACGACATACATACAATATTGTGAATTCGTGAGTCATTTCTGGCCACAAAAAATCAACACATTGTATGGATAATTCATAATCAGCTGTACAAAAGTGACAGAAAATAACAATATTGGATGGGATTTCTTATCCCAACCATCTTTTATTTGGATTACAGAGCATAAATCTTTTTGCCCCTCTCTCTCCCACATCACTGAGACTACACTCAGTCTTTCCTCATCTCCCCAACCAAAATAACTTACAAAACCCAATCTCTGAGCACCAAACCCTACCATGGACGCTCTTTTCGTGAACCCCTCTCTATCTCGCCTCAAACTCTCCCCCAAACTCACTCTCTCTTCCCCACTTTCTCTCTCCTCCCAACCCCTCCGTCTTCGAAACCCTCATCCCCTTAATCTCTCAATAGCTCCACTCGAAAATCAACAACCATCATCACCACCGCCTCCAGAATTTCAAGTCTACGACGAGGGCGAATCATACGGCGAAGTCAACAAGATCATCGGTAGCAGAGCCCTCCAAGGTGGGACCGGCATGGAGTACCTCATCGAGTGGAAGGACAATCACGCCCCTACGTGGGTCCCATCCGATTACATCGCCAAGGACGTCGTCGCAGAGTACGATACCCCTTGGTGGACAGCCGCCAAGAAAGCAGACGACGCCGCTCTCAAGCAGCTCATCGACTCCGTAGACGACGACAGGGACGTCGATGCCGTCGATTCCGACGGCCGCACCGCCCTTCTGTTTGTCGCCGGCCTCGGCTCTGAGCCGTGCGTTCGGCTGTTAGCCGAAGCCGGTGCCGACGTCAACCACCGCGACAGCAGCGGCGGCTTAACGGCTCTCCATATGGCAGCCGGCTACGTCAAGCCGGGTGTAGCGAAGGTTTTGATCGAGTACGGCGCGGATCCAGAGGTTGAGGATGAGAGAGGACGTACGCCGTTGGATCTTGCGAGGGAGGTTTTGAGATCGACGCCCAAGGGGAATGCAATGCAATTTGCTAGAAGATTAGGGCTCGAGAATGTCATTAAGGTATTGGAGGAGGCAATATTCGAGTACGCGGAGGTGCAGGAGATACTAGAGAAGAGAGGGAAGGGTGATAATCTTGAGTATTTGGTCATGTGGAAGGACGGTGAAGATAACGAGTGGGTCAACGCCAGATTGATTGGTGAGGACTTGGTGAATGACTTTGAAGCTGGGTTGGAATATGCTGTGGCGGAGTGCATAGTAGGGAGGAGAGATGGTGAGGATGGGAAGAAAGAGTATTTGGTGAAATGGTCGGATATAGAGGAAGCCACGTGGGAGCCGGAGGAGAATGTTGATCCTGATTTGATCAAGGAGTTTGATGAGGTGGGCCAGAGGGATGGGCTTAGAAATGACGTGGAGGCCCAATTAAAGTAGTGGCAAACCATGAACATAATTTGATTTTGGTTATGGTTTTGATCTACCTCTTATTTTCGACATGGAGGATTATTGTTGTTGTAGAGCTACACTTAAGTAACTTGAATAGTTAATCCCTTTTTTTTTTCTATTGATTTATTTGTAATTTTAAAGTTGTTTTTTCTTATTCTTGTTTTGTTTAAAATATTTTATGTGATGAAACTCATTTTGAAGCTAACATTCTTCCAAATTATCACTAGGCTTTGAGATTGATTATGTCTACAATAAATATTTAATAAGATCGAATAAAATATATATATTTTTTCTTCAAGACAAGAAAGTCACACAACCCGTGTCCTAATTTTGGCTCTTTGTTAATTTTGGCTCTATGAGATTCAAACTAGGATTTTCTTTTCCTTCTCCTTTTGAATAACTCAGTTAACAACAACAATTACATTTATGTGAGTCGTAATTATCAACATATTTAATAACTTTGGACTATTTTATCATTCTTCTTACATGTTTAGGAAGAGTGTGCCACCATGGGTTGTTGGCTCAAATAGTCCAAAGTTATTAAATATAAGAAATAACTTTGGACTACCTCTTATTTTCTAACTGGGTCGTCGTTTTTTGCGACCCAAAAAATGGGGCCCATATTTTGGAGATCTGTTGGACTAACCCAATTGCCAGAAAGGATCCAGAACTTTTAAAAAGAGGGCTCTTGAGCTGCTCTTACGGTCCAATTTGAAATTTTCAACTTTTTAAATTTCCATGTATATAATGTATTGTTGCCTGTTCAAAATATTAAAACTACCCTTTTGAATTATAGTGTTTGTTAGGGTAAGTTTTAAAAAAAATGAGAATATTTTAAAAAATATATAATATATATGTGTTTAAGTCCAACTCTTTGGTTGAAAAATTGAATTTAAAATAAGTTGTGCTTAACAATGCTATTTTATTCAATAAGTTAAAAGACTTAAAATATCAGCAAAATAACTTTTATTCCGTGAATCTAAGTGATAAATAAGGGTCTCACTTGAATTAAGGTAAGATATATTGGTTTAGTGTTTTAGGTTTAATTTATTGACTTAAATATCAATTTTCCTAAAATAATTATTCAATGACGATAAATTATGGAAGAATGTTTTTCATTTTAAAACTAATGAAGCGCGTGAGTAGAAATTAAAATAAGAATAAAAGAACACAGAAAGGGAAGCAAGCGTGAAGGAAACGCATCCTAAACCGCGGGATTAAACCTCGGAATTCAGAAACTGACAAAACAAACCCATTTGAGAATTGAGATTTCGTGTCTCGTTTCTCAAGAAATTTCAGTAATTTAGTGAAGCTAGCAAACCAAGAAAAAAGGTCTCTGTTTCTACTTCTCCCTCCGCAGAGCATATGCTAGCTGTTACTACTTCCCTTTTCAGACCAATGTGATAAATATACTATTTCCATCCACAAAATCAAAAACCCTATCTCTATCTCCATATATATACATATATACATATATAGGTAGTGTTGATGGCGGTGACAATGCATGTGAAATCGGACTCGGAGGTGACCAGCATTGACGCGTCGTCGCCGCCGCGGTCTCCACGGCGGCCGTTGTACTACGTGCAGAGTCCGTCGCAGAACGATGTGGAGAAGATGTCTTACGGGTCGAGTCCGTTGGCGTCTCCCACCCCCAACTACCACTACCACTGCTCGCCGATTCAACACTCGCGCGAGTCCTCCACCTCCCGATTCTCCGCCTCCCTCAAAAACCCTAATAGCAGACACCTTGCGACGTGGAAGAGGATTCAGCCGAGGCACGACGGCGACGAAGGCGAAGACGACGACGACAGCGACGGCGAGAACAACGAGAAACACTTGAGATTCTATGTGCTGTGCTTCGTCTTGTCATTTGTGGTGCTGTTTACCATCTTTTCTTTGATTTTGTGGGCTGCGAGCGTCCCTTACAAGCCCAAAATCTTTGTCAAGGTGAGTTGGGTTCTTTATTTTTGCTAACTCATCAGTCTTCCGAGTCAGCTAATTGACTCGGGGTAAGTTTTTGGGTTGTGTGCCGTTGTGGAGGGTGTGAAACCGACCGTTACTGAACTGATTATGAAGGTCTTCCGAGTTGACTCATTTAATTGGTCACGTGACATTCAGGTTCAATGTAATGTTTTTTTTTTTTTTTTTTTCGAAATTTAGGTTCAATGCAATGTTGTTAACCAGTAGTTACACGTCTGTGCACCATTCAAATGGCGTCCGAGTCAACTCAGTGGTCAAGTCACGCGACTGTCACTGCCCCCATTGAAGGGGAATGAAATTAAAGTTATTTGTGGTATTTTTTTTTTAACCAATATATGTGGTATTTCGTTTTTCCAATTTGATTAGGGAAATGAAGTAATGTTATTGAAAATCGCAGAACACGGTGTTCGAGACTTTTAATATTCAAGCGGGAATGGATGGGACAGGAGTGCAGACCGATATGCTGACTTTGAATTCGACGGTGAAGATCTTTTTCAGGAACCCAGCCACATTCTTTGGGGTCCATGTCACAGCTACCCCTCTTGAACTTCATTATTACCAGCTCAAGGTCGCTTCTGGACATGTAAGTAGTACAATCTTTCATATTCGGTAATTATCTTCATAATTATATCACACAAATTCTTAGTTTAAGTTATTCCACACTTGTTCATTAGGATTATCTTAACTTTTTAATAAATCATTCCCATTCATAGTTAACACATTCTATATTATATTGCTGATTACTGACGTGATATTGCTAATTAATTAAATATTGACATGTGGTGTGACACTAGTCTGAATATGTGGTGAATATAAATGTTATGTAACCTTCATGGATATTTCAATAATTTTAAGAGAATAATCAGACATAAAATGAGAAATTATAGACTGGGTTCAATATTTTGCACTCCTATTCAAATACCATCAATTTGAAATACCATAATTTTTGGTTGAGACTCTGGAGAGTAGTGTAGCACTGACACCTACCTTGATAGTTGTGCTTTTGAAGGCTGCAAAGACTGCAGTACACATTCATGTCTTGGTCTGAGTGAATTACAGGGGTTGTTTGGCTGTGCCCTGCATGTTGCCAATATTTGAAGGTGTCATCCTTGAATTCATGGAACCAATAACTTCACATGGGATTCATCTAATTTACCAAGTTAAATTTGCTTATGGTAATGCTATGATACCCGAGTCAGTTTTTTGGTGACTCTAATCATTGGTGTCCAACAAGGACTCTCACACAATAATCAATAAGATAGAGAGAGACTTCTTTTATTACGTTTCAATCAATGTTTGACACCTCAGTTGGTTTTAATAACTGGTTCGACGCTTTTATCATTTTCCATTTGCTTATTGTGGCACAAAATTTAGGATATTTTTCTAAATTTTCACCCCCAAAACATGGTAGAATCCTCTGATAGGGAGGACAATTAAAGTTTGATTCAAATGACTATCACTCATAAACTAGCTGCTATTCATGATATTGCAAGTGATATGGTGGGTTCTGATTTTAAGTTCCTTATAATCCATTTCTGTGAGAACTGTATGACCTCTACAGACAAAGTTATGCCCTATGGGGGGGATCAATTCATGTGTGTGACATAAGGACTTCCCTAATATTAATTTTAGATCTAACTTTTAACAGCTGGTTAGCTGTTTAATTCTTTATTTTATATATTATTGTTCTTCTTTCTCAAAGGCTAAAGGTTACCTTCCTCTCTAAGTACCATAAACACTAGCCATGTCTACACCATGACATTCCTTGAAAAAATTTATGCACTCCTTGGATGTTTTCATGATTGAAAATGAACTATAAGTTTGGACACTTGGCCAATCACAAACATCAAGAACAGTTTTCCATAAGTTGAGCATGAATTGGGACTTTTTAATATAGGAAAATGATGTCTTTTTTTATTTTATTTTATTATTATTTTTTTAAAAATATATGTTAGGAGATTCGTAATTATAGGCATAGTTAAAGGCCCAAGGCGCTAGAGGTCCTTTGGAGCCTAGGCGCGAGGCGTGCACCTGAATGAAGTGAGACGCATAATTGAAAATTTAAACTGCCATTATAACATTCATATCTCATAAGTTATATTCTAAAAATTACTATCAAATATAAAAAAGTAAATCCATCAACTATACAAGCATCCAACAACCATAAAATAGAGCACAAATTTGTTTTCTTGAAAGGCAAAGCAAAATGTGTTTTTTGAATGGCAAAACAAAGCACAAAAAGAAATATGTTAACCAAAAAAAAAAAAAATTTGTTAACAAGAAAAAAGAAAAAGAAAAAAAAGAGCAAAAAAAAAAGAGGCATACAGATGAGAGAACTAGACGAAGAAAGAGATGTAAATAAAGATAATAAGAGAGGAGAGATCTAGCGGAGAAGAGAGAAAAAAAAGAACTGACGTGGCTTCGTCGTTCATCTCTGCAACTAGGGCTTCGTTTTCGTCTCACAATCTCATTTTATCGTTGTTTGGTTAACACTTTGACTCTTAGGCTTTCTTATTTTTTTTATTCTTTTGAACAAAAGTTCCTTATATCGTATGATTGAGCTTTCTTTTTTGTTTATGCAGTTGCCAAAAGTACCCTTTTTGGCTTAAGAAATAGAACAATTGTATTTTTTTAAATAAATATCAGTGAGGTGCGCCTAGGGGCACCTCACAAACAGGACGAGGCGCAACCGAGGCACGCGCCTAGTAAATATCAGTGAGCCTGGGATGACAACAGGCGCTAAACCTGAGCCTCAAGCCTAGGCGCGCCTTTAACAAAACTAATTATAGGTTGTACAATATCATTATTAAGTATATTACTTACCCAAAAAAGTATTATTAAGTATTGATACTTGTCACTTTATCTTCCACATTCCGCAAATTTAATTAATCAGAGTTTATATATATATATTTATACTCCCCTATATGCATATATGTACTATGCACACACACATATATTAATATTAGTGTCTTATTGCGTCCTAATTTCTTCTAGGAGTTCTGTATTCATTTTTTTTCCCTTGTATGTATGCGCACGCACACAAATAAATGTTGGGCTTGCATCCATTTCCATAACTGTTAGTGTATTGCTGCGTCCTAATTCTGTCACAGGAGTTGTGTATTCATCTATTTTTCCCTATATGGATGTACACATACATATGGTTGTTGGACTTGGATCTATTTACATAAACGTTAGTGTGCTGCTGTGTCCAAATCTTGTCACAGGGGGCCATTCTTGCTGTGTTAATGTGCTATTTTTTTTTTTTTTTTTTAGGATCTTATTTGTTTTGTCAGAACACAATACCCTCTCATTGTCCCATGTTTGAAATCTATGTTACTTGTGCTCCTCCGAAGTGATAAGCCCACCTGTGATTATTTATGTGAAAGTATTTTGTTCTTACACAGGATCATTCTTGAACTTTTCTTCTTTCCATATAGTGCTTATTTCTTTATTTCATTGATGAACAAATTAAATAGGTGAAAAAGTTTTATCAGTCAAGGAAGAGTCAGCGGATGGTAGTAGCAGTGGTTCTAGGGAATCAAGTCCCACTGTATGGTGGTGTTCCATTCCTTAATGGTGCAAAAGACCACCTTGGGAGTGTATCAGTGCCACTGAATCTGACGTTTGTGATGAGATCAAGGGCCTATGTCTTGGGAAGACTTGTAAAGCCAAAGTTCTACAGGAGAATCCGCTGTGGATTTACTTTTAAAATCAACCGATTAGGCAAGCCTCTCAATTTGACGAAGTCTTGTATCTATGAGTGAGGTTCTACCTCTTTCTGGATACATCTCTAACATCTGTTTAACTGTTAACTATACTGCTTTATTCTTTAGTTGCAATTACCTCTTAAACATTTTACACGTCGTTTTTGATGCTTTTGATAGCATGGTATATATATTATAATTCATCTTAGATTTTTAGTTTTCATATATGCAATTGTTGTAGGAAACAAGTATGTGTTGCACTTTGGTTACCTCTGTTGGGGTGCTTTCGTTCATAGTAATGCTTAGACAATGTAATGGATATGAACCTTCCCATCCAGTTTTATCACAGAACTTAGTGTCCCATTCTAGATTGCTAAATTTGGATTTTGAGACTGTTCTGTGCCATGTCTCTCCAACGAAAATTGTGAGAATGCTTAGACTATGTGACGGATATGGACCTTCCCATCCAGTTTTGATCACAGAACTTAGTGTCTGTTGTGGATGCTAAAATTGGGGATTGAGACTGTTCTGTGCCATGTCTCTCCAATAAAAATTGTGTCACAACTGTATTTGTACAATCAGCTGCATTGCTATTTAAGGCAGGGGCTTTTTCATTAGAGCTTTTAGATGAGAACGAATAGTTTCACCTTTTCAATGGTGATACACTTTATATGGTTTAAACTATTTGCTAATGGATATGCAAAGTACTTAGATGTAGCCGTGTTAGTGTAACTTCCATTTGCGGGACTGTCCAGGAATACTTTGAACTTTTCTGGCCTTTAATGTGTCTAAGAACTAGCTGCCTCGTTTGTCTTGGAAGAAAAAAGAAATTTAGTTTAAAAATGGATGCCGTTTTATTATGAAAAAAAGCGAACATGAGGTCTTTTTTGTTATGATTGCACAGTTGATATGATCCGTCAGCGGAACTGTTGCATAAATTGAGGTTACTGAAACTTGCATAAAATGTCTATCAAGTGTGTTTTGTGTGTGAGAACTATAAAGTATCAGTGAAGAATTTACTATGACAGAGAGCGAACATGAGGTCTTTTTTGTTATGATTGCACAGTTGATATGATCTGTCAGCGAAACTGTTGCATAAATTGAGGTTACTGAAACTTGCATAAAATGTCTATCAAGTGTGCTTTGTGTGTGAGAACTATAAAGTGTTTCTTCAGTGAAGAATATTTAGGATGCTGTTTTACTATGACAAAAAGCGAACATGAGAATGTCTTTTTTGTTATGATTGCACAGTTGATATGATCTGTCACCGAAACTTTTGCATAAATTGAGGTTAATGAACTTGCATAACATGTCTATCAAGTGTGTTTTGTGTGTGAAAACTATGAAGTCTTTCATCAGAGTGACAGTATATTTATCTTGTGCTGCAAATGTGATAGGTGTGAATGAAAGTTGATAAAATTAGGGGAAAATGTTTCTCATCTTTTATATCTTGCATAGATTGCTGTGTTTCCCTTGCCCCTTTTCTATTTGAAACAATCTATCCCTCCAATTTAAAGGTGACACTAAATCCACAGGCATTTTTTTAGCTTGGGATTTTTTACACAGTTGAACATGGAAAACATATATAAGCATTTCTGGATTAAAAAAAGGCTAAAATAAGCTTTGTTGCCAAAACATACCAACGGCATACACCTAAAAGCAAAAAAACATAATACATGAAAGCAAATTCACACAAGCAGGTGAAGCACTTGTACAAGCCGAGAAGAAAATGAACAAAACCTAACAAGCAAGCTACATAGCGATTACAATAGCACACTTCCTAACTGAGTCCCACATCAGTTCTCCTCCTCCTACTCTTCTTTACCATTCTTATGGCATCCAGGTAGTTTGTCTTTAATTTTCTCCAGTATTCCTTTCTTCTCCTTTGTCTCATCTGCAATACACTCATGCAGAGCCGCAGGAGTGCCATCTTCAGCTTTTTTGTGCTGTCCCGGAAGTTTTTCTTTGATCTTGTCTAGAAAACCTTTCTTCTCCTCCGCCTGTGTCCCTTCTGCATTTCCAGTGTCATTGCACTTAAGTGGCGGGGAACTGTCTTTAGGCTCACTAGCCCCCTCTTCCTTTTCACGTGACATCTTTTCTTTGATCTTCTCTTTTAGACCTTTCTTCTTTTTCTTCTTCTCTCCTCCTCCATCTTCCTCGTCACTAGACTGAAATTCAAGCAGCAAAATAATTTGAGAAAACAAATATGAAGCTATATATACTGTTATTACGTTACGTTCACTCACAACAGATACATACCGAGCTAGAGTAGCTATGAGATCGATGGAGCTCTTCCATAAGTTTTGGCTTCTTTTTCTCTATGGGGTCTGATCCGTCTGTTGTATCGATCATGACTGCATCCTCTTGGGACTTGCCTTCCTCCTTCTTTCCCAAGAAATCAAACATTCCGCCGTCTCTCGTTTCTACTGGAAACTTTGTGGTAGTCTCGCTTCGATTTCCTTGAGGGCGTGGTTCTGTCATGCTGCTGATGTTAGGAGTTTCGGTAAAAAGAAGATAAAGAGAAAACAGACAATGTTAGCACAATGCTTAATAAGAGTTTAGAGTGTGAGTGATGGTATTGAGGGTTGAGTGGTGTTTTATGTTGCAAAGAGCTGGTTTTTATAGCGGCAGCTAAGAGAACATATTGTCGAGGGCCGAGGCAACTAGATATAGATATGTTCTATTGCATGTGCTTTGCAAAATTTTCCATTGATCATAAACTTGAATGAATAAATGAATTAGCTTTTGGAGTGGGAATGTGTTAACATGATATACTATATTAGCAATGGGATGTTACATATTGAAGAATACAAGATAAAATAGAGATGCTACTACATTGGCATCGAGTGAAAATGCGTACCAATGACATTGGAAAGGGCTTGCAAGTGTTCAACTGTCGAACATCGGGAGGAGAAAACTAAGAGGGGTCGTTGTGGACGGTTTGCACGAATCAAGATGTACCACGTGTTCGGTCAGACTCGGGATTTTTGAGACAAAGATGTTGTTAATACAGTGTGTATGGAATTGGTTTAGGATTCTATTATCCCTATGTTGTATAGTATTGCATTGTCCTGAGCTGCTTCTTGTCATGAAAACAACTAAACAGCTTTGATGATTAACACTTTTTAGTCCTATATGTCTTCAGGCAAATAAACTTAACTCGGTAAAACATCCATTCACACCCTGTTTCGAACCAGAAATATCTATCTCTGCTGACATGCTTATAGCACAAGAATATGGTTTCTTTGCTTAGAAGATTAGGATTCTTCAAAAGGAATGAAAATTGGTGTCTCATTTTTATCTTGGATTTGAGTTCTAAGGAATCAGACCTATCCACATCCAAACGATGTGGAATTGTGCACCTGTAACTCGCCCCCGCTTTTGACTCACCCAGACCAGAGACTTCCCAGGGAGTCACCCATCCTGGTACTACTCCAAGAGTTAAGTACACTTAATTATAGAGTTCTGATAGGTTCACGGCCATCACGGCTTTAAAACGCGTTGTGTCATAGAAGGGTGTTGAATCTACATATAGCACTTGCCCCATCCACACCCAGACGATGTGGGATTGTGTACCTGTAGCTCGTCCAGTGTGGTAGCCTACTGGTGCTCCCTGCACACGCTCACACACACCCGCCCACAAGGTCGCCACATTCTGGATTGACGAGGCTTATGTTGCATTTGGAAGCATCACTTTAAAATTAAAATTTGAAAAAATTTAGTTCAAACTTGTATCGCAATTTTCAGCTTTAGCAATATTACAATATTAGTAGTACATTGGATTTAGGGTGTCCTTGGTGGAGCAACCAGAAGACAGATTTTGGAGCCGACCAAGTTACTTAATTAGTAAGCATGCCACAATGGTTCCAAGACCTTGGGTGCCTCAGCTCTTAGTATATATTGATAGTTGCAAAAGGATTCCTGGCTGCCCAACTACCGAGGTGACCTTCACTTTATCAAGATGATTAATATAAGGCTTTCCATCATTCTTATTTTTATTTTTATTTTTATTTTTAACTTTAAAAATGGCTAGAATTTATTGAACTCACTTAACTGTTTGTATTTACGAAAATTCAAATTATCTTTCACTTTGGGACATGAGCAAAGCCGGTGGGTGCCCGGGGCACATGCCCCTGCCCACTACAATATTTAGTTAATATTTGATTTATTTGTGTATGTGTGTATATATATATATATATGAAATTTTCAATATAATGCCCCCCTCAAATTTGTAATTTCTAAAGTTATCTCTTAATTTTTTTTCTTTTTACTCTTTAAATTCCTTTGATTTTCTTAAAAAAAGTTTATATTTCTCTTTTTTAATTAAACTCTAATTTTTTTCTTTTCAAAGATCTCAATTTTCTTTCCTCCTTCTTCTTCGTCTTTTTTGTTTCCTACTTAGAATCTTTTTTCTATCCTTTTTCTCCTTCTTTTTTCTTTCCAACTTCTTAAAATTATTCTTTTTTACTTACGTAAGATGTATGTAATATGTAATTTTTTTTTTCTTTATAAAGTCCATGGATATAATTTTCATACATTACTTTCAAAATCCAATTATTTTAGTTCTTATATTAGTCAAATATTTATAGTTTTTTTGTGAAGAAGAAGGAAAGAAGCAGTGAAGAAAAAGTGAGATCTTTCATCATCCAACTTTGGAAGATTGCTGCAATTTAAGTCATCCACTTGCAGGAGACAAGCTCATGCTACCACATCCAATTTAAAGATCATGTGTAGCACTGAGTTAGTGCATTGTTGACAAATGATCTACTTAAAACCAGATTTCCACACAACTTTCGATCTTTGTCTTAGCTTTTAAAATAAAATATAAAATCACTTCACCTATAATCACAAACACATGCCTCGACTGTTCTTCGCAGTACCAAATTGTAGTTCTTCAAACTCAGAAAAAGCTAATCTTTGATTATTATTATTATTTTTTTTGGTAGGTATTAACTTCTCTGGTTAGTTATATGTCTTTTGATTAATACAAAGTGATATAAATGCATAAATTCAGCAGATTCGTTAGTACTATTCAACAACTTTCATAGTAACCTCAAATATGATAATGGGGAAAAATGAGTTAGTACTATTCAACAACTTTCATACATTGTTCTCTATGATATATGCCCTTACTTAGTAAGGGTTGAAGAAATTGGCATCTAAACCTCTGCTCACCACATTCCACACACCTCCAGCAACTATCAAGAAGCTTAACGTCACGCCTAAACAGCCAAGCCCTAAGTTAAGGCACCACATTGCACCATGTGGACGGGGTTTGTTGATCGCCATCCACATGAAACATGGGTAAACAAAGGTTAAAGGCAGTGCGATCCCTCCAATGATAGGTGCCAGGCTTGACAAGAATGGGAAAGTCACGGAGATGAAGAATGTCACTCCCCCAAAGAAGACTTTGAACCCTGAGCGGAGCCATTTTGGACACGGCTTGTTTTTCTTGGTGACGTATATGCGCTGCAAGTTGTCTAACACTGGCATTGCATAGATTTGGTATAGACTTGCACAATTAATGAATACTATTACATGTATTAAGCCCATCACAAACTTTGAGGTGTTGTGTTTATGGAATTTCAAGAACGCGCTCAACATCCCTGCAGTCGCAGCTTTCTGGCCCAACTTCCCTCCATTTGCTATCTGGCATTATTAGTTCAAGCCACATCGTTAATTGCTTGAGATCATTTTGCAGTTGCTTTACACATATGGAAGTATATGAGAGAAATCTTTGAAGCTAAAGGAAAATCAAATCAAAGCAAATGTTGCTTACCGCGTTACCATAAGCCCAATATCCACCTATTGCAAGGGGAAACATACACAATGAAATCAGCAGATACGACATTTTCACTCCTCTCCACATTGGTTTAACTGATGAATGTTTTGGACTTGAAGGCATTGTCCCCTGCATCAATATAAGAAACAACACTATAATTTGCTGCAGTTTTACAATAATTAGTAGCAATTAGAGGTAACCCATGTCGGGACACCTAAGGTTAGACCAGGGCAGTGGTCTGAACAACAGGCCGGATCAACAGCACTGTGCTGTACAGTAGTGGACGGCCACCAACACTCACATGTATGGCACGATCAATTGCAGTATAGCACGTGTGCTATACGCCAGAGGATCTGGACTCCTAAACAACTTCAAAATAACCAAAATTTGGACTCAAATGACTCACGATTGAATGATTTACCTGTATTTCAAGCACAAGATTGTGACCTCTGAAAGAAAGAGCAATGAGCCCGATGGCATTCAGTACACCTCGAATCCTATCCATGTCAGTTGAGGCTGTCTTAGATGGATCATAAGTTATGCCATCAGGCCTACCCTTTGCAATTGGCATAACCCACAACAGTGTGCAATATACAATAGCTGTTATTGCACCAATCACTGAAATCCCAGCTAGCGAATTCAAGTTGGGAAAGAACAGAGCCACAGCAATGGCCAAGCATACAAAAACCAGGAACCACTCTGCTCCGCTCAATGTCTCGGAATTGCACGTGCGCCCATCCCCACACACCATTTGATAGAAACTCTCCATGGTCCCTCCCCCGATGATAATCAGGATGACACATGTACCTCCTGATAGATACATGACTGGAAATATAGCAAGAAACTTGCCCAATTTTAAACCTGAAATCATCCACACATCATCATACATCTTCTTTAGCTCCTCTTGTACATACGCCCATATATACATATATAAAGTGCTACTCCCCTCGTGACATTGGAAAGTCAAATGTACACATGATCGGCTTCAAGGGAACAACTTTACACATTAATATATATATATTAATAAAGGTATATAAATTAGGACTTTACTAATTACAGTCACCTTTCGTTGTTGTGACTTCACAATCATTTGTTCTATCAGTATAGGAATCAGATCCCATTAAATGCATTAAATACTTAAGTTTCTATTTTAGTGGAACTCTACAAATATTACTTTTTTAGACAGATATACCCTTTTAAATTATCTAACATTTCTTCTTTCCCCTTTTAATCTATCCATATGAAAATGTGTTTGCGCGTGCGTGCGTATGTATATATATATATGTATATATATATATATATATGAAAATGTGTGCGTGTGTGTGTGTATATATATATAAAATAACTATTGCTATGTGAATAAATTCTGAAAAAGAAAAAAAACTATAGTTAGGATAATCCATTCTCAAGAGATGAATTCTGAAAAAAAAAAAAAAAAAAGAGCTAGAACAAAATCCAAAAAAAAAAAAAATAATAATAAATAAAAGAGAACGAGAAAAGAATCTATATACAAGATAGATTCTGAGATTTTTAAAAAATACAAAATTAGTTATATATATACACACACACGTGTATATTTCTTTTTACAACTATCTTGGTGAATGAATTATTTGTTTTTTTTAAAAAAAAATCCATTTAAAGAAGGATAGTTGTAAAAAAAAAAACAAATAATTCATTATACATGTGTGTGTGTATACAACACGCACACCTCTTCATATGGATAAATTAAAAGGAGAGAGAAGAAGAAAGGTTAGATAATTTAAAAGAATATATTTGTTTAAAAAAGTAATGTTTGTAGAGTTTTACTAAAATAAAAATTTAAGTAATTAATGCATTCAGTGGAATTTGATTCCTAGGACAAACGAAAGTAAAGTCGTGATCAGCAAAGCCCTATAAATTATACACATATCAGCAAAGCCCTATAAATTATACACATACTTACCAAAGGCTGTTATTGATAGGTGGAGGAATCTGCTGTAACGAATTCCAGTATCTGATTCATGAAGATTTACAAGAAGCCAAGTGGTATAAAGCTGCCATAGAAATGCCAGAGACAATAGTAGAATACCCCAAAACCTGACACCATATAGAAGTTGACCCAACGAGTCAATAAACATGTGAAGTCGGCTTTATTAAATCCAATTTAATCAGTTCAAGTCCAAAAGGGCTACCAAATAATACTTTGTTTTTATGTTAGCAACATAATTTTATCAATTGTTCTGTTTTCCTCTGTTTGATCCATCCCTTCAATCAGTAACCAAACCATGGTTTAATTCATACTCATATGTGTGTATGTGAGTGTGCGCTAAGTTATAATTTAATTCAATATCATATAAAAAGGGTATAGAAATTAGGTGATTTACCATCCAAGGGCAGTGAATGCAATTGGAAGTGCAAGAGCTTGGATTCCAATCCCTGAAGAGAGAAGATGGAATGCGGAGTTACAGGTGTTGCCTTTTCGGGACGATGTGATGGGAAGCCAAGCGTCCTGTGCGATGGGCTGTGTCTGTGTGTGGTGATGGTGTGAGCCTTCAGCCTCACCTTTAGGGCTTGCTATGTCCACAGTAATGACTTGCAGTTGTACGCCTTCGACGGAGGTTTGGTGGTGAATTTTTGGTTCCATGGCTAGCCGCTTTGAGACCACCTTCTTCTACCTCCTACTTCACCTACTAGTAGTATATATTACTATTAATTCTATATATCTATATATATATATATAATTTGTATATAGAGGTAGAGACGTATACTGGTATGTAAGCAATGTGCTGGATGAATGAACGTAATTGTTGCCTATAAAAGAGCATTTGTTTATGGGCATACATGTCACACATACACTTATTATATAGGTCATAGTATCCTAGTTGATCATTGTTTGAGGTGTAATCAGTGACGTAAGTACGATGACGTCATATATATATATATATGAAGTGATCGTCAATTAAAGCCAACCATAGACTTTGATTCTGAAATCCTTGAGAATGGAGAATGTGAAAACGTAAATATATATATATATATATATATATATATATATATATATATGAAGTGATCGTCAATTAATGCCAACAATTGACTTTGATTCTGAAATCCTTGAAAATGGAGAATGTCCAAACGTAATATCAGTGCATCCTTGACTTTTTTGTACTCTTTCACAACCGGATCTAGAAAATTATTTGAGGCAATAATAATTTTTTTTTAATAATTTCAGTAGAACAGTAGTAATATTTTAGACATATATAACTGAAAAATAACAAATTAAAAAGATATATTAGAACCCTGAATTCCGTGCCTAAACTTTTATTATAATATCACCTCACCGCTCTTTCTTTACCTCACAAATTATGTGGGGCATTTTTATCACACAAATTAATTAACACTCAGTTTTATAATTTTATTTCAGTTAAAAAATTATAATTTAAATGATACAGGCAAAATGTTTGAGTTATCTTGATCTACAAGTCCGAATAGTAAGGAAGCTTGATAACAACAAAGGAATTACAAATTTAAATATTAGATGTGTCTCGTATTGAATTTGGATTGAAAATTAATGAATATAAATAAATGAACACCATCTAACAGTTTAAAATTTTAAATTAAGAGTAAGCCACCTTATACTAAACTACTTTAAAGTGTGTATAATGTATATTACCATCTATATGGAGCATATATATATATGAACAGGTGAAGACAAATGATAAAAAAATTGGGAAGAATCTTTTCAGTCTATGAGAAGGGAGGGAAGGAAAAGCAATAAAGAGATAAAAGATACTCCAATTATTAGGGAGGCATTGGCAATATTTCCATACCAATTTTAGCCACAGTCCTTACCTTCTTTTTTTTTTTTTTAAAAAGAAAATGACTAGAAAGACATGAGCTCATTAATACTTCACCCATTATTTTATAGGACAATACTTGCTTATTTATTTGTGGATAGTCCAATTATAAATGTACACCATGTCTGTAATTACAAAATTAAAATAATAAATAAGGAAAACACATAGAGTGATTGAATTTATTCCAAAAAAAATTATTTTTCTTATTTATTAATTTCCTAATTTTGAAATAATAGACAATATGTACATTTATGATTGGAACACATCAATGGTCAGTAGAGATCAGACAAGTATCGTCTTATTTTATAATACTTTAACTATTATTTTTTATTTAAACTTTAACTTTTTTACCTTCTTACTTCTTCTATTATAATTTTTTATTTATAAAAGATATCATTTATTAAGCATAAAAAATAAAATAATTTATGACAAATTATATAGGACTTTTATCATCAACTAGGTGAAATTCAATATTCAAAGACATCCCAATTTAATTCTTAAAAATCATAGAAGAAAAAAAAAAAAAATCTTACAACATGAAAAAAAAAAACCATGATACCCCAGTCATTTGAACCCTTGAATATGATGGGGCCCACTATCACATTCATGATTCAAAGGCTACTATTGCCCTGGGGTACCATACCTTCGGGGTATTTAATACTTTTTCTCAAGCCGAAGGTTAAAAATTGCGAGAGACCAAAAAAAATAAGTATTGGAGAGGGAATGGCAGTTGTGGTATTTAAGAAGAATAATAATTTAATTATAAAGTTATGGTTAAAAGTATCATTTCCTTTTAAGATTAGAGTGTAAATATTGCCTCCCTAATTATTTTATGTCTTATTTATTACCATTATTATTTTATTTTAATTCTATATTGATAGTACCTATTTATTGAAATTTGAAAGGTGTAATTCTAGAAAAGTTGAGTTATAAAATTATTGTCTTATTTATATGTTGTGTTTGTAGAATTTATTACACCAATCAATAAGATTTGATGTATTATGTCGTCGGTGTCTTACAATTTGTGTTCAACTTCCCTACCTCCTTAGACCTACTATAATTTAAGATGCAAGCACCATTTAGTTAATGTTGGCAACTGCAAAATGGAGGATTAATTGACTGAGAACCCAAACTTGCCTTCACAGGTAAGAAAAAGTGAGAAATGTGTCAAATTATAAGAGAATAGTAATAAAATAAAATAAATAAATAACAAGGAATATCTCAGGCATTGTTTGCTGCATTTTTATATTAAATTATATATATAAAAAAAAAATCAGAGGGTAAGTTGGTATCTAATAATTAAATTACTAAATAAATAAAAGCTCATAAAGAATATATTAAAAAAAATAAGGTGATTTTTTAATTTTTTCCCCCTTTTTTCACGTGTAGCAGTACTTGAAAGTTGAAACACTTAATTTAGGATGCGTTTAGTAACATTTTCGTTTTCTGTTTTTGCAGTCGCAAAGAAATAGAAACATAATTTTGTTTTTCAAAGTAAAAACAGAAAACAGTGTTTAGTACAACATTTGTTACAAAAATATATTTTTTTGTTTAGTAAAACATTTGTAACAAAAATATTTATTTTTTTGAAAATTTTTTTAATTTATTTTTTCATTCATCTATCAAAATCTAACTTTTAATCATAATAAAAGATATAATCTAAAAGAGAAGAACCAATACAGGTGAAGATAAAAAAGGAAAAAAAAAATTACAGGGCAAGATAAGCGGACAGTTGTATAATGTATATATATAGAATATAAAATTAGATTTTATATATACATATATATTAACAAAAAAATTTGAAAACAAACCACAACTCATACATGTATAACAATCAGAAAAAGGAAAAAAAAAAAAAAAAATACAGGGCAAGAAACTAGCAAGACTGATTCTTCTCCTAATCCAAAACAAAAAACTACTAAATCCAAAACCCACACGTGTACAACAATCAAAAAAAGGAAGAAAAAAAAAATACGGGAGAGAATGAGATACGAGTACGTACCTTTCTGAGAAGAGAGAAAGAGAGACGTGAGCCCTGTGATGAAGAGAGAATAATGAAAAAGTACTAATGGAAGAGTAAAGTAATTAATGGAAGATTAAAGAGAAGAAGAAAGTACTATTGAGTAATGTCAGTGGTTGTGTATTAATGGAAGAGTAATGTCAGTTGTTGATTAAAAAACAAGGGAAACAAAAAAACATTATTTTGATGTTTTCTCTTTCTTTTACAAAAATGAGAAATGTTTAAGAGGAAATAAAAACAAATTACTAAACATGATTTTTGTGTTTGCTTCTCCTTTTTAAGGATTGACAACGGAAAACAAGAAAACACACCCTTGGTCTAAGGCCATTCGTAGCGGGCTCTTGATAGCCCATTTTAGGCGAGCCAAAGCACTAAAGGCCCTGCAGCGGCCTAGCTATACTTGATGGGCCCATTAGCGATCGCGGGCCGGCTCGTGGTATTCGTCGGCTTGCGGAATACTGCCAGCCGGCCTGCGATTGTTGGATTTTTTTTTTTGTTTTTTCCTAATGCAATAATTTTAAGAGAATAATCAGAGATAAAATGAGAAATTATAGACTGGGTTCGATATTTTGCACTCCTATTCAAATACCATCATTTTGAAATACCATAATTTTTGGTTGAGACTCTGGAGAGTAATGTAGCACTGACACCTACCTTGATAGATATGATTTTGAAGGCTGCAAAGACTGCAGTACACATTCATGTCTTGGTCTGAGTGAATTACAGGCTGTGCCCTGCATGTTGCCAATATTTGAAGGTGTCATCCTTGAATTCATGGAACATATAATTTCACATGGGACTCATCTAATTTATCAAGTATTGTTAAATTTGCTTATGGTAATGCAATGATACCCAAGTCCGTTTTTTGGTGGCTCTAATCATTAATTAGTGCCCCAACAAGAACTCTCACACGATAATCAATAAGATAGAAACTCTTGGTTTTAATAACTGGTTCGACGCTTTTATCATTTTTCATTTGTTTATTGTGGCACAAAATTTAGGATATTTTTCTAAATTTTCACCCCTAAAACATGGTAGAATCCTCTAATAGGGAGGACAATTAAAGTTTGAAACTAGCTACTCTTCATGATATTGCAAGTGATATGGGAGGTTCTGATTTTAAGTTCCTTATAATCCATTTCAGTGAGAACTGTATGACCTCTAAAGACAAAGTCATGCCCTATGGGAGGGATCAATTTATGCGTGTGACATAAGGACTTCCCTATTATTAATTTTATATCTAACTTTTAACAGCTAGTTAGCTATTTAATTCTTTATTTTATTTAGGGTAAAGTACAAAGACATCCCTTGAAGTTTGGGGTAAGGACATACAGATGAAAGTTTATCTATTTTTGGACAACGACACCCCCTTGTAAAATTTATCATCCAAATAGAACCTTAAGTCAAATGAAAAGTCCACTTTACCCTTTACTATTTTATGAATTTTAATTATAAAATATCAAAAACTTAAATGGCCAAATTACCCTTTTCATCTCTCTTTATATATAGATATATATAACACATACACACAAACAACCAGTGACCACCACCCCCAACCGAAGACGCCGAAGAAGAGCTCTGCCACCGCTACCTCCTCGACCTCGCTGGAGCTCGGCCTTTAACCCCACTTAGGCTATTCCTGGACTCCATCATTCAGGTTTAGGCCTCTGCTTTGGAGCACTTTGGGACCTCAATTTGTCCTTGAATGATTGTGTACTCGCCATGTAATTTGGATAATTTGTGTACTGCTGGAAATAAGTATCAACACAGACGCTTTTTGCCGGCGTCACCGGGCATTAAACCCGCCAGAATTTACAAACCAAGGGGTGCTTTGGGTCGTGGAGAACCGGTATTCGTCGCCGGTTAGTCCCTAATTGATGTCTTGGAAGTTCCGGTGATCGGGGATTGATAAACGGGTCGAAATTCGACATGGGAAGGGTAAGGAAAGTGTTTGGCCAAATGGGTCGTCGCCGGAATCTGACACCCAGGTTTTGGTTCTCCGGGATCTTGATTTGGGCTTGCTAGTGTCCACTTCCACAATCTTTGGACTGCCCTCAGCGGTGTTTATGTCCAAAGATGCTGAAAGCCTTTTGCTATGTATTGATGCAGTGTGTTCACTTCGTGTATCATTAAATTTCTCCTACAAAATCAACAAAAACAAAGTAAGAAATTGTAATTAGTCCCAAAAAAAAAAAAAAAAAAAATGTTGTGAATTAAAAGGCTTGAATTTTTTTCAATTTTAAGACACCAATTCGTACTCTGAAACATAACCTAAACTTTGAAATTTGTTTGATTTTGACATTTGGGCTTACAATAGATTTTCGGGCTCTGAATTGTGTATGAACCCTTTCATCATTGTTGGTGAACCCTCTGTTTCTTTGGGCTCGAACTGTGGTATGTGCTCTTATTAAAGCTTCCATGCAATCGACGGCAATCACGACGCCACCCCACTGTCGTAGCCATCACCACAATTTCTCTCCTACCTTCTTCCTCTCTCTCCTCTTCACCTCATCTCTTCAACTATGGCTGCCCCCCCTCTCTACACCCATCATCGCAGCCACAACCACCATCCATCTCATCTCCCTTCTTCCTCTCTCCTCCGGTGAACTGTATAATATACACACAGGCTGGTTCGGGTTCGGGTTTGAGATGGGTTTGGATTTAATCCAAGGGTATTTAAGTCAATTAAAATGCTAATTTTATTTCAAAGGATAATAAGGTCAATTCACCATCTTCAGGGTCTCTTTGTCCATTTTTCAAACTTGAAGGGGTGTCATTGTCCAAAAATAGACAAACTTTTCTCTGAGTGTCCTTACCCCAAACCTCAGGGATGTCTCTGTACTTTACCCTTTTATTTATTATTGTTCTTCTCTCTCAAAGGCTAAAGATTACCTTCCTCTCAAAGTACCATAAACACTAGCCATGTCTACACCATGACATTCCTTGAAAAAAATTCTGCACTCCTTGGATGTTTTCATGATTGAAAATGAACTATAAGTTTGGACACTTGGCCAATCACAAACATCAAGAACAGTTTTCCATTAGTTGAGCATGAATTGGGACTTTTTAAAATAGGAAAATGATGTCTTATTTTATTTTATTTTATTTTTTTTAATATATGTTTGGAGATTCGTAATTATAGGATGTACAATATCATTATTAAGTATATTACTTACCTAAAAAAGTATTATTAAGTATTGATACTTGTCACTTTATCTTCCACATTCTGCAAGTTTAAGTTTTTATATATATAAATATATATTCCCCTATATGCATATATGTACTATGTACACACACACATATATTATGTTAGTGTCTTGTTGCATCCTAATTTCTTCTAGGAGTTCTGTATTCATTTTTTTCCCCCTTGCATGTATGCGCACGCGCACATATAAATGTTGGGCTTGCATCCATTTCCATAACTGTTCATGTATTGCTGCGTCCGAATTTTGTCACAGGAGTTGCGTATTCATCTTTTTTTCCCTATATGGTGTACGCATACATATAGTTGTTGGACTAGGATCTATTTCCATAAACGTTAGTACTGCAGTGTCCAAATCTTGTCACAGGAGGCCATTCTTGCTGTGTTCATGTGCTATTTTTTTTTTGTTAGGATCTTATTTGTTTTGTCAGAATACGATACCCTCTCATTGTCCCATGTTTGAAATCTATGTTACTTGTGCTCCTCCGAAGTGATAAGCCCACCTGTGATTATTTATGTGAAAGTATTTTGTTCTTACACAGGATCATTCTTGAACTTTTCTTCTTTCCATATAGTGCTTATTTCTTTATTTCATTGATGAACAAATTAAATAGGTGAAAAAGTTTCATCAGTCAAGGAAGAGTCAGCGGATGGTAGTAGCAGTGGTTCTAGGGAATCAAGTCCCACTGTATGGTGGTGTTCCATTCCTTTATTGTGCAAAAGACCACCTTGGGAGTATATCGGTGCCATTGAATCTGACGTTTGTGATGAGATCAAGGGCCTATGTCTTGGGTAGACTTGTAAAGCCAAATTTCTACAGGAGAATCCGCGGTGGATTTTCTTTTAAAATCAACCGATTAGGCAAGCCTCTCAATTTGACGAAGTCTTGTATCAATGAGTGAGGTTCTACCTCTTTCTGGATACATCTCTAACGAATGTTTAGCTGTTAACTATACTGCTTTATTCTTTAGTTGCAATTACCTCTTAAACGTTTTACACTTCATTTTTGATGCTTTTGATAGCATGGTATATATATTATAATTCATCTTAGATTTTTAGTTTTCATATATGCAATTGTTGTACTTTGTTCTTTTTTTGTTCCTTTTAAAACAAGGAAATAAGTATGTGTTGCACTTCGGTTACATCTGTTGGGGTGCTTTTGTTTATAGTAATGCTTTGACAATGTAATGGATATGAACCTTACCATCCAGTTTTGATCACAGAACTTACTGTCCCATTCTAGATTGCTAAATTTGGATTTTGAGACTTTTCTGTGCCATGTCTCTCCAACGAAAATTGTGAGAATGCTTAGACAATGTGACGGATATGGACCTTCCCATCCAGTTTTGATCACAGAACTTAGCATCTGTTCTAGATGCTAAAATTGGGGTTTGAGACTGTTCTGTGCCATGTCTTGTGATACCCCATCCGAGACACGGTTTGATCAGGCCAAGCTCAAACCCGAAGAAATATCAAACAATTAATATTTAAAACGAACACAAATTACAAAATGATTTAAGAAATAAATAAAAGCTGAATGAATTCTAAAATAAAATCCTTTCAAATTAAATGTTTAGAAAAATCAATAGTCCAAAACCTCCAATAGTTTAAACAACTCGGGAATTCATCTATAGTGGACCCCTAATCAAAATCCAAACTGAAATGAAACTACTAAAAGAACATCCAAAGTAAACCATGGAGAGAAGTCCTACGTCATCGGAAGAGTGAGTGATAGTCTCTACTCAGCACGATCAGGTCTAATAAGTCTAGAATTGGCGAACACCTGAAAAAATAGAAGTGGGTCAGGCCCAAGAACAAGTTCTATCCTACTACAATCCAAGCAAAGACTCGATACGCATATACATTCTAACCAACTCAATAATAGCTATATAATCCGTATATATTTATATATCCACGCTACACGACTGTCACTGGACTATGCAAAGGTCTCAGCCTGAATAGAAGGCAACATGCAAAGCGTACCTGAGTGGGCATGAGTACCTAAGCCTAACAGGGTATACCTCAACCTAGCATATTCAGTTACGCATCCTACTGCATATACGCTCTCTAACCGACAACTCTGAGACTCAAGCTCAAATCGCGGTACTATAGAAATATATTTAAAGTCCAATCATATCCATCCATAAGAAATCCAGTTAGTCGTTCAGCCTATTTAGCCACCCAGACTTACATATGAGTAGGATTTTATTTTTATAATCCATTCCCTTATTCCGATATAGGTAGGACTTAGCGTTTCGAGCTAATCCAAACCTAGTATGTCACCGTCCCATATCGGTGCATACAATTCAAACATCCAGCAGTTGATACAACAAATAATCAATGCACATCTCAACTGATCCATAATAAGCATAAATAGACATTTATAAATATAAGCATAAATAGACATTTATAAATTTACATGCTTACGCCAGTAATTGACAAATCTAAGTAATGAGATACATCAATTAATTCCATGACAACCATAATATAATTAAATAAACTATCATACTCATCCTAAATCACAGATACAGAATTATCCAATACCTGAGAATGCAGACAATCCATCTCCTCATCCATTATTCCATGACAAGTATAATAAAAATTATGTTTAATTATCATGCTTGTCTACTATTAAAAATACAAAATCAAATTACCATTCACAGAGAATGATTAACCTGAGGTTCGGTAATTTTAAAATCCTCCACAACTGAAGTAGTAACAGTTTTATCAAAACTTAATTACTGTTTAGGTTATAACATCTATTGGTTTATTATGCATTAACTGTAATACCCCCTAATCTCGGAACACGGGTTGATCAAGTCCGCGAACAAAATCAGGGGATATCAAACCAATTAAAGTATTTAAACAAGCACGGATTACAAAATGAAATAAAGAATAAAATAAAACGCTGAAGAAAACCAATTAATAGTAAATCCATTAATAACTTCCAAATGGTTACAACTCGGGAATCCTGTAACTCAAGGACCCCTTAACCAAAAGTTACTATTTAGAATGTCAACCAAATAAGTACTAATATCAACTGAAACAAAACTAATATCCTACTTTTAAGTAAATAGAAGGAATGGATAAGTCCTCCAGCTGCGGATCCTCAACCTTGAGACTTAACCTTCTACAACCTGAAAAATAAATCGCGGGTTAAACCCTACGAGCAAGTTCTCTCTACCAAGCGTCTGAAAACCAATAAACAGATCATCTTTACCAAAACCATCCCTAATTAAGCTTTAACTTTAATATACGACGCTACAAATATATATAAATACTTATATATATAGTGCAAGAATCCTACCAGTTAATAGGGCATTAAATTGTCAAAACCACTCACCAATAATTAATTATCAGACATACCTAGACCAAGCCCCCCCTTTTATAATTTTCTCATAAAGTAAACCCCACTCACCTTAACTCCATCCTAAACAGTAATTTAGTCATCTAAACATATAGCAATATAAATATGCACCGGCAAATCAACCATGCCTTTTATAAATATATTTATTTATATATTAGCAATTCAACCATGCTTCCTTCCGTATATTTACTTTTGCAATTAATTAGCAATTCAACCATACTTCCCATATATGAAATTTATTCATAACCAATAAGGCAGTATATCAAAGCCTTTGGCAACTCATCCATGCCTACAATTCAACCATGTACTAACTTTAAACTTATAGACTTCACATGCATATAATAAGCATGTCCTTAATTTAATAACCGTGTATCTATTACGATTTTAAATCAACCATACCATCCACGAATCAAGTCATACCAAACAAGATTTATAATATTTAATAATCTTAAATAATATATATACACATATATTTTATAATATATACATATGTGTGTATCATACATTCCATACCAATCGTTGACTATTTAAAATCATATCTACATATATATATATACATATATACACCTCCTTTCATTGCAAAAATATTTAATTAAGTGTATTTATACCCCTAAATGCTACTAGGTATCTTAGTAACACTCTGAGGCTCTCCGAACATCAAGAACACACCCTTTAATGATTAATTTTAACCCTGACACGCTTAAGATAAATACTGGAAATTCACCAGAGTCTCAAGCAACTTTTCAGGACCTCCCACGCATCCCCACGCGCCACCACATACCCCTAGACTACTCCCACGCGCCTTCACGCGCTTCCCCTTACCGGCAGGCGCGTCCACGCGCCTGCACGCGCCCTCACGCGCCTGAGCCACTCTCGGCGCGTGTGTGGCTTGTTCCTATTGGCTAGCCTTCTGCGTTCTAGTGTATTTGCTTGCACTGGATCATTTTCCTGTTGACTGGACCACATCTATGGTCCAGATTTAATGCGCACACAAATTTTATACAACCGCAACACACTGAATCATCCTACACCCCTTATCTTCATCTAACGGCCCAACCTAGCGAGTGCAACCGTTTCTCATGTAATCATCCACATTGGATTATTCTCTTGTTATCAGGACCAAATGATGGTCCTGATTTGGGCGCACAAGAAAGACTGTGTGTTGCGCCGCACCAAATCCAACCCCTTTTTGTGCATGCGCCGATTTGTATGTTGCCAGTATATATAAATATATATATATATATATATATATATATATATATATATATATAACCAAAAATTATACATAATAGTGTATATATTTTACCAACAATTTTATCAAAGGGAAAAAAAAAAAAAAACTAAAACAAATAATACGACTCATATGTATAAAATATCCAGAAAATTTCAGAAGCACTCAAATACTATATGTAATATTTTAAGGCCAACATTAACATATATAATAATTTAACCACCATATAATATAACTAATCATGCTACCCATCATTAAATCAACCTTTAAAAATTTCAGAAATTAAAATTAGAAAATCCTAATAGCACATACATGTATATAAAAGATTAAAGCTATATATATGCCAACAATAAATGTGACCCCAATAATCTGATTACTAATTTATTTTGATTCCACAAAATAAAATAAAACTATAATTTTGATAATGAAGGTGATAGGCTTATGAGCCCTAAGAGGAGAAGTAGAAAAGAACTTGCCTTTTCTTTTCCAAATCCGGTCTCCTCTTACGTTCTTTGATCCGGCCTCCTCTTCGTTAGCCCTTCTTCTTCTCTCTTTAATTCTCTTATTTTTCTAACGTGGAAAAACTCCTAACCCTAAAGTCTTATGTGTCTATTTATACACATCCAAAAACCTACATCCTTTTCCCATTAGGATTATTATCATATAAAATAAATAATATTTATCTTTTAAATAATATATATACATACATATATTTTAATATAAATATATATATATATATATATATATATATATATATATATATATATTACCTTCCATATATAACCATTAGTATAAATAGATTATATATACCTATATATATCAATATATAATTATATTGACATATATATCCCTCCTCATGATTTAATAATGAATTAATATACACATGTAATTATATAGGTATAATTATGCAAAGATAATTATTAAATATCCTCCCAACCACGGGCCTTTACCAATTAACCCAACAAGGCTTCCTTCAAGCCCAATACCACATCCGTTGGTCCAACTTCCTTTAATCCCAATCCAAATAACTTAAATACCTAAAATAATGAAATTAAATTTGATAGCTACCAATAATTAACAATAAAGTTACACCAACATAAAATCACGCAAATCAAATAAACACTTCACTAACTAGCATTCCACAAATCAAACACCATATAAATTTAACAAATAAAATTACAAAATATATAATTTAATTAAAACAATACAATTTACCTACGCACTTAATTAAATAAAACAAATCACAACTATCATGCACCTAATTAAATAAAACAAATCACTTAAAAATAATAATAATAATATAATATAAATTAATTTAATTAATAAATCCTTTTTAAAATATCGGGGTATTACATTAACCCACTCTCTTAAGCTTTTACTAAGGCTTAGATCATCTCAAAACACCCCAATATAGCTTCTTCCTGAAACAGAAAACTCAAAAATATACGCACCGTAGCCAAACAGTCGCTGGAAAACCAAAAAAAAAAATGAAAAATTGGAGGGAGCCGCCTCCATGGCCTTTGGAGCCGGCTCCCTCCTTGAGGGAGCCTGCTCTTTCATTTGGGAAGCCTGCTCCCCTCCAACGGGAGCCGGCTCTCCTTCTGTTCTTCGTCTCTTTCAACTCCGGCGGTTTTCCGACGGTCTGCCTCCATTCCTAAGATACCTAGATGTTTAAACTAAGTTCCAGTGTGATCCAGTAGTAATTTAATTCGTTATTTATTCACCAATGTCAACCAAAACACGAATTATGCAACAAGAATCTAGAACGAACAATTACTCACTTATGAACACTCATTGTTTAAAGCACTCAACCCTGTAATCCAGATTACCTCTAGTGTTTCCCAATGTGTTCCAGACTAATTAAAAAATCTTTATACATCAATTTACATGAATTAGATTATGATTTACACCAGAACGAATCTAAAATAAACAGTACACAATATAAGAATACGTTCAGTTTTAAAACATCAAAGACATGCAATTCAGTTTAATCTTTAATCTTTGTTTATTCTTGGAGTTGCATTAGACATGCAAAGAACACGAGTCAAAGGAAAAGAGTTAGGATTAGAACTTGCCTTTAACCTTACACCATCGTCTTCCTAAGTTCTCCGACGATTCCTACTGTAACCCCTCCTCTGTTCTTTTTCTGCCTCTATATTCGTGAATAAGGTTCTAAAACCCTAGGCAGAACCTTAATACATGTATTTATAGGCACATAAGTTTACCCTAATTCTAGTCCTAATACTAGACGGGAAAACTAGGTCGACTACAGGAAATAACAAAACCGTAAATTAATCCATTCACTTATTTACACATTTAAACAATTATAATAAATCAATTAATACTTAATTAAACCATTTAACAATTAATTCAATTTAAAGGAAAACAATAAGTTCTATAAAAACAATTAATTATATTAAAGAAAACAATTGAATCAAATAATTAAATAAAACAAATACTGCAATTAACACAATTAATTAATAACAAACAAAACAACCAAGCAAATAGCCAAATAACCACATAAAAATGCAAAAATTACAATAAAACCTTAAAATAAACTACCGAGACTATCCTTTTAAAATTAAGGGTATTACATTCTTCCCCCATTAACAAAAAGGAATTCCGTTCTCCGAATTCGCTCTTACCTTCTTCCAATATTTCAGAAAACTACGAGCGAATGACATCTTCCCATTCCCAAGTAGACTCAGCCTCATTGTGATGACTCCACTGAACACGAACCAAAGGAATAACCTTATTACGAAGGATCTGATCCCGACGGTCGACCATACAACATGGTAGTTCCAAATAAGTTGCATCCGTCTGCAACTCAATCTCCTTAACATCGATATGTTGATACCGATCCTCATCGCGCAGAAATTTTCGGAACATGAAAACATGAAACACATTATGCACACGATCCAAATTATCCAGAAGTGCCAACCGATAAGTAATAGCTCCAACTCGATCCGTAATCATAAATGGACCGACAAATCGCGGAGACAACTTCCCTTTTTTCCCAAAGCGCATCACTCCTTTCATAGGAGACACTTTGAGTAGAACTTAATCCCCAACCTAAAACTCTAAAGCACGTGTGCGACGATCGGTATAACTCTCGTGCCTACTCTAAGCAGTGCGCATGCGATCCCGAATAAGAGCAATATTCTCAGAAGTATCCTTGATGAACTCTGGACCCAAGAATCTACTCTCGCCAACCTCCATCCAACAAACAGACGATCGACATGGTCGGCCATATAATGCCTCAAATGGTGCCATACTGTAATACCCCTACTTTTAAAAGAACAGTTCTGGAATTTATTTATTTTATTTAATTGCATTTTTATTAAGTTAATTGTAGTATTTCCTGTTTATTTGGATTTACTTGTTTTATTTGTTAATTTAGTGTAATTGTTTTATTGTTATTTATTTAATTATTGTTACTTATTTGTTAATTAACTCAATTGATGTTACGGTTATTTAAAAAAAAAAAAAAATGGCCTTAAGTGAGTTAGGTTAGAAACGTAAATTCTTTAGGATTTAGGTGGTTGAGGGTTTTGTTTTAACCGACATAGATTTCATGGGCCGGTTAGGATTGGAATTAGGGCTTAGTCTCTAATTATACATGGATTAGGGTTATCATGATTCACCTATAAATATAAGCAATACGGTAGTTTAGGGTTTTAGAAAACTAAGCCAAATTCTGTAAAAACAGAGAGACCGTGAGATACAGAGAGCAACTGAATCTGTTTTGTGAGACAAAATATAGAGAGAACCTTAAGAGATTAAATGAGGGATTCAAGGAGGAGTTCGGGATTGAATTAGGAGCAGCAGAGGTAGTTTAACGCAACCAACGTTGCCGGAGTTGATAGAGACGATAGTTAGAGATTTTAATCCAAAGTTTCAAGGCAAGTCTCTGTTCTTCTCTTTCCCGTTAATTTGTGTTCTGTGCATGCCTAGTTAGACTCCAGGGATTAAAACAAGGATAAAACGGACTTAAATAAACTTTATAACAAGTTTTATATGCATGTATGAATTTCGTTTACTTTCGTGAATTAACTGCTTTGCAAAAATTGTTGATATTCTGCTATTTGTTCTTGCTGTGGTTTACGGTTAAACATTATTTTAATTGAGATTAATAGGATGTTTGGATGCCTTATAATCACTCTAGGACTGAGTTTGAACTCTAAAACAAGTACTTGGAACATTATTTAATTTCATTAAATCAATTTGAATTAAATCTGTTGTAATTTGCTTTAAAATTTCTTACGGAGGTTCTGTAAACATGGCTTTAAAACTTGCATTCCTACACATGTTAGGATTGGATCTCAGTGATTTAAACTAATCTAGGACTAAGATTGAACCTAGAACAAGGATTTAAAAATACTACAGAGGCTCTGTTAATTACTGGACTTGGAGAAGAAGACGCTGAAACGGGCAATGGCTGCTAAGGGAAAGGAGAGCAGGCTCCCAAAGAGGTGGAGCCGGCTCTTGGTGTGTTAGAGCAGGATCTAAAGAATCTAGAGCAGGCTCTAGATGGAAAAGAGCAAGCTCCAAAAGTTTTAGAGCCTACTCTCTCTTAAAAGGCACAGAAAATGGTTTTTAAGGTTTGTTTGGTTGAAATTGGATTTTCTGGGACTGTTTAAAGCTACTGAATGTTGTAATTAAATGTTTAAGACTTATAAAAATGTTGAGAAACAAGCTCACATTCAGATATTGAGGATGGGAATTAATTCAAGTTTAAACAAAGGACCCATAGGTGGATAATTAAAAATTGCCTATTGTTTTAGCACTTGGTTTCTCTGCATGATCTTAAATTATAAATTATATTTTCAGCTATGTTAAGAGCATATATTAGTCTAAATATATATGGCTTAGATGGAATTAACTGATGTTAAAAACTGTTGTAACATGACATTAATTATTGTACTGTTTGGAGAAGTTAGTGGTGTAGTTTAACTTTGTCAATTTCAAGAACTAGAACTTAGCAAGTTGTATGGATTTAATTATGTAAAATTATATTTTCCACAGTGTTGAGTATGGTGAATTGATTAAAAAACAACTATACTTATGTTGGATTTAATTGGTACTTCAATTATACTGAGTGATACCAGTTTATGGATTTTATGTAGAATTTAAATGCTATGACTTATTATAGCTATTTAAATTGTTGGAGCATGATATTTAGGTTCCATAGTGAATACCTAATATTGTTATATGTATGAATTTATATTGATGCATATTTTGGAGAATGTGAATGCTTGCATTTCTTATAGCAGTTTACATTTTTGGATTTGAATTTTAGGCTCTGTATTGAATGCCTGATACTTCTGTGTAAGAATTAATTTATACTGTGTATATTCTGGAGTTTGGTTGATTAGTATCTATTACTGGCTTGTCAACTATGTTAACTGGAGGATTGTATGGGACGGTGACATACTAGGTATGGACTGGTTAAAATACTAGGTTCTACCTAAATTGGATTAAGGTATGGATTAATCATATATGTTAAGTCTATCATCTACTTGTGTCATATCAATTTAGAATTGAATGACCTACTATGGTTTCAGGATGGATTGGTTATACATATATCAAACCACTACACAGATGGATGGTATTTTGTATTATGAGGAGTATGGACTTTATATATATATTATATGGTGCCGTGGTATGAGCTTGAGTCTCATGACCATGGTTAGGGCGCGTATATCGCCTAGGATGGATAACTGAACATAGGTGTTGTTCCCTGGTAGGTCTAGGTACTCATGCCTACCTTAGGGTGCGTATTTGCATGTTGCCTTCTATTCAGGCTGAGACAGACCTATTGGACTAGTGAGCGTCCTATAGTGTGTACTATATACATATATGGACTACTCTAGATATTTTTGAGTCTTCTTAGAATGTATCTGCGTATCGGATTACTGTTTGGATTGTAGTAGATCAGGATTTATATGTGGGCCTGACCCACTCCTTTATTTTTCAAGTGTTCGTCAGTTCCAGGGTTAGAGCTTGGACGTGCAGAGCAGATACAGATATTCATTTCTCTGACTACGTAGGAATCTTCTCTATATTAGCTTTAGTTTTTATTTCAGTTTTCTAGTTTCAGTTTGAGAACTTTTCATAATGGGTCCACTAGATGGATTCTCGAGTTGTAAACTATGGAGGTTTTGGAATATAGATTTTTTTTTATTTTAGTTTCTCTCAGCTTATTATATATATTTATTTATTTTATTTTGTATTCCGTGTTCGATTTAAAATACTTTAATTGTTCGATATCCCTCGGGTTTGGGCCTAGGCCTGATCAACCCGTGTCTCGGATCCGAGGGGTATCACAGTTGGTATCAAAGCATTCCAGGTTCAAGTGTCTCTAGGATTTTATCGTTTAAGACTTCCGCGTAGTGTGATACCCCCGGATTTCCGGGTGCGGGTTGGCCAGGCCCACGCCCGATTACCCGAGGATATCAAAACAATTAGCAATTTAATGAACACAGAATACAATATAGAAAACAAGAATGAATAAAATTTTGCTGAAAAGAATCTAGAATGATAATCCAATAATTGAAAACCTCAGAATAAATAATTTCATTGATAATTAAAACTATTTTGATACAACTGATCCACCATGAATGGAAATCGTTCTCCAATTTATACAACTCGGGAATCCATCTAGTGGACCCCTAAAAATATCCAATGGTACTCAAAAGACTGGAACAAAACCCAAGTCTTAACATGAAATAAAATCCTACGCCATCAGTAGAGTGAATAACTGTATCTGCTCAGCACGATCAAGCTCTACAGCCCAGAACTGACGAACACCTGAAAAAAATAATAAAAGGGTGGGTCAGGCCCACTAGCAAGTTCTAATCTAACTGCAATCCATACAGTGACCCGATACGCAGATACACCATAGATACCTCACAATATCTATCTAGTCCATACATATATATATCCACACTATGGGACATTCACTGAACTACAGTAGGGGTCTCAACCTGAATAGAAGGCAACATGCGAATACGCACCCCAAAGGTGGGCATGAGTACCTAGACCTAACAGGGTACACCCAACCTACTATAACCAGCTACACGTCCACTGCATATACGCACCCTAACCAACAAGTTTGAGACTCAAGCTCAACTCGTGGTACCATAAACATATATATCTAAACTCCGTTCCTAACCATTCACAAGAAATCCAATAAGTCATTCGGCGTATTCAACCGTACCGACTTATAAATATATAAGGAGGATTTATTTAACAACCCGTTCCCTTATTCCAAAATAGGCAGGACTGAGTATTTAAATCAGTCTGTCTCTAGTATGCCACCGTCCCATACCGGTGCATACAATCCACAAAGTCCATATAATTGATAGAACCAGTCATACTGTTCACCAATTAAAATCCATAAGGTAGGAATTAGCATTTTGAGCTAAACCATACCTAGTATGCCACCGTCCCATACCGGTGCATACCATCCTCCATATCCATGTAAATTACAACATTCAGATGATAAGCAAGTAATTTACAATGCAAAACCAAACCCAGATAATTGACAGAATTTTAATGTGAGAATTCAGCAATTAAAATCCAATACATAATTCCAAATAATTGGTCAAATTTAATATAAGAATTCAACAATTATAATCCAATATATGATTCCAAATAATTGACCAAATTAAGTATAAGAATTCAGCAATTATGCTCCAATACATAATTTCAGGTAAATTACAAGGCATAAATAATAGGCATGTAATTTATAGTCCAAAACCAACCATCCACATCGTTGTAGAATAGTATTTAGTATTTCAACAACTTAAAACCAAAACCATGTAAATTACAGACTACGAATGATAGTACAGCAATTTAAAATCCAAAACCAATATCCAATTAATTACAGAAGATTTTTAAATGTTTCCGCAATTTAAATCCAACCAAATTAACCATATATTTGTAGGGGATGAATTAATAAATCAACAACTAACTTCCAGAGCCTGCATAGATTACATCTAACACATCAATGACCCCATAATATATTTAAGACCATTTTATAAATATATTACATCCCACTCGAATGCCTAAAAATAAGCTTAAGCATTTAAAACTGCATCCATCCACCAACCGTATACAATTGTACATAAGTGTTATACAGTTTGATCCGTTAATTTAGAATTAACCTTAAATTAATTTAGGGTCTTAATAACACCCAAAAATTAACTATTTAATCCCTCCGTGAAGTCTCATTAAATTTCTAAAATTTAATCAAGCCATTCAGTTCCTTTCTCTGTTAGTAACATGCACCGTTGTATATTTTTACACTGCTTCATCCTTTGTCTTAAAGACTTAAACCATGCAATATTAAGTTTAATAACACTTAAAATTAACTACTTAGATCCTCTGTTAAGTCCCTACAGTTCATTAGAATCACTCAAAAGCTCAAACAGTGCTCAAAACACCAAACAGAGCCCTAAAACCACTTTCTGGACGTAACAACAAATTGGAGCCGGCTCTTGGAATGGAGGAGCCGGCTCTTGGAATGGAGGAGCCGGCTCTTCCCCTATTGGAGCCGGCTCCAATCCCCTAGGAGCCGGCTCTTGCTGAAGGGGAGCCAGCTCTTAACTTCCTAGAGCCGGCTCTCTCCCTCTTGAGAGCCTCCAGTTCATCCCTGCTCCGTTTCCGTCAATCTGCTCCTTCTCTGGTCAGTCCCTACCCTTCTGTTTATTTCTTAAACTGATCTTAAGGGTTTATTATCACTCTATTAACATCTCCAAGGTTTGATTACAGTAATTTAAAACAATTACAAAGCTTAAGGTTGCTATTGAACTTACCAAGCTTTTAGTATCAAAACTGAAACTATATGCAGAAACAGAAACGGAACAGATTGCACACGTATTTAAAACAGAATGATAACATCCCTATGAGTTCTGTATAACCCCAGTAGAGTTCCTATATTGTGTCTACAAGAGTTGCAGTCAAATACAGAAACTAAGGCTACGATGGAAACCATATGCTTAAAATACAGAAAACTGAAACACCACTTGCATACACTGTAACAGATATTGAACACATACAGACCAACAATATAACACGTAATAAACATATTAATTCCAGTTTCTGCTTGATTAAACCCTAGAGATTATCTAGGTGCACAGAACACGGATTAAAGGGAAAGAGGAAGATAGAACTTGCCTTTGTAATAGTTGGTCTGCTTTCCTCTGTTCTGGCCACACTGAAAATACTGCTTAGCCTCCTATTACTTCTGTGTTTCCCTTCTCCTAGGTTTGGCTTTGAAACCTCAGTCGAGAACTCACAATTTGCTCTGTTATCTCAACCCTTACTCTGCATCTCTCTGTGTTTTGCAGAACCCTCTACGTGTATATGCTATGTGATATATCGTAAAACCCTAGCTTAACGCATAATGGAGTATTTATAAACCCTAATCCTTGTCACATTGAGATAAAGCCCTAAACTTAATCCGAGTTTAGTTAGATATCAGATGCTTATGAGACGGCTCCAAAAACCCTAACTAAAACGTATCTAAAACCCTAGTTAATGGGAATGACATAATTACCCTGTTCAAAAATTAAATACTTAATAAACAATTAATTTAAACCCATTAATTAAATCAAATAAGGAAGCAACGAATCACTTAAAACACATAAAATAAATAAAACAAGTAATTAAAATAAACCAACAAATAAAGAATTACACCCTTAATTAAAATAAACAATAATAAATCAATTAAATCAAATAATCCAATTAAGTCAATTAATGCACACAAATAAACATTTATTCATAAAATTAAGAAATAAAATAAAAATGCACATAAAATAACATTTAAATTCCAATTTTATCCCTTTTTAAAGTAAGGGTATTACACGTAGTGTTATCTCTTGATTAGAGCTTGAGTTTAGGATTCGTTGAATTCCTTTACGGTTCGTTAAGAACGTACTGATGTCAAGTTTATTCTGTAATTTCATAATGTGTGGCATTAGGAGAAGGATGTGGTCCGTAATGAAGGCAAAGAAGGACCTAAAGAAGAGGAAGATTACTCCGACGATTCCTTTGCGAAGGCCGACCAAGAAGGCAAAGCTGGAGACCCAGGACTTGTATCCAATTAGTGTTGTCTCGGAGTATAAGGCAAGGAAGGTTTATTGTGTGCGGGATTGGCCAACATACTGTGGACCGAACATAACTTCGGTGGTGCTCGAAGCTGAGCTAAGTAGAGAGGAAGACCCCGAAGAAGTTCAGGATGGAGGAGTTACTGGAATATCCAAGATGGAAGGCATCGGAGCTCATGGATGACTATTCTTTTAAGAGTAATTTTGATTACTAGTAGTAGAGGAAGGATTACTAAAAGTGTAGTATGGATTTGATCAAATACACTAGTTTTGTTAAAGAATATTTTATGGTTATTCTTTTGGAAGTTTATAGTTTGGAAAAATTTTAATAAAGTAAACTGGTGGTTTTGGCTATCTCTTTTGTGGTTTATGATGGTATTGTTAGATTTATACACATATGGTTTATTTAAACTGTATTGGATTGTGTGTGAGGTGATGATTAAGGAATATCATAGTAGAGTGATTGTATTGGAGCAAGCACACAAAGCTTTGCTCATAGGTTCGTTGTGTTAAAACGGAATAATTACCGAGGAGTTTATAAAAGAACTTGTGTAATCAATATGGTAGGTACGGTTTCAAAGGCGGAATTCCTAGGATAGAACAATAATCTAAAAATGGGTCGTTTTTTGATTATTTTGTTTACTTTACATGTTTTACTTTACGGGGTATTTCGCGTACCTTCTGTGTTTTGCTCTACGGAGTTTTTTTAGAATTTTGGTTTGGATAGTTTGGTTGGGACACTAGATTTTTGCAGGCTCAGAAATTCTAGCCTGTTTTTTGGTCCTGGACATGCACCCATAGATGTGATGCATGGGATGGATTGGTTATCGCGTTACCATGCCCAAGTTATAATAAATCAATTAATACTTAATTAAACCATTTAACAATTAATTCAATTTAAAAGAAAACAATAAGTTCTATAAAAACAATTAATTCTATTAAAGAAAACAATTGAATCAAATAATTAAATAAAACAAATACTGCAATTAATACAATTAATTAATAACAAACAAAATAACCAAACAAATAGCCAAATAACCACATAAAAATGCAAAAAATACAATAAAATCTCAAAATAAACTACCAAGACTATCCTTTTAAAATTAGGGATATTACATGTCTCTCTAATAAAAATTGTGTTAAAACTGTATTTATACAATCAGCTGCATTGCTATTTAAGGCAGGGGCTTTTTCATTAGAGCTTTTAGATGAGAACGAATAGTTTCACCTTTTCAATGGTGATACACTTTATATGGTTTAAACTATTTGCTAATGGATATGCAAGTACTTAGTGTTGAAAAATAAACTTGATTTTAGTATTTTAGTATTTAGTATTTTCAAGTATTTTTATATCCATGATGCATGTGTGAATTTAGCATATATGTTAGTGGGTAGTAAATTATCTTAGTGGGAGTTAAGGTTATGTAAAATCAAGAGTCATGAAAGTTACAACTAGTAATGGTCATTTTAGTGGGTTAGTGGGAGTTATGCCTATTGAAGATTATGTTAATAGAAGAAATGAGAGTTATGATCATTTATATGTAATTCATAGATATGTGTTTTCAAGGCATATATAATTATGTACTCTAACAATTTTATTAAGGTATAAGTGAAATAAAAAGTGTTTTCCTCCATTTTTATTCTCTTCCAAATAGTGTAGTGTTGTGTGTGTAACTAGGCCACTATTTTCAACAAAGTGGTATCAGAGCCAGGTCATTATCAGAGCCAGTTCCATATTAGAGCCAGATTTCATGTTCAGAGCCTAGACGATCCTGAAGGCCTAACGAAGTTGATCCTAGAAGGTTCAACATTTGAGAAAAATATGTTTCTCCTTGATGATGATGAAGGGGAGAAAATATATTTTGTTAGTGAGAAGATGATGTTATCTAATTACAGGAGAATGAGAATCATCATGACTTCATATCTCAAAGCATGTGATTTGTGGGATGTTGTTGGATTAGAGCCAAATAATGGCATGTCCAACAAGCTTCGAGAAAAGAAAGAAGAAAAAGCATTGGTAGTGTTGCAGAAAGTAATACATCAAGAAATTTGGGAGTTTTGAAGAGTCTGAAATTCCAAGTTATGTTTGGAAGATGCTCGAGATCGACCATCGTTTCCAATCATAGAGGTGAATCACTACCCATAGAGTATTGGGTACAATGCTTTGAGGATGATGAGTTTACGAAGGCTGATTATGAAAGTTTAAAGGACAAATTTGTGGAGAATGAAGAGGCGTACAACACAAATGAAGTTGAAGAAATTGAAAATTCAAAAGTTGAAAGCCAAAGTGAAATGGTGAATAAGGAAGAGATAAAGAAATGTATTGAAGAAGAGATTGAAAAAATGGAAGAGATTGAAGTGGAAAAAGAAATTAAAGAAGAAGAAGGTGCTAAAGAAGAGTCAAAAGTTGATGAAATTGGTGAGTTAACAATTTCAGGTATGGTTCCAAATTTCAATTTCGAAGAAGTTAGATATAACTTATTTGATAAAATTTTAATTTCTTCATATTCATCCCAATTGAAAAAAGAAATCAAATATTATGATAATTGTGTTCATGTTGTGGAGAATGATGAACTTTTCTTGGAGAAAGTTGTTCTAACGAAGTATGAGATTGAAGCTCAAGATGATAATAATTTCTCAAATAATTTTTTGAAAAATGGTTTGGAGAATTTTGTAATTGACACAGGTTGGGTGAATATGGAGTTATTTTTTAATTCCAAAGTAGTAGCACATGTGAAGATCAAGAAGTTTCAGAAATTCAAGAAAAGAGAAAACAGATGGTGCGCCCGTGTGAAGAAGATAAAAGTTGATTATAAGAAGGCATTATTCAAGCATTTGAAGAAGTTTCACAAGCCCTACACTTCAATGGAAATGGCCAAGAAGATTGAAGCTATTGAAAGAGGTGGAGTTGAAGATCAACCATTGAACTTTTGATCAAACCCCCAAGATTAATAAGATTCTCAAGTTATAAAAATCAAGTTTAAAGGGGGGTGTTGAAAAATAAACTTGATTTTTATAACTTGAGAATCTTATTAATCTTGGGGGTTTGATCAAAAGTTCAATGGTTGATCTTCAACTCCGGGTGTTGAAAAATAAACTTGATTTTAGTATTTTAGTATTTAGTATTTTCAAGTATTTTTATATCCATGATGCATGTGTGAATTTAGCATATTTGTTAGTGGGTAGTAAATTGCCTTAGTGGGAGTTAAGGTTATGTAAAATCAAAAGTCATGAAAGTTACAATTAGTAATGGTCATTTTAGTGGGTCATTTTAGCGGGAGTTATACCTATTGAAGATTAGTGTCTAAGAACTAGCTGCCTCGTTTGTCTTGGAAGAAAAAAGAAATTTAGTTTAAAAATGGATGCTGTTTTATTATGAAAAAAAGCGAACATGAGGTCTTTTTTGTTATGATTGCACAGTTGATATGATCTGTCAGCGAAACTGTTGCATGAATTCAGGTTACTGAAACTTGCATAAAATGTCTATCAAGTGTGTTTTGTGTGTGAGAACTGTAAAGTCTTTCACCAGTGAAGAATTTACTATGACAGAGAGCGAACATGAGGTCTTTTTTGTTATGATTGCACAGTTGATATGATCTGTCAGCGAAACTGTTGCATAAATTGAGGTTACTGAAACTTGCATAAAATGTCTATCAAGTGTGTTTTGTGTGTGAGAACTATAAAGTCTTTCTTCACTGAAGAATATTTAGGATGCTGTTTTACTATGACAAAAAGCGAACATGAGAATGTCTTTTTTGTTATGATTGCACAGTTGATATGATCTGTCAGCGAAACTTTTGCATAAATTGAGGTTACTGAAACTTGCATAACATGTCTATCAAGTGTGTTTTGTGTGTGAAAACTATAAAGTCTTTCATCAGTGAAAGTAGATTTATCTTGTGCGTATAAGAAAATTGTTGCTGTTACGTGCACTCACAACAGATACATACCGAGCTAGAGTTGCTAGGAGATCGATGGAACTCTTCCATAAGTTTTGGCTTCTTTTTCTCTATGGAGTCTGATCCGTCTGTTATATGAATCATGACTGCATCCTCTTGGGAATTGCCTTCCTCTTTCTTTCCCAAGAAATCAAACATTCCGCCATCTCTAGTTTCTACAGGAAGCTTTGTGGAAGTCTCGCTCCCATCCTTGAGGCTGTGGTTCCGCCATGCTGCTGATGTTAGAAGTTTAGGTAAAAGGAAGATAAAGAGAAAACAGACAATGTTAGCACAATGCTTAATAAGAGTTTGAGAGTGTGAGTGATGGTACTGAGGGTTGAGTGATGTTTTATGTTGCAAAGATCCGGTTTTTATAGCAGGAGCTAAGAGAACATATTCTATTGCTTGTGCTTTGCAAAATTTTCCATTGATCATAAACTTGAATGAATAAATGAATTAGCCTTTCGAGTGGGAATATGTCAACATGATATACTAAATTAGCAATCGGATGGTACTTTTTGAAGAATACAAGATAAAATAGAGATGCTACTACTACATTGGCATTCAGTGAAAATGCGTACCAACGACATTGGAAAGGGCTTGCAAGTTGTCAACTGTCGAACATCGGGAGGAGAAAACTAAAAAGGGTTGGTGTGGACGGTCTGCACGAATAAAGACTTACCACGTGTTCGGTCAAACTCGGGTTTTTGAGACTAAGATTTTTTTAATACAATGTGTGTGGAATTGGTTTGGGATTCTATTATCCCTATGTTGTATGATATTGCATTGTCCCGAGCTGCTTCTTGTTATGAAAACAACTGAACAGCTTTGATGATCAACACTTTTTAGTCCTATATGTCTTTGGGCAAACAAACTTAATTCAGTAGAACATCCATTCACACCGTGTTTCGAACCGAAAATATCTCTGCTGACATGCTTATAGCACAAGAATATGGTTTCTTTGCTTAGTACATTAGGATTCTTCAAAAGGAATGAAAATTGGTCTCTCATTTTTATCCGGTCCTAATTGTCAAAGGTGTTGCAAATTTTGAATTGACGAGACTTATGTTGCATTAAGGAATACTGCTTTAAATTTGAAATTAGGTACCACAATAATTCCGTTTCCAAGCAAAGCTTTCGCAATTACAATTGTAGAAGTGCATCGGATTTTGGGTGTCCTTGGTGGAGCAACCAGAAGACAGATTTTGGAGCCGACCAGGTTACATAATTAGTATGCATGCCACAATGGTTCCCAGACCTTGGGTGCCTCAGCTCTTAGTAATATATATTGATAGTTGAGAAGGATTCCTGACTGCCCAACTACCGAGGCGACCGTCACTTTATCAAGATAATTAAAATAAGGCTTTCCATCATTTTTTATTTTTTTATTTTCAACTTTAAAATAGATCGAATTTATTGAACATTGATAAAGTCTAAAGAAGCCTTGAACTCCTGTTTGTATTCACAGAAATTTCAATTATCGAATTATCTTTCACTTTGGGACTTGGGCAGAGCTAGTGTCTGCCCAGGGTACATGCTCCCTTCCCCAATACAATATTTAGTTAATATTCAATTTATTTGTATACATATATATATATATTAATTAGGAAAAGACATGTACGATGCACGTGTTAAAGGTTTTATAAATAATGTGATAAACTTTTATAGAAAATAAAACAACCAATTTGTGGTAGATTTTATAAAAATTATTTTATTTTCTTTAAATATATTATTGTTTAATTATATTTTCTTTATTAAAAAAACTCATAATAAATAGATAAATATGTAATATGTGTTAAAATTTTATAAAAACTCTTTTAAAAACTCTTTTTATATCAATTAATAAATATTTTTTTATATTAATAATTCTTGTCTAATTAGATTTAAAAAAATAAATAAATAGGTAATTTGTGTTAGAGTTTTGTAGAAACTCTATTAAAACTTCTTTTTATATTAATTAATAAATAATTTTTTATATTAACAATACTTGTCTAATTAGATTTTTTTTATTCAAAAACTCAAAATAAATAGATAAATAGGCTATTTGTGATAGAGTTTTTATAGAAAATCAAAAAATATATCTTTGTCTAATGTATTATAATTTTATTGAAAATAAAATATGTAATTTGTGGTACAGTTTTTCTAGTCTAATTAGATTTTCTTTTATCAAAAAACTAATAATAAATAAATAAATAGGCAATTTGTGTTAAAGTTTAATAGAAACTCTCTTAAAAACTCTTTTTATATCAATTAATAAATATTTTTTATATTAATAATTCTTGTCTAATTAAACTTCTTTTTATTAAAAAACTCATAATAAATAAATAAATAGGTAATTTGTGTTAGAGTTTTATAGAAACTCTTTTAAAACCTTTTTTTTAGATCAATTAATAAATAAATTTTTACTTTAATAATACTTGTTTAATTAGATTCCCTTTTATTAAAAACTCTTAATAAATATATAAATAGGTAATTTCTGTTAGAATTTTATAGAAACTCTTTAAATATTATATCTTTGTCTAGTGTGATAGAGTTTTATTAAAAATAAAATCTGTAACTTGTGATACAATTTTATAGAAATTATTTTATTTTCTTTAAATATATCCTTGTCTAATTAGATTTAATTTTATTAAGAAACTCATAATAAAAGTTAATTTGCAGTACAGTTTTAGAAAAATTATTTTATTTTATATATCAATTAATAAATATTTTTTAAATCAATAATTCTTGTCTAATTATATTTTCTTTTATTAAAAAATTCATAATAATAATAAATAAATAAGTTAATTTAAATTTTATTAGATAGATTTTAGAGTTTGGTAGAGTTTATATATATATATATATATATATATATAAACTCCTTTCATAGCAATTAATAAATATTTTTTACATATAAATAGATACTTAAATACTATAACTCTTTGCAGATTTAATAATAGTATAGATCAAAACTCTTTTTATATCAATTAATAAATATTTTTTTATAAAAATAAATAAATACTGAAATACTTCGGCAAAGCTTCTATATTTTACTCTAAAAGTTAGATTTTCTTTTATTAAAAAATTCATAACGATAAATAGATAAATAGGTTAATTTGAATTTCATTAGGTAGATTTTAGAGTTTCATTAGTTAATTTAAAAAATTTACGAAAACTCTTTTCATATCAATTAATAAATATTTTTTTTATACAAATAAATAAATACTAAAATACTGAAACTCATTGCACATTTAATAAATATTTTTTATATAAGTAAATAAATACTAAAATTTTATATTTTTTATTAAAAAATACATAATAATCAATAGATAAATAGGTTAATTTTAATTTTATTAGGTAGATTTTAGAGTTTTACAGAATTTTTTATTTTATTTTATAAAAACTCTTTTCATATCAATTAATAAATATTTTTTTATATAAATAAATAAATACTGAAACTCTTTGGCAGAGTTTCTATATCCTGTATTTTATATATAAATAAATAAATACTGAAACTCTTTAACTGAGCTTTTGTAATTCTGCGTCTATGCCCCTCTGAATTTCACTCTTTTTATCCATTAAAAAATATTTTATAATAAATAAATAAATAGCTAATTTGTGTTAGAGTTTAATACAAACTCTGTTAAAAACTCATTTTATATCAATTAATAAATATTTTTTATACTAATAATTCTAGTCTAATTAGATTTCTTTTGATTTAAAAACTTATAGTAAATAGATAAATAGGTAATTTGTATTAGATATTTATTTGAAAACCTCTTTTTATATTAATTAATAAATAATTTTCTATATTCATAATATTTATCTAATTAGATTTCCTTTTATGAAAAACTCATAATAAAAGCTAATTTGTGGTAGCGTTTTTTAAAAAAATAGATAATTTGTGATAGAATTTTATAGAAATTATTTTATTTTCTTTAAATATATCCTTCTCTAATTTTATTTTATTTTAGTAAGAAACTCGTAATAAAAGCTAATTTGTGGTAGAGTTTTAGAAAAATGAATTTATTTTATATATCAATTAATAAATATTTTTTATATAAATAATTCTTGTCTAATTAGATTTTCTTTTATTAAAAAATGCATAATAATAAATAGATAAATAGGTTAATTTGAATTTTATTAGGTAGATTTTAGAGTTAGCTTATTTGTGATAGGTTTTATAGAAATTTTTTATTTTCTTTAAATATATTATTTTTTAATTTTATTTTTTTATTAAAAAAATTCATAATAATTAGATAAATAGGTAATATGTGTTAGAGTTTTATAGAAAATATTTTTAAAACTCTTTTTATATGGATTAATAAATATTTTAATAATTCTTGTCAAATTAGATTAGGTTTTATTAAAAAAACTTATAATAAAAGGTAATTTGAGATAGAATTTTAGAAAAATTATTTTATTTTTTATATTAATAATTCTTGTCTAATTAGATTTTCTTCTATTAAAAAACTTATAATAAATAAATAAATAGGTAATTTGTGAGTTTAATATAAACTCTTTTAAAAATTCTTTTTATTTCAATTAATAAATATTTTTTCTTTTAATAATTCTTGTCTAATTAGATTTACTATTGTTAAAAAAAATTCATAATAAATAGATAAATAGGTAATTTGTGTTAGAGTTTTATAGAAACTCTTTTCAACCTCTTTTTATATCAATTAATAAATAATTTTTTATATTAATAATACTTGTCTAATTAGATATCCTTTTATTAAAAAAAACTCACAATAAATAGATAAATAGGTAATTTGTGTTAGAGTTTTATAGAAACTCTTTAAATATATCTTTGCTTAGTGTGATAAGTTTTATTGAAAATAAAATAGGTAATTTATGATAGCCTTTTATACAAACTATTTTATTTTCTTTAAATATATCCTAATTTAATTAGATTTAATTTTATTAAGAAACTCATAATAAAAGCTAATTTGTGGTAGAGTTTTAGAAAAATTATTCTATTTTATATATCAATTAATGAATATTTTTTATATTAATAATTGTTGTCTAATTAATTTTCTTTTATTTAAAAATTCATAAAAGTAAATAGATAAATAGGTTAATTTAAATTTTATTATGTAGATTTTATTGTTTTATAGAGTTTTTTTTTATTTTTTATATATATATATAAAAACACTTTTCATATCAATTAATAAATATTTTTTATATGAATAGATAAATACTTAAATATTGAAACACTTTGCACATCTAATAATAGTATAGATAAAAAATCTTTTTATATCAATTAATAAATATTTTTTTATATAAATAAATAAATACTGAAACTCTATTTTACTCTGAAATTATGGATTTCTATAATTCTCAATTTCTGAAAGGCCGAGAAAGTAGTATTACACTTGATCTTAGCCAAAAAACCAAGAAAGGTTAGCCAAAAGGCCGACCCAAAAAAATTTAGTACTACACTTGATCTTAGCCAAAAGGCCAAAAAAGTGTGATTATTATTATTTTAACTCTATAGTTTTATAAGAGACTTTCATGCAATCCTTTATACTTAAAACGAATGTGGGACTTTGTAATTTGAATTAAACTCTTTTTATATTTTGTTAATTCGAATTAATTTTAATTTTATTAGGTAATTTTGAATTTTATAGAATTTATATCAATTAATAAATAAATACTGAAATACTGTAATAATTAATGAGAGTAGTATAATATAATTTGTTAATTTGAATTTTATTAAGTAATTACTGTTATTATATTTTGTGTGAGTAGTATAGTATAATTTGAATTTATTATATTTTGTGTGAGTAGTAGTATACTATAAAATTTAATACTACACTTGATCTTAGCCAAAAGGCTAAGAAGATGTGATTATTATTGCTTTAGCTTTATAATTTTATAAGAGGCTTTCATGTAATCCTTTTTACTTAAAACGAATGTGAGACTTTATAATTTGAATTAAACGCTTTTTATATTTTGTTAATTTGAATTAATTTTAATTTTATTAGGTAATTTTGAGTTTTATAGAATTTATATAGTGGGATATAATAATTAATGAGAGCTCTTTATTGTGAATTAAACTCTTTTATATTTTGTTAATTTGAATTACTTTGAATTTTATTAAATAATTTTGAGTTTTATAGAATTTATATCAATTAATAAATAAATACTATACAAAGGCCGAGAAAGTAGTACTACACTTGATTTTAGCCAAAAGATCAAAAAAGGTTAGTCAAAAGATCGACCCAAAAAAATTTAGTACTACACTTGATCTTAGCCAAAAAGCTGAGAAGGTGTGATTATTATTTCTTTAACTCTATAGTTTTATAAGAGGCTTTCATGTAATCCTTTTTACTTAAAATTAATGTGGGACTTTATAATTTGAATTAAATTCTTTTTATATTTTGTTAATTTGAATTAATTTTAATTTTATTTGGTAATTTTGAGTTTTATAGAATAAATTGAAACTCTTTGCACAAAGGTCGAGAAAGTAGTATTACACTTGATCTTAGCCAAAAGACCAATAAAGGTTAGCCAAAAGGTCGACCCAAAAAAATTTAGTACTACATTTGATCTTATCCAAAAGGCCGAGAAGGTGTGATTATTATTTCTTTAGCTCTATAGTTTTATAAAAGGTTTTCATGTAATCCTTTTTACTTAAAACCAGTATGGGACTTTGTAATTTGAATTAAACTCTTTTTAAATTTTGATAATTTTAATTAATTTAAATTTTATTAGGTAATTTTGAGTTTTATAGCACAAAGGCAGAGAAAGTAATACTACACTTGATCTTAGCCAAAAGATTAAGAAAGGTTAACCAAAAGGTCAACCCAAAAAAATTTAGTATTACACTTGATCTTAGCCAAAAAGCTGAGATGGTGTGATTATTATTTCTTTAACTCAATAATTTTATAAGTGATTTTCATATAATTCTTTTTACTTAAAACCAATGTGGGACTTTATAATTTGAATTAAACTTTTTTTATATTTTATTAATTTGAATTAATTTAAATTTTATTAGGTAATTTTGAGTTTTATAGAATTTATATCAATTAATAAATAAATACGAAATACTGAAACACTGAAACACATTTAATAATAGTATAGATATGTATGAAAATTTCAATATAATGTCCTCCCTAAAATTTGTAATTTCTAAAGTTATCTATTAAAAATTTTCTTTTATTCTTTAAATTCTTTTGATTTCCTTAAAAAAAAGTAGTTTGTATTTACAGAAATTCGAATTATCTTTTACCTTGGGACTTGGGCGGAGCCAGTGTGCCCAGAGACATGTCCCCTGCCCTGACCTGACCAATATAATATTTAGTTAATATTCAATTTATTTGTGTGTATATATATATATATATATATATATATGAAAATTTCAATATAATGTCCTCCCTAAAATTTGTAATTTCTAAAGTTATCTCTTAAAATTTTTCCTTTTTCTCTTTAAATTCTTTTGATTTCTTTATAATAAAAAAAAAGTTTAAATTTCCCTTTTTTAATTAAACCCTAATTTTTTTCTTTTCAAAGTTCTCAATTTTCTTTCCTTCTTCTTCTTCTTTTTTCTTTCCTACTTAAAATCATTTTTCTATCCTTTTTCTTCTTTTTTCTTTTCAACTTCTTAAAATTATTCTTTTTTACTTACGTAAGATGTATGTAATATGTAATTTTTTTTCTTTATAAAGTTGATGGATAAAATTTTCATACATTACTTCCAAAATACAATTATTTTAGTTCTTATATTAGTCAAATATTTATAGTTTTTTAGTGAAGAAGAAACCTTAGTGAAGAAGGAAAGAAGCAGTGAAGAAAAAGTGAGATCTTTCATCATCCAACTTTGGAAGATTGCTGCAATTAAGTCATCCACTTGTAGGAGACAAGCTCATGCTACCACATCCAATTTAAAGATCATGTGTAGCACTGAGTTAGTGCATTGTTGACATATGATCTACTTAAAACCAGATTTCCACACAACTTTTGAACTTTGTCTTAGCATTTAAATTAAAATAAAAAATCACTGCACCTATCGACTGTTCTTCGCAGTACCAAATTGTAGTTCTTCAAAGTCAGAAAAAGCTAAACTTTGATTATTATTTTCTTTTTCTTTGGTGAGTATTAACTTCTCTGGTTAGTTATATATCTTTTGATTAATACAAACTGATAAATGCATAAATTCAGCAGATTCGTGATCTAATTTCCTCTAACAGAACTGATTTGGTGGGGGGCATTGTCCAAATTGAGTGAAGTAGATTCAAAGTAACCTCAAATATGATAATGGGGAAAAATGAGTTAGTACTATTCAACAACTTTCATACATTGTTCTCTATGATATATGCCCTTACTTAGTAAGGGTTGAAGAAATTGGCATCTAAACCTCTGTTCACCACATTCCACACACCTCCAGCAACTATCAAGACACTTAACGTCACGCCTAAACAACCAAGCCCTAAGTTTAGGCACCACATTGCACCATGTGGACGGGGTTTGTTGATCGCCATCCACATGAAACATGGGTAAACAAAGGTTAAAGGCAGTGCGATCCCTCCAATGATAGGTGTCAGGCTTGACAAGAATGGGAAAGTCACGGAGATGAAGAATGTCACTCCCCCAAAGAAGACTTTGAACCCTGAGCGGAGCCATTTTGGACACGGCTTGTTTTTCTTGGTGACGTATATGCGCTGCAAGTTGTCGAAGACTGGCATTGCATAGATTTGGTACAAACTTACACAATTAATGAATACTATTACATGTATTAAGCCCATCACAAACTTTGACGTGTTGTGTTTATGGAATTTCAAGTACGCGCTTAATATCCCTGCATTCACAGCTTTCTGGCCCAACTTCCCTCCATTTGCAGCTATCTGTCATTTTAAGTCCAAGCCACATCGTTAATTGCTCGAGATCATTTTGCAAGTCTATGAGAGAAATCTTTGAAGCTAAAGGAAAATCAAATCAAAGCAAGTGTTGCTTACCCCGTTACCATAAGCCCAGTATCCACCTATTGCAAGGGGAAACATACACAAGGAAATCAGCAGATATGACATTTTCACGCCTCTCCACATTGGCTTAACTGATGAATGTTTTGGACTTGAAGGCAGTGTTCCCTGCATCAATATAATTAGTAGCAATTAGAGGTAACCCATGTCGGGACACCTAAGGTTAGACCAGGGCATTGGTCTGAACAATAGGCCAGATCAACAGCACTATGTTGTACAGCAGTGGACGGCCAGGATCACTCACATGTATGGCAGACTCCTAAACAACTTCAAAATAACCAAAATTTGGACTCAAATGACTCATGATTGAATGATTTACCTGTATTTCAAGCACAAGATTGTGACCTCTGAAAGAAAGAGCAATGATCCCTATGGCATTCAGTACACCTCGAATCCTACCCATGTCAGTTGTGGCTGTCTTAGATGGATCATAAGATATGCCATCAGGCCTACCATTTACAATTGGCATAACCCACATCAGTGTGCAATAAACTATAGCTGTTACTGCACCAATCACTGAAATCCCAGCTAGCGAATTCAAGTTGGGAAAAAACATAGCCACAGCAATGGCCAAGCATACAAAAACCAGGAACCACTCTGCTCCGCTCAATGTCTTGGAATTGCAAGTGAGCTCATCCCCACACACTATTTGATAGAAACTCTCCATGGTCCCTCCCCCGATGATAATCAGGATGACACATGTACCTCCCGATAGATACATGACTGGAAATATAGCTAGCAACTTGCCCAATTTTAAACCTGAAATCATCCACACATCATCATATCATCTTCTTTAGCTCCACTTGTACGTACGCGCATATATACATGTATAAAGTGCTACTCCACTCTTGACATTGGAAAGTCAAATGTACACATGATCGGGTTCAGGTCATAATGGAACAACTTTACACATTAATACATACATATAAATGTATATAAATTATACACATACTTACCAAAGGCTGTTATTGATAGGTGGAGGAATCTGCTGTAACGAATTCCAGTATCTGATTCATGAAGATTCACAAGAAGCCAAGTAGTATAAAGCTGCCATAGAAATGCCAGAGACAATAATAGAATACCCCAAAACCTGACACCATATAGAAGTTGACCCAACAAGTCAATGAACATGTGAAGTAAGCTTTATTATATACAATTTAATCAGTTCAAGTTCAAAAGGGCTACCAAATAATACTTCGTTTCTATGTTAGCAACATAATTTCATCAATTGTTCTGTTTTCCTCTGTTTTATCCATCACTTCAATCAGTAACGAAACCATGGTTTAATTCATACTCGTGTGTGTTTGAGTGTGTGCTAAGTTATAATTTAATTCAATATCATATAAAAAGGGTATAGAAATTAGGTGATTTACCATCCAAGGGCAGTGAACGCAATTGGAAGTGCAAGAGCATGAATTCCAATCCCTGAAGAGAGAAGATGGAATGCGGAGTTACAGGTGTTGCCTTTTCGGGACGATGTGATGGGAAGCCAAGCGTCCTGTGGGATGGGCTGTGTCTGTGTGTGGTGATGGTGTGAGCCTTCAGCCTCACCTTTAGGGCTTGCTATGTCCACAGTAATGACTTGCAGTTGTACGCCTTCGACGGAGGTTTGGTGGTGAATTTTTGGTTCCATGGCTAGCCGCTTTGAGACCACCTTCTTCCACCTCCTCCTCCGCCTACTAGTAGTATATATTACTATTAATTAATTATATATATATATATATATATATATATATATATATCTATGACTATATATAATTTGTATATAGTGGTAGAGATGTATACTGGTATGCAAGCAATGTGCTGGATGAATGAACGTAATTGTTGGCTATAAAAGGGCATTTGTTAATGGGCATACTAGTCATACATCCCACATACACCTACCTATTATATACTACGTAGGTGATAGTATCCTATGAGGTGTAATCAGTGACGTAAGTACGATGACGTCATATATATATATATATATATATATATATATATATATATAGATATATATATGTATGTATGTATGTATGAAGTGATCGTCAATTAAAGCCAACCATAGACTTTGATTCTGAAATCCTTGAAAATGGAGAATGTCCAAACGTAAATGCTATTTCAATGGGAGGGTCCTCCAAACTAATATCGGTGCATCCTTGACTTATTTATACTATTTCACAACCGGATCTAGAAAATTATTTGAGGCAATAATAATTTTTTTTAATAATTTCAGTAGAATAATAGTAATATTTTAGACATATATAACTGAAAAATAACAAATTAAAAAGATACATTAGAACCCCTGAATTCCATGCCTAAACTTTTATTATAATATCACCTCACTGCTCTTTCTTTACCTCACAAATTATATGAGGCATTTTTATCACACAAATTAACTAACACTCAGTTTTATAATTTTATTTCAATTAAAAAAATTATAATTTAAGAGCAAGCCACCTTACACTGGACTACTTTAAAGTGTGTATAATGTATATTACCATTTATATGGAGCATATATATATATATATATATATATATATATATATATAGGTGAAGACAGTTGATAAAAAAAAATTGGGAAGAATCTTTTCACTCTATGAGAAGGGAGGGAAGGAAAAGCAATAAACAGAGAAAAGATACTCCAATTATTAGGGAGGCATTGGCAATATTTCCACACCAATTTTATCCACAGTCCTTACTTTAAAAAAAAAGAAAAAGAAAATGACTAGAAAGACATGAGCTCATTAATACTTCACCCATTATTATATAGGACAATACTTATTTATTTGTAGATAACCCAATTATAAATGTACACAGTGTTTGTAATTACAAAATTAAAATAATAAATAAGGAAAACACATAGAGTGATTGAATTTATTTCAAAAAAAATTATTTTCTTTATTTATTAATTTCCAAATTTGGAAATAACAGACAATATGTACATTTGTGATTGGAGCACATCAGCGGTCAGTAGAGTAATTTCTTAATTTTGAAATAACAGATAATACATTTGTGATTGGAGCACATCAACGGTCAGTAGAGATCAACTCACGATGAGTAGGTAAGTATTGTCCTATTTTATAATAGGGTTAATTACACTCACACCCCCTGAGGTTTGTTCTATTGATAGGTAGATGAAAGTTGGGCTCTTTTTGAACACTCACACCCCTTGTCAGAAATTTAACTCAAACAGGCCCTTAGAAGATGGAAAAGGACAAAATTACCCTTCAATAAAATATTAAGTTTTAATCTAAAATATTAAAATGACAAAATTACCCTTTAACATTATTACCGCATGTTTCTCTCTTACAAACCCAGAAATCTGCAACTCTCACATCTACCCTTTTCACTTTCGTGAGAAACCCACCACCACCACTTCCACCATTGTCACCCTTTTACACACGGTGTTGGGAAACGTGCAAGTTTTTAAAACTTTTGAGGGATTTAAAATCACGGATCTTGATTCATCACACAGAGACAAGTTTTATGCAAAGATAAATAAAAGATGATGCATAATTCAATAAACAGATTGAATACTTACATCAAAGGTCTGAGTAAACCTTTTGAACTTTCCTCTAAAGTGAATGTTCTCACTTATTGTAGATCCCTTTAGCAAGATCATTTCTCCTTCCGTTCGATTATTATCTTCCCTTTAGGAATCACCAATATGCCTTGATGAATGACCTTGGAATCTAGGCTGGTGGTAGCCTCCTTTAGAAGAGAAAACAAAACCCTAAAATCTAGAAAGAGAAAGTGTATTCCTTTTTCTTGTTCTCCAAGTCACACCTAAAATATACATGAACTCATGTATATATAGGCAAAATAAAAATAAGAATAAGGAAACAATAAATCATTCTCCATCTCTAATTCAACTTTCTCAATCCTAATATGACTCCAATATCAACTTGGGCTATTGGTGAGAATCCTTTTGGGCTTACTATTTTCTTGGCTCCTATAAATTAATAATTGGTCCGGTCCATTAAACCATGGACCCAATTCAATTAATTCATAAATTAATTTCTACTCCACTAAAAGAAATTAATTGCACTCCAATTAAATAGTAAATAACCTCTAAGTCAATGTTGCACTTTGACCCCTCTATGCTTAATTATTTATCGGATAATTAAAGCCATCAATCCGACAACATAATTAATATAATTATTTTGTTACCTTTGATTATTTCCGACTCGATCACAATAAAATATTTATTTGACAAAAAATAATAATAATAAATATATATAGAAAACATTTGTTTAAAACATACGAAGGCCTTCGAATTTAATTTGTGATCAACCATAATCAAAACAAAATAAATACAAATAGTACTGATGCAAATATTGAGAATATAGACCTCTAATTATTAATTACATAATTACCCAAAGTGTCGATCTAAGGATCCCGAGGTATCTGCCGAACAAATCAAAGTAATTATTAATTAATAAAAGAGTCTATACTTCTCTCATGCTTGAGAGTCAAAAGCCATGACTGTGATAGAGAGCAATTGCATACGACAGCTCTCGCAATATATCTCAATCTATCGTGGACTCGGTTTAAGTCTTAACTAATTAAATGTCCATCCATAATTACCGACTTTAAACCATTTATGATTACTAATTTATATCATAGTATTAATTGTCATTACATACATATATAAATATATTTTGTAATCAAGCAGACACCATCAATTCCATAAAGAATCGAAAAATAATACATTCCATTCACCAATTGTATAATTCTTTAATAATAATATCCAAATAAGAAACCATGACTTTTACAATCCAAAATTAGAATTTGCTATGCTAGGGCACACATATCCTAATAGACGGAACCAACTATTTTTAGACTAATAAATCAAACACCACAACCACTTAACAGTCCCGCCACCACCACTTCATAGCCCCGTCACCACCACTTCACACTCCCACATCTCATATCTCTCTATATATATATGTATATATATGTGGGAAAAAACCTGTTTCATATATATATATATATATATATATATATATATATATATATATGTATATAAACAAAGATAAAAAAAAATAATAAAAAAAAACACCATCAGATTCACAGCAATTAAACCCACTTGAAACTCAAATATTTTACTGTGGCTTTTGCTTCTAGACCAGCTATTCAAATTGCCCATAAATTGGATTTATTGGCTATAAGCAGCAAAAATAAAATAATCTTTGATGATGTATTTTCATCCAAAATAAATCAATCAAACCCAAGATTCCCAAATTCAGGGATTTGGGTTTAGCATGGGTATTGGTAATTCAGAGCATGGATATATACACACACACACACTATATACATAGAAATTACCCAATTTAATTTGGTAATCTAGAACATAGCAAAATAGCTGCATACAGTGAAGCACTTCAATGTGATGAAGTCAACCACCCCGATGAAGTTACCGGCAACGATGATAGGGTTTGATGAAGCGAAGATGATGGGGTTTGATGGGTTCTCCACGATATCTGCCACCGCTTCTGTCTTTCTCCACCCACAATTATATACAACCACCCACCCTTCTCTTCCCCCTCTCTCCCACCACCACCAGCCTACCACTAAAATAGCACGAATAGTGACATTATGTATCAAACCAACCCAATCGGATCGATACGCTTGGTAAATGGCTGAATTGAAGCCTAATTTTGACCAAACTGTAATCTACTCCGTACATTTTTTTTTTTTTACCTGACAATACACTCTGGAACTTGACAAAGATGAAGCCAAAGCAAGGGCATTCAAGTCATTTAACAAATTAAATGTAGGTGTTGACAATTCAAAGGGCATTTAGGTCATTTTATTATGTGTCATATGTGACTGGGGAGTCTTTGTTAACTTTACCAAACTTGAGGGGGTGTCATTGTTCAAAAAGAGACTAACTTTCATCTGTCTGTCAATAAAGCAAACCTTAGGGGGTGTGAACGTAATTAACCCTTTATAATACCATAACTATTTTTTTATTTATTTAAACTTTAACTTTTTTTTACCTTATTTTCTTCTTCTATTATAGTTTTTTTTTTTAAAGATATTATTTATTAAGCATAAAAAATAAAATAATTTATGACAAATTATATAGGTCTTTTATCATCAACTAGGTGAAATTCAATATTCAAAGCATCCCAATTTAATTCTTAAAAAAAAAAAAAGAAAAAAAAAAAAAAAAAAAACATGATACTTGAGTCATTCCAACCCTTGAATGATGGGGCCCACTACCACATTCATGATTCAAGGGCTACCATTGCCTTGGGATACCATACCTTCGGGGTATTTAATACTTTTTCTCAAGACGGAGGTTAAAAAACGCGAGAGACCAAAAAAATTAAATATTAGAGAGAGGGGAGGGCAGTTGTAGTATTTGAGAAAAATAGTAATTTAATTATAAAGTTATGGTTAAAAGTATCATTTCCTTTTAAGATTAAAGTGTAAATATTGTCTCCCTAATTATTTTATTGTCTTATTTATTACCATTATTATTTTATTTTAATTCTATATTGATAATAGCTATTTATTGAAATTTGAAAGGTGTAATTCTAGAATGTTGAGTTATAAAATTATTGTCTAATTTATATGTTGTATATGTAGAATTTATTAGACCTATTAATAAGATTTGATGTATTATGTCGTCGATGTCTTACAATTTGTGTTCAAATTCCCTACCTCCTTAGACCTACCATAATTTAAGATGCAAGCACCATTAAGTTAATGTTGTCAACTGCAAAATGGAGGATTAATTGACTGAGAACCCAAACTTGCCTTCACAGGTAAGAAAAAGTGAGAAACGTGTCAAATTATAAGAGAATAGTAATAAAATAAAATAAATAAATAACAAGGAACATCTCAGGCATTGTTTGCTGCATTTTTATATTAAATTATATATTAAAAAAAAAAATATATATCAGAGGGTAAGTTTGTATCTAATAATTAAATTACTAACTAAATAAAAGCTCATAAAGAATATATTAAAAAAAATAAGGTGATTTCCGCCCCCCTCCCTCTTTTTTCACGTGTAGCGATACTTGAAAGTTGAAACACTTAATCTGGTCTAAGGAAAAACTTGCTGATCTTTCGACATTAGTCAAAAAAATATTGATATCACAAGCTGGGCCCTGAATTAGGTGTGGAAGCTGAGAGGGTTAATCACGTGGACCTTGTGGTCATCAATGGAAGCTATCAACTTTAGATGAGGAAAGAAGCTTCTGACTGGTCTCCTGTGCTTGCAGTCCCTTTTCCATGGCCGTCTAAATATTTTTACATAGTTCCAAGGCCAATTATGTGTGTGTGTGTGTGTTATAATTTATTCAGATCATATAAATCTTAAATTATATACTGTAATAATAATTTTCCATGAACATGTTACCTAAGTTGCGGAAAAGCATATCCTTTGACTTAAAGTTCCAAACTTCTATGACCCTAGACATTGTCTCTACATCGTATGCTATTATTGACCTTTAGCTTTTGCAAATTGCAAATTGCAAATTGTTATTTTGCTACATTAAGTTATAAGTTATTATCAACTGCAAACGCGTTGTAATTGAGACCAACTTACACGGTAAATCACTCTTAAACAATGAGTAATGTTGATTTTTGAATAAAAAGACTTTTAAAAATAACAATTTTTTTTTAAAAAATATTTATTTTAACATCAAAACATTTATGTAATCGATACACTAGAATAGATAATAATATCATTTTTCACAAATAATTTATGTTGGTGGCGCTATTTTAATATAAGTTGCATAATCACCTCTTGGTGATACAACTCACCGATGCATCACATCACCGATCTGAAAATGGCAATGACAAGATCTCATGAAATCAGCAGTTTTTAAAGAGAAATAATTATGTGGGCCGTCTCGGCCCATTTTTTACTGGGCCTAAACAATCGACAGAAGCTGTTTGTTTCAACTTTTGCTTTCACGCTTCTCATGCCCACCACTACTCATAGACATGGACTTGATGTAAAGTAACACTATTGACTTAAAGTAAAGCAAATTTCTACCTAAGAAATTATTAAATGGTTCGCAAACACAATCATATCACGTATACCCTTCTTTTAAACTGTTTTTCAGAATCAATTCAGTGCTTCTGTTTGATCAAGAATCATCATCTTTCTAGGAGATTCATTTCTCATCTTCTGTTTTTGCCAAGAATCATTCTTTTTATCACATTGATTTTCTTTTCTTCTTTTCACACGCTGTCAGTGTAGATAATTATGTCTTAAGTGATTTTTAAATTATTAATTATCTATCAGAAATACAAACCAATAGATGAATTCAATAAAATAAAGTACTCAGTATTTATAAAGTTGAAAGTTGAATTCCCTAGAACCTTATGTCACATTGGTTTGGTACCACTCGGCACTCACTTCTAAGCAGAAATGAATGGACGATGTTTTTTGACAAACAAAAATAATTCTTTTTACCAAAAATAAAAAAAATGGGTATATTATATGTCAGCATACGAGTTTGAAAAAGACACCTCTGAAAATATTGTAAAATTTCTCCAATCAACACCTATAGTAGTTGACAGAAAAAATCAAAGACTATACTGTCACTATCCAGCGAGGAATCCTACTTTCGCACCTTGATTATTATCATTTTCTTATTTATCTTAAAAAGACAAAATCTTAAAAATACCCACTTAAATTTTCACAATATGTCATTATATATTCTTATTGTTTATGTCCGTTTCACTCTCATACTTTCTGGTCCTTCATTACCTCACAATCTTATTATCATTATTATTATTATTTTTTTTTTTGGTCATTCCAAAGGCTCAAAGGCCGAGCCAAAGCGACAATACAGAAGTATAAAGTTAAGTCAAAAAAGACATACAAATCTTGAAACAAAACAAATAAAATGAGGAACGAACTTCAAATTTGTAGAGGAAATAGAGTCCAAAACTCTGTAAACAAACTATTATGAGAGAATATAACAAATAGGAGAGACCCAAAAATCTGACCATTATTACGACAACTGTTTTAAAACTATAACCACAAGGCGTTTCGACACCCACACACTCCACACAAGATCAAATCAAAAAGAAAAAGATCCAATCAAGACGAAAAAACCGACATTATGCTCACACGTAAATGTAATATACGGTATATACCTTATAAAGATGCCATAGGTTTCTCACACAGATGGCCCATCACTTGTCAGTATAATCTTTTTGTCATAGCATAATATTATTTGGCACACAACATTTCGCAATTTCAATGATATTATGAGGATCATATTATACAAGAATTAAAATTGAAACATGATGTTCAAATTGTCAAGATAATATGATTTTTTTTTATTTTTAATATTAATACGATCAATTATATTCTAAGATATTGTTTTTTTTTGACGCCATTAAAGTAATTGAACAGTGGCTAATGGTCGAAGCTTCTGATAGAGACAGAAAGGACAGCACTCGCACTCGGCATTAAGTTTAAGGATGCCAAATCAGGCATTATTCACTTTGTAATCTAATCTTAATCTAATTCCAATTCAAGTTCAGATTTCTTTACAATAATATATTAAATTCTTTCTTTCCTTATTTTTTTTTATTATTTTTTTTTTCTTGGTTCCCTCTGTTCAATTCTTATAATTTTATTTTATTATTATTATTTTTTTAAGTTAAAAGGTTTTGATTGGACGATTTCAAAGTGATCCAGGACTCTATAATAATTTTATCAATTTTTTTTTTGTCATTAAAATAATAATTTAATATTCTTTTTCTCTTAAATTAGGCGGAAGGGAACATCAACAGTGACTCGAAAGTAAGACGGAAGTGACAAAACAACTAAAGCAGCATTCAAAAAAAAGTATATAAATTATGAAAGTGGAATGCTCTTTTGCTGACATTCCTTACCAATTGAGATGCATTATTGAACCCTTTATTAAAAGGCTAAAAGATGGAGAAATTATTAAATAGTTTTGAATTAGAAGGTGATTGATTTTTAAAAAAAGCAAGGAAGTATGGATATAGACACGGAACATGAATGCGATATTTTTAAAAAAATAAATAAATAAATAAATATAAATACGATATGAATATGTCAAAAAATAATAATTTAATATATTATTATATATAAAACTTAATAGTTTTTGTTCATTTCATCTATACAAATCATGAATAAAATCACTAATTTAAAGTTCAGAGCTAAATGCTTGTTATTTTTATTTTTTTAATATATATTATTTTTTAATTAATTCATAATATAATTTAAATTTTATTGAATTCCATTCTTCCAAATATATATATATATATATAAAATAAAATTACAAAACTATCCCACGAAAGTGTCCAGAAAGTTGTCTAACAAAAAAATAAAATATTTTAATTTTAGTACAGTTCTAATCATGTCCGAGGCTGTTTCCATGTGTCTAACGTTCAACAAAGCCTAGACACTCTTAAATGAAATATCGTGTTTTTTAAGTTGATTAAAAAAAAATTAAAAAACAATAAAGAATAAATAAGGACTCTTTGTCAATTTTTAAAAATAACAAAAACACGTTTCCAGATTTTTATCCCAATCAATAATCCCATGTCAAATCAATTGGAGGAGTGTCCTAGGCACTCGATCATTACCAAACTGACTATAATATTTTTCTGTCCGTGAAGATCCAGCCAAAGCGCTTTCGACTTCTAATAGGCTCTTAACTAAATCAGAATCATTCTCCACGAGTCCATGAGAAGTGATCCCGGTTGGAGTTGGATCACATATGATGGTTGTTGCATCCAAAGTTGACTAGTTTCCCTAAACCAACCCAATTTAGTAGTGCTGGACAATATTTCCCTTCCATGAAAACGAGATGGTGATGCAGCCCAGCATATATGGGTGATGTGGTCCATACAAAGTTGTGTACTAAAATTAAAAATGGATCAATTATTTTTATTTATTTATTTATTTTTTAACGGCCGATAACGTTTCTCTCCGTGACCATAGAGAGGGTCTTTCTCAATCTCCTATAAGATAACCGAATTTGCTAAAATTGAAAATTAAGTATGGAAAATTTTAAACATTAAATTTTAGGCATTGAAATTTTAAATATTCAATGTATTAATTTGAAAATTTATTTTATAATGTTTTAATTTTAAGTGTTGAATTCATTAAAATTGTTTATTAAATACAAAATCTAAAGTCTGAAAGTTGTTCAAATTACATTTTTGCCCTCAATATTTGATACTCATAATAATTTTATATTTAATAAAACAATCACATTCGCTAAATAAAATATATCAATTTAATAATGAATATTATTGTCAAATCTAATAATAAATATGTCAAATCAAACTTAAATAATTAAAATTATTCATGCAGTACTCTAAATTTAAAATAATGTTTTTTTAAATAAAAAAAAAATTATTCTATCATGAAATTTACTGTCATTAACATTTATTTAAAAAGTACCAACCAAACCGAATATATATAAAAGAGTTTTTCAAAAAAGAGAACTTACTTATAATGCTCGGTTTCAAAAGCGGGAAAAGTCATGAAGTATTGATTATTTCAAAGTAGAGTAGTTACAGGGGCAAAGCCAGGTTTGCAAAGTAAGAGAGGTTAAAGATAATAAAATTTGAAGATGAACACAATAAAAGTAGTAAAATATTAGAATTTTTTTTTTTTTTTTTTTTTTTTTTTTTTTTTTTTTTTTTTTTGTAGAATTGAGATATGGTAAGGGTATATTGTGTATTCAAAATGGTCTTACTTCCATGTTCAATTAACTAGATAATGAAATTGATCATTTTTTTACTCAATCTGAGAGGACTTAGAAACCTAATTTACCAAGTTTAGATCTCAACTTAAAATTAAGTATAAAAACATGTTTGTTATCTACCATCAAAGTACCCATTGGAATTCATTTTCCGTGTAAAAATAAAATAAAAAATTATCCAATTGAATTTTGAACATCCATTCAACTATTAATTGATAAAGGTGCTTAGATTTTAAAATAAGACTACTCTAGGGAATATGGGTTTATATCCTAATTTGAATGAAAAGTTGGATGTTTCCTCACTTTTTAATAGTTGTAAACTTTTTGAATTGTGGTTTCTAATTAACATAATTTATGCTCTTGCTTAAGGGAGAAAATTTCAAAGATAAACACATGAACAGTTTGAAGAAGGATAGTAGCAGCATATAGCCCAGATAAACATATGAACCGTTGGGCTAATAGGAAGAGGAAGAGTACTACTACAAATTGATTACATATGCACTGGGCTTATATGAACAGTAATACTATTTTTTTTTTTTTTTAATTGAACCTGGGCTATAGCCCAGGTCAACCCATTAATGGTTCCTCCTTAAGTAGTTAATAAAAATAAAAATAAAAAAATTTAAAACCTAGTAACTTACCCACTTTTGCAACAAGGGATAAGCAATCTTTCTTGCGCTTAAAAATTTTACTCTCTTTTAGGTTGTACTTACCATCGTAAGCGGTATCCAAAAATTTTATCTTTTAAAAAGCCCATAAAGACATGGATATATGTTATATGAAAAACAATTTATAGCTTTATTATTTAGCGGAAAAAACAAAAGTTATATTTTCATACCTAATCCATTTTGAGGATTTTCTTAAATTTGGACAAGTTATACACCTAGGGGTGCACACGGTTCCAGTCGGAACCGGAACCGTTCACAACGGTTCCTAAAAAACGGAATCGGAACCATATAGATTAAAATCGAACCGGAACCGAACCGTAGAGTTCGGTTCCATGAGAACCGTTAACCATGAGTTGAGAGCGCCTGAAGCTTGCGAACCCGAACTGGAACAGCAGCGATGGAACTGAAAGATATGGGTTTTGATGTTTTTGAACCATCTGAAATGATATGCCGACAAATCTGAAATATATGGGTTTTGAAAGGTAAAGGTAAATATTTTTCAGAGACTTCTTTTTTGGAGGCTAGAGTAAAAAAGAGCTCCAGCTGGGCTTGGAAAAGCATGTGTAGTTGCAAAGAGGTTCTCAAGAGAGGTTTATGATGGAGGGTGGGTACAGGTGATGGTGTTAATGTATGGACAGACCCTTGGGTTCCAAATTTGCCAAGATTCAACATTATTTCAACCTGTCCTGAAGGTTTCTCTGTTAAACTTGCTAGAGAGAGAGAGAGAGAGGGGCAAGTTCAGATCTGAGAACGAAAGACAAGTACAGAGTCGAGAGAATAGAGATGGAAGCGAAGTTCAGATCTGAGAAAGAAAGGCAAGTTCAGAGTCGATTGAATAGAGATGGAGGCGATTGATTTAGAATCTTTAGATGGTTAGATGAGGTTTCAAACATGTGGCTGCTTGTAGGCCTTTAGTTTAAAATAACTAATTAAATATATAATTATATATATATATATATATATATATATATATATATATGGTTTCGGTTCTTACCAGGTCCCACGGGCTGGAACCGGAACCGGAACTGTACACTCACGGTTCCGAAATTAAGAACCGGGATTAGAACCGGAACCGAAACCGTGAGAACCGGAAAAAACGGTTTTGGTTCTGGTTCCGGTTCCACAGTTCCGGTTCTTTTGTGCACCCCTATATACACCATTTATAGTATTCTTTAGATTAACAAATATTTGTAATATAATATCTTATTATAATACAAGGACATTATTGTCTTTTCAAACTTAAAGTTATTTTCGGACAATGATAAATGAATTTAGAAAAATTAAAATAATAAAAATTGAATAGTCCTGTAATTTGTTCAAACCTTAAAAAGACGGTATAGTGTAATTTAATATTTTTATTGTATTGTATAATGTACACATAAAAATATTCCATGTATATACGGGAGAATCCCGTATGTATCAGAAATTAGCTTATGTAATCAGTGCTTTTGGGAGATGACTTTTTCGTAGGCATTAGCCGAGTGGACTATCTTTGCACTGGGTGTATGGTGAATATTCTAAGAGATTGTTGAGGAGGTCATTAAAGTCTTTAAACAATGGCTTACTATGGTTGAAGCTTCTCATTGAGACAAAAACGACAGCTCGCATTAGGCATTATTCACTTGTAAGGTTTTCAGTTGTGGTATCGGTCGCATTCGGGTGTAACGGACTTAGATGAGTATCGGTATTACGTAACGGTATCAATTATCGCACTCTTAAATTTTTTTCAAACACACACATGTTAACTAAAATCAAGGACGGATTCAGAAATTGTTAATGGGATGAATTAATATTTTTTGGGTGGGCTAATACTAATAATAATAATAATAAATTTGGACCGGGCTAAAATTGACTATAGTTTTTGGATGGGCTCAGGGCCACCCAGCCCAAAATGCACCGCGACTTCTTATAACATAATTTGATAAAGATGACTCTAAGAGACTCCAAACTTATGCTCGGTGTACAAACTACAAAGTATAAAGCCACACACAGTCACGCAACCCACTTTTTTCAAATCAAAGGTAAACTCTAAGAGACAATCATTGTTGTTTTTGTTGAAAGTTTGCTCTACATATTGTCCAATATACTCAGCTTTCCAATTTTTTATTTTTTATATATTTTTTTTTTTGTCTTTTTAATCTAGCAAACAGACTGCAAGTCTGCAAAGTGCAAACATAAAAAAGCTAATGTGGCTGGTATGGGAAAAAACATAACTGAGCGTAACGCAGGTAATAAAGGCGTACCGGTCGATCCTGTTGTGAATCGGTATAGATAACTTAGAAATTTGTATATGTATTGGTTAATACGGTGAACACTGTTTGTAATCTATAGTCTAATCAAAATCCATGATTTCTTTATACTTATTAAATTTTTATAGGTTTACCGATTTTTTAGTTGAAGAATTTTATGTGAGCACTTGCATTTTTATCATTTTTCTAGTCATTTTGATATTCATGCATTTTTATTTTATTACCGGAAATTATGATTTAAGTTGCAAATGTGTTTAATTTAGTTAAATGTCATTTGTTTATTTCATAAAGGGCATTATGGACTTTTTGTTTTACAAATGGTATATATGGTATTTGATTATTTTATATAGGGCAAAGTAGACTTTTAGTAGGCACATGGCATAATTGGCATTTAGAAATAATGAAAGGACTTTTTGGTCATTTTTGCGTGGTCTTGCATATGACTAATTGTGAGCTTGACACATGGGGGTTTACATGGCCACATATTGTGTGTGTGTGTGTGATGACATATAGTATTACAATTGAATGGGATAGACACAAAACACAATCTGCAAAATGCCATTTTTCATCCCTTTGTTCTCCTTCATAGTAGTCTTCTTTACATGACAGTTTGAAGCTTTTGTGTTGGGATTTTGGGAACGGTTTGTGAATGAAAAGTGTAGTTGATGTCTTGGGCTTCATTTTGGTAGCAAAGTTGCAATCATTTCTTCACTGCTGGGATTTTAAAATCTTATTTGAAAAGGGAAGGGTTGGTTGAATTTCAAGAGGTGTTCTTCATCTTTTTGCAAAATTGGTAGCTTACTTTGGATTGCTTTAAATTGTTGGTAGCTGGGTTTTCAAGCTGCAAAGAGGTAGGATTGTCTAACCCTCAATTCCTTTGCCTTTAGTAAGTTAATTTCTTTCAAATTTTGAGTTGCAAAGTGTATACAAATAAAACTGAAATTCTGTGCTTCTAAAACTTAATTACATGCAACTGTTTTGCTCAATTCATGTAAATTCGTAATTTATCTTTTAGAGATGATTTGATATTATGATAATATAGTTAATTAGATTTCATTGAGATTTGGTTTCATTTAAATTGGTTGAAAAATGAATTTATTACTAATTTTTGAAGTTATAGTGTTCTTGCTGGAAATTCTGGGTTGGGGGCAAATTTTGTTCGAATTTTTCTCATCAAACCTGATATAAATGGTAAGGGATTTTGATGAAGTAACATTTTATCTTGAAAATATAGTCTTTAAACTTTCAATGGGCTTTGGATTCACTTAATTTGGATGAGAATTGAATTTTTTATGATTTTTCAAAGTTGGAAGCAACAGGCTGGAAATCAGTTTTCTGGGCAGAATTTATTTCAAAATTTTGGATCAAAACTGTTCCAATTGGGAAGGGATTTTGTTAAACTAAATTGACACTTTCAAAGTACATTGTTTAAGCTTTCATTAGGCTTTGGAATCACTCAATTTGACATATAATTGAAATTATTATGAATTTTCAAAGATGGAGGTAACAAGCTGCGTATGAATTGTTAACAACTAGTAGAGGTTGTTTTAACCCTCACACCCTTTGTTTCCTTGTGAATTAAATCTTTTAAATTGAACCATTATATGACTTAAATTAGGCTTTCTTTACAAGCATGTTGTGTAATTAAAATCTGAAATTTTATAACTTAGACAGAAATGATGCGTTATGTGTTTTAAATATGGAATTTGAGCTCTTAAAATGTTGTTGATGTTTATGTGCTTAAAAACTGAAATTCAAGTAATCACAATGGTTGTATTGTTATTGTTTGACAATCTAGAAATTATATATTTAGTTCACTTCAATTATGGATTGTTTTGTTATAAGTTTGATGTTGTAATAGTGTTCAAAGAACTGAATGATACATTGTCCTTGAAACATGCTGCCATGATAAATTTGCTGTCAAAGCGTGTCCATAGAATTTCTATATGTTTTCTATGTCTTATAACTTCTATGTTGTATAGATTAGATGACAACATACTTGAGTTGATTTCTTGAAGGCTGTGATAGTATGTCATTGTGAAGCTTGCTGCCATGATATATTTGTTGCCAAAATATGTTTATAAAATTGGATTTTGATGTGAGTAATGATATGGTATTATAATATTGTGAAGCATGTGCATTCATCCATAGTATTGGGTATGAAAGAAAAGGGGAAAGTGTTTTGAAATGAAAGTGAAAGGGATTTTTGGGAGAAAAAATTTTGATAAAATGGTTTTTATGAAAACCCGAACGCTGCGGGGGTACCAACAGTTCGTGGAGTTAATGTAACCAAGAGGAAACTAGGGAGATCGTCCGAGCGTAGTTGAGCTATCTGGGCTCCAAATGACGCCGCGGGGGTACCAAGGGTCAAGGACAGTAGCCAATTCTTCTCTCGGCGCTGAGGGGTTACCGAAGGGGGTTACATTAACAGTTTGAAAAGTGACGGTTGGTTTTGGAAAAATGGGGAGCGATATCGCATGACATTGCACCCATTGCATGGCATATCCATTCATGCCTTGGTTTGAAAATGTGATATTGTGGTTATTTCTCTCCCGGCATGAATGTGGTAAATATGGAGTAATAGAGATGGATATTCTCAGTTTGTGTTTATGATTAGACATGAGTAGTTATCTTTTTGTCTAGGTGCAGTAATTCATTAATGCTAAAGGGTTCCTTAGGTATTAATAGAAGGATAGTCCTTTCACGGTACAAGGGTTTACCTTTAGACTAATGGTTGTGCTAATTAGAAAGGTGATACTTTGTATAGAAGGTTGTATTAAGGGGAATGATTTTGACTCTGCTTATATGGCACTTTATATTATTCTGTGTTGACTGTTTTTGTGTGATAGCATGATTATGTGATGATTATTTTCCTCCTGACTAGCATGACTCCCTTTCTGATTCCTATTCTTTGTTTGGATTCATGAGGGTATTAAGGAGTGGTGGTTAGACATTTCATACTGAGTTATGGTTGCTCATTCCTATTACATATACATTTTTTTCAGGTTATGGACAAGAGGTCGTAGAGGGATTTCCTCCACAGCCATGGATGGATGTTGGATTCTATTTGGTTATTTATCTTTGTCTAAATGGGAAATGTATATTTTGAGACCAGTATGTATATTTGTAAATATTTTTCCAAACAGATCGTGTTTAAATATTGTAATTAAAGGATTATGGGATTTTACGTATGAAACCTCCTTTCATATTTTTAGATAAAGTGTGAACGGGGAACTTTATTTAAAATGATTTTGAATCAAGTGATTTTTCTATTATCAGCTATGGACATTAAAGTTTTATTAAATTTTTTTTTTTTTTTTTTTTTTTTTGACATTGTTCCAAGGCTCGGTCAGACATTTCTGAATACAAACATTTCTTTATTCTGTTTTATATTCACAACCTAGATTACGGTTGAGGGTCATGACATTTTAATTGAATTAGATATGACTATTTAACAATTTCTCTTTAATCACTAAACATATAATAAAATGCAAAAGAAGATGGAAAGTAACAGAACTAGAAAAGGAACCAAATAAGTGTGTGAATTATTGAGATGTCTTATCATGATGGATTCCAAAAATTATGTAAGGATGTAATAATAATTTTTTTAAATATTTTTAAGGGGTAATAGAAATATTTTATGGGTATATAATTAAAAAAAAAAAAAAAAACAAAACAATACGGGTATATGCTATATGAAACACATACAGTTTAAAGACCATTAAATCATGTAAGCATCAAAATTTGTTATATGAAACACATAAAGACACACTCAATCTGGGTATATGTTATATGAAACACAATTTATATGTTCATACATAACGGCATTAGAATATTTTTTTATCTTTTACGAGTCTTCAACAAGGGTACCAAATTATAATATTGTTGAAATGAAGAAGTGAAAATACTGTTTATGTCAGATACACTTTTTTCCTGAATCGAAACCACAATTACATATAAACAAATATAGTTATGGTTATTCCCAATTCTAAATCATAAACCAACCACTCCTAATTTTTATCTAAATTAATGTACTTAGTGAGGCTTAAAGAAGCTCACTTCAATACCGGTGTCAATGACAACATACACCCCAGCTGCAATTAATATTCCACTTAGACCCATTCCTAAGAGGCCCAAACCCCAGTTCAGCCACCAAATTGGGCTATAACCCTTGGGCTTCTTAACCTTGAGCCACATAAAACATGGATAAGCTAAAGTCACTAGTAATGCTATCCTCCGATTAGTCCTGCTAGGCTTCCTAGGAAGTGGATTGCCACAGCAACAAAGAAGCATCCGTATCCAAACATGGTCCTAAAAATTGCTCGGAGCCACCAGGGGCATGGCTTCCTCATCCTTATTGTGTACTTGGACTCCATGTCGTCGAATGGGCATGCCATAGATTTGGAAAGAGTTCACCGCGTTTATTATCACAAATAAGCTTGTTAGTCCTAGAGCGAATTGTGAGGCATCTTTTCCGTGGAAAGCGTACAATACTGTTAGCATGCCTCCATTTTCTGGTATCTGCAAGTGAATAGTAATTCTCATTTAGCAAGAAGAATTCAACCTATTATTTGCCAAAAAAATATATATGTATTTTATTGTTTATTTTTCAAATTAAGAGTACAAATTTGTATAGAATGAGGTGAAAAATAATATATACCATATGACCATAAGCCCAATAGCCACCGATTTGACTGCATAAGCAAATTTGACACCTCTCCACATTGGCACTCGAGAGGGATGTTTTTCACTTGAAGGCATAATGGCCTAAAATAAACAAAACATATCCAAATATTCTATTAGACATTTGAGTGTATTAACAACGTGAATATCATAAATTGATTAAAATAGGATCAATCCTTAATTAATTTGTTAGAGAAATCATTGGATGGACGATGACATATATATGGTCTAAGACTACTAAAATAGTTAAAACAATCCAGCTTCAACATTACTGGACTGCAAAAACACTAGTGTTTCAATATGAAACGTGTTAATAATAATAATAATAATAATAATAATAATAATAATCATTGATCTGATTTTGGTCAACGAATTGTTGACCTTATTATGGGTCAAACATAATGAGCACTGAAAAGTGCGCATTTAAACCCGTTAAGCTTAAGCATTCTAGTACCTTTATCTATCTTACTTTGCCGTTTTAGACTTATTACGTGTTATTTATATTTTCAGGCACTAATCCCAAAATTGAGCTAACTCAACCAAATAAGAGCTTAATTGAAGCAATCCTGAGATAAACCAAAGGAGGGAGCAAAGTGGAGAAAGAAAGGAGCAAAAAGGAATCAAAGTTGTGCAGCTGAAAAGTTCGATCGATCCAACTTAGAGTTCGATCGATCGAACATCTATGATCGATCACAGTACTTCTCGATAGATCCAACCTTGGCCTTTGCTGAAATTCCAAGTTCGATCGATCCAACATCACCTTCGATCGATCGAACCCTATTTTGTCCTATTCAAATGATTGATCTTATCCATAACTGTACGCCTACCAACCACTTTTGTCCTTTTCCCCATAAATATTTTTGAAATATCTCAGCCTTGTCCTTATTCGGAGGAGTCAGACCACTTCGATCGATCCAAGATGCAGTTCGATCGATCGAACCCATCTTCGATCGATCCAAGTTAAGGTTCGATCGATCGAACTTCCTCCAGTGAGAAAAAGTTAAAGTCCAGCTCATTTATTCCGTCCTTCACCCAATCATTGGAGAATATACCTTGCACGACCAAAGCTCATCATAGGGTGTATTTGACCTACCTATATAAGGAATATGATACATTTTTTGGTAAGGAGCCTAGAGTCTCTTGTCACACATTGAAAATCATCTTGGAGGCTATTCTTGGAGAGGAAGAAGGGAGGAAGCTAGAGCAACCATTGGAGGAGATCTTCATCTACAAGGAGCAGCCATGGAGTTAGCCCTTGAGGATTGGATCATCACTACCATGAGTGGCTAGACATCTTCTTGGGGCTAGAGTTAGCCCCAAGCATGCTTTCTATACTCTAATCTTGTGTATTATTGAGGGATTAGTGTTGTATGATACATCTTGATATTCATGTATATATAAATCTTGATTATTTCATGGTTTGTATGGTTTAATGCTTCCAATTGACTATTCTATTCTACCCATATGTCTATGTATGCTAGAGTAGGATATTCATGTGCTTATCTCTAGATTTAGTGTTTTTGATGCATGTCTATGTGTATTGATGCAATAGATCTAGAGATTATCAAGATGATATGCTTAATGAATGCTATTTTGGTTCATTTGATAGTTTATGCCTATTCTTGATGGTTTGTGCCTCTCCCCTAGTCTAGATAGCTTTATTTTCATGCTAGTAGTGTAGATTTAGTGTAGTGGTAGTATAATGTTAGATGGGAGGACAATCTACTCTTGATGTTTGATGTTCCATGCTTGTGAGTCCAAATGGCATATTCCTCTAATATTGTGTTGCATGTGGATTGTGAGCTTAATGAAGGATTAATGACTTGTTTTGATATATTGTGCTATCCCCATGTTGTCTAGACAATATATGCTCTATTGTTTAGATATATTGTGCTCTTCACATGATGTTTAGACAATACTTGCTTGATTTGTCATCCTTGCCAATTGAATCAACCTAATGCACACACACCCTTATCACATTGCAACACATCTATTATCCTCAATTGATCACTTGTTAGTAGTATAGAAAAGTATTGCTTGGTGGTGATCTCTACACCCCAAGACCTCTCTCTCTCTTATTTACCTCATATTATTTTATTTAGTTAAATTCAATTTAGCCTAATCAACCAACCAACCAATTGTGTGATCACTTGACCTACTAACCCTAATTACCATAGTTCACAATTCGATACACCATCAAATCCCTTGGGACGATCCCTACTCGCCCTATCTATATTTTATATAGAGAAAGGTAGTAGTGGCTTTTTATAAATGTAAAACTTGGCCACCTCCTAAACACACACAACTCTCAAGCTTGACTTGGTATCGCGACCTTTGTAAAGGACCGGTCAGTTTTTGGCGCCGTTGCCGGGGATTTTAAATTGGCAACGTCGAATTGTGAAATTCAATTAGGATTAGTACTCTTTTGATCGTGTCTTTACTTTCTTTTTATTTTCTGTTTTTGATTACTTATTAAGTTTGTTCTTCATTAACAAGGTGCATTGAGCAAGGAGCTAGCAAAGAACTTCCAAGTTAAGGAGCAAAGCAAAGCAAAGGAAAAATGCTTAAAATAAAGAGTTGCTAAAAAAAAAATTTTTTTGCTAAGCTAAGTTTTTAAATTTGGAGTTGAAGTGCTAAAGGACTATTGTGAGACCTTCTTACTCAATCTCCTTAGTTAAATCGGGGGCCCACGTGGAGGCATTTATTTGACATACATTGCATTTGAAAATTGTGGTTGTGAAGTTTAATTGCATTGTTGAGAAAGTTGCTTATTCGTGTTGCATTGTGCATGCATGGTCGTCGTTCATTGAGACCTACTCTTGTCCCTCTTGATTTGCATTTAGGATCCACTATTAGGAATCCAAGGGGAAGAGGAAGTTCACATAGAACCAATCTACCAATGGATGCTCTCAATGATGATCATGTTGAAGACCTTGGTCACATAGACCAACAAGGCATCCTTCACCCTAATGTGTAAAATGATAATATGCAAGTCACATTAGGCATGCCTAGGCCATACATTCATCAACCTCCTCAACAACAAGGCCAAATTCCAATGGGAATTCCAAGGTCAATGTATGCACCACAACCCCCCATCATTAATCAAGCTCAATATAACCAAGGTGTCTATGTTGCACCTCAAGTTGCTAATCCACCACTCGCATTGAGAGATCACTATGTGCCTAATGAGTATAATGCACCCACATGCATTCAATTGCCACCATTTAGAGCACACCATTATGAGATTAAAGCACAAACTATCCAAATGCTACCTAACTTTTATGGACTTCCTAGTGAAGAACCTTACAAGCATTTGGATGAGTTTCTTGAAGTTTGTTCTACCGTTCGATACACGGACATGCCGGAAGAAGTTTTAAGGCTGAAACTTTTTCCATTTACCCTTAAAGATAAGGCGAAGTATTGGTTCAACAACCTTAGGCCTTTTTCTATAACTTCTTGGGCAGAAATGCAACAAGAATTTTTGAAAAAGTACTATCCGGTTTCGAAGACCAATACTATGAGAACCGCAATTAGGGAATTCACACATGGGGAGGGAGAAACTTTCCACGAGGCATGGGAACGCTTCAATGAATTGCTTAGGAAGTGTCCTCACCATGACATGCCTAAATGGCAATTGGTCCAATTCTTCTTTGAAAGCTTATCGGACAATTATAAAAGCATGGTTGATGCTTCAATGGGAGGTTCTTATATAAACCGGCAAGAGGAAGACGTGTGGCGTCTTTATGAGAGCATGAGTGAAAACTCTTTGCATAGAACAATGTCATCTAGGAATGGTAGAAATTCTCAAGGTAGGAAGAGTGTTGGCTTACATCAAGTTGACCACTCAAATGATATAACCGCCGAGATGAAGTCTTTATCTCAAAATTTTGATCAATTGATCAATCAAAACTCGGCGAATCAAGTGTCTTCCTTTCCTAATCATTCTCCTAGAGCTCAAAATGAATCATGCATGACTTGTTCTAGTGTTCTTCATTCTACTTCTAATTGCCCTCATGGACAAATTCAAAATGAACCCATTAAGCAAGTTAATGCAACATTTGTGAACCAAGGGAACAATCCTTATGGTAATCATTACAATCCCGGTTGGAGGAATCATCCTAATTTTTCTTGGAAAAACCAAGGGGAGGGCTCAAACTCTTCCCAAGGCGGTTTTCAAGGGAAATACATTCCACCTCCACTTCAAAACTAAGGATCCCAAGGTTCAAGACCATATAACTCACAAGGAAATCAATTTGCTAATTCTCATTTTCCTAACCAATCATATTCTCAAGGAAATTTTAGAGGTTCCGCTTTTGAGGAAAAGATTTTAAATGCTTTGGGCACTCTAGAAGCAAATACTCAATTGTTGCATTCTCATTCTCAGTCGATTGCTAAGCTAAAAACCCAAGTAGGGCAAATAGCTGAAACACTTAATGTTAGAGATAAGGGAAAGATGCACGTGAATGCCCCAATCAAACAACAATATGTTGTAGAACCAAATCCTCATTGGAAGGGCATAATGTTGAGCATGTCAATGCGGTAACAACCTTGAGAAGTGGTAGGGTAGTAGACTATCAAGTTAGAATGCCTAATGAAGAGAGTGAACCGGTACAACCTCAAGTTGTCACCCGTCCCGTTCCACACACTATTCCTCCTTCATTGCATGTGCATGATTTTGAGAATGAGAAGCCCTCAAATTGTGAGTTGAAAGATGATTTCCAAAGAGATTCATTGAAAACAGTGTTGAAAAATGTGTTTGAGAAAAGTTCTTTAAAAAATGTTATTCATGATTCTTCTTTGAAAAGTGATTTGAAATCCAATGAATCAAACAAGTCCAATGCTGAAAATTCTTTGAAAGAAAATGCTGAAAGAGTTTTTGAAAAAGCTCCATTTCCGGACGCCTTGAAATGGTCCATTTCAAAAGAAAGGCAAAAGACCAAGAACAATGAGATAATGGATATGTTTAGGCAAGTCACAGTTAATCTTCCTCTTTTAGATGCAATTAAGCAAATTCCGGCTTATGCCAAATTCTTAAAGGGCTTATGCACCCAAAAGCGGAAGAACAAGAGCCAAACATCAAAAAATGTGGTCTTAACCGAACAAGTGAGTTCCATTCTACAACACAACACTTTGCCAAAGTTTAAGGACCCCGGTGCACCTACAACATCTTGTGTCATTGGTGAACATGTCATCAACCGGGCACTTCTTGACTTAGGGGCTAGTGTTAACCTTCTTCCCTATTCGGTTTATGTCAAATTGGGCCTAAGTGAATTGAAACCGACGTCGGTGGTTTTACAACTTGCCGACCGATCCATTAAGAAGCCTAGGGGGATAATTGAGGATGTGTTGATTAAGATTGATAAGTTTTTTTTCTCGGTTGACTTTGTCGTCATTGACACGGAACCGGTGCCCAATCCAAAGAACCAAATTCCGGTTATCCTTGGCCGTCCTTTCTTGGCAACCTCAAATGCCAACATAAATTGTAGGACGGGGATAATGAAGATTTCTTTTGGGCACATGAGAGTGAAGTTGAACATCTTTAACCCCACACCCAATCCATTTGACAAATATGAAGAAGAGGTTAATGTGGTAGAGGAATATCATGATCTTGCTTGTGAAAGAAATGAGCTTTTGTGCATGAACAATGTTTCAAAGCCTTCATCTTCATCTTCAGCATTGTATGCCAGAAAAGTGATTTCGAACTCTTGTTGTGAAAGGGCGTGGAAGCCCAATGAAGGTTTTGACAAAGAACTCAAGACGTCTTTTGAGTTTACCCCAACAAGTTCTTCTAAGAACCATTTGTTGGGAGTGACTCGAAACATCTCTCATCCCAAAAAGGAGGGAATGCATTGCAAGATCTTTGATCCGGGCTGAAAGAGCCCAAGGTCTTGCTAGAGACGTTAAAGACTAGCACCGAAATTCGTAGGATGTCAAAACCCTATTCCTCCCTTATTTCTATCTTGCATTTTGATTCTTGCGAAGTCTAGATACTGTTTTTGTGGTTCATATACATTGGAAGGAACTGAGTAAGGGATTGCATGAGCATTCAAGTCATTTTGAACATTTAGACATAATTTCGATCGATCCAAGTCTTGGTTCGATCGATCGAACTTTGGTTCGATCGATCCAACTATGGACTCGATCGATCTAGCTCTCATTTTGCACCCAACACTTAGAAAAATTTTGGACCTGCATCCAAACTCCAAAATGCATGCTCTCGGGATCTCCAAATTTTCGAAAGTTCGATCGATCGTAAACCATTTCGATCGATCGAACTACCTTTCGATCAATCCAACATGTGGTTCGATTGATCATGAGTCCCAACACTTAGAAAAATTTTGGACCTGCATCCAAATTCCAAAATGCATTCTCTCGGGACTTTTCAAAATTTTTCATGTTCGATTGATCGAATTCCAAGTTCGATCGATCCAAGGTTCCAGCACATATCAACTCTTGAACCCTTAAACTTGTACATTCTTTATCCTCTTCGATCGATCGATCGAAATCTTTCTTCGATCGATCGAAATTTGCGTCTGATTATTCAAAAAAGAAAAAAAAAATGCCATTAAGAGTGGATACCTAAGTTCGATCGATCGAACTCTATCTTCGATCGATCGAACTCTGCATATCGTGTTTTTAAAAATATAACCGAGTTGGATCGATCACTTTGGATTGATCCAACTTCAAAAAGAAACCAAACCCTAGTCTCCCTCTTCTCTCAATCTCAATCTCAATCCGGCCAACCTCCATTCCAATCATCTTCCCCATCTCCGGCGAGCCAATTCCGGCAAGGTAGAGCCTTATTTTCACCGCGGTTTCGCACCCTCTCTCTCATCTCATCCCTCTCGATTTTGAGGTAAATCGCAAGCCACTTCTTGATTTAAAAGTTTAATCAATGCATGATTCATGATTTTCTATATTGATTTATGTTGTATGTGTATTAATCATCCATTTTGAAGCATCAATTTCATGATTATGGTATACATATTCACACATGCATTTGGCCGAACCAAATTGGAGATTTTTGATTTGATTTGGCATTTGGGGAGTGTTTGGATGTTGAGGATGGGATGTTTGGTGTGTAGATGGGCCCACAAACACGTTTGTGTGGGCCCCGTGCTATAGATCTCACAGATCTGTGACTTTTCAAATTCCGCATTCGCACAGTTCAATCGATCGAACTTGTTCTTCGATCGATCGAAGTAGTGAACTTCATTTCACTATCTTCGATCGATCCAATCTTGTGCACTTTCATACTTCGATCGATCCAAGTGTTGGATTGATCCAATTCACTTCGATCGATCCAACTTTTGAACATTTTTCACTTCGATCGATCAAAAATTTCTGTGATCGATCCAACTTAAAGTTCGATCAATCGAACTTTCACAGATCATACATACACACTCTATTCATCTTATGTTGTCTTCATGCTATCTTTATATGCACAATGCCTGTGATATTCCACATTGGATGCATTTCACACCTACATTGCTTAGCATGATTCACATTTCATCATCATCATAGATTCATGTCATCCGTATTTTGTCTATCTTATTTGACATACATGTTTCTATTATGCACTTAAATTCTTATATCTGGCACTGACTTATATTGAAATTTTCTTGTCTTTTTGCAGATCATGCCTCCGCGGTACAAGAGTACAGCCAGGAGATCTTCGGGGCCACAGCGACCCCGCAGACATATGCGACCCAGGATAGAGATGGTTGCAGAGCCATCTCATACTCAGGCGGAGCCAGCACAGGCTACTCCCCCTCAGTCCCCATCCCACGAGGCTGAGGAGGGAGCTGACCACATGCCATCTACATCCCAGGCTCCTCCAGTCTTCACACCATCACCTTCTCCTGTGCGCCATCAGGCAGATGCAGCCGCCATGCCATCATCGCAACCACCTCTACCGGCTCAGCGCCGTGACCAGTTGCTGCCGAGATATGCAGCTATGACCGTGGCTCAGGAGTCGTACTTCGATACTGCGTACTTCTCCGAGTCTATCCTGACCCGGTCTGGCTATCAGGATATCATGCAGCGGGGCCTCTCAGCCATCTTTGCCCCAGTCACCGGCCTTGTATACCCGCGACTGGTGCGGCTATTCTTTCAGCATCTCCGGCCCTCGTCACGATCTACCGCAGAGATGATCACTACATTGGACGGCCACGAGATTGTCATCACAGTTGACACTCTGGCCCGTGCTTGCCGGTGCCCACACCGGTGTCCACCTGAGCTTGCAGAGATATACCCGAGGCTGCATAGGCCTTCATTTTCTGACATGGCTGTCTCCTTGACAGGCCATCATGCCGGTGGTCAGACATTCACCACCAGGACCTTCTTGCCTGACGACCTCTGGTTCATTGACACAGTTCTTTTCCAGAACATTTACATAGCGGGCCACAAGATCCAGAGGCGTCATGACTACTTGACAGCTCTTTACGCTTTTACACGGGCTGCTGGGTATCTATCCCAGTCCTCATCTGGAGCGTGATGAGGTTACTGTATGATTCTTTCATTTCCAGGAAGGACCCTAAGCGGTTCAAGGTCCTGCCCTTCGGACACCTCATCACGCAGATTCTTCTTGACCAGCGCTACAGAGTGCCCCCAGATGAGGAGCCCCTTGCACGGTCCAGCTTCTATAGGAGGAGCGACTGGAATAAGAGCTACAATGCTCTTATTTGGAGTCTTCAGGAGCCAGCTGTAGAGGCAGCAGCTGACCTAGAGGAGGATGAGGCAGCCCAGGCACAGCCGGCACCTCCAGCAGCAGCAGATATCGCAGCGGACGACACACCAGTCGGTCCGGCTACCGATCACATGGACATCGACCTGGAGCGACCTGCGGAGGAGTATGCCGATGCTGCAGATGATGCCGATGATACCAGTGATCGAGCCGCTGCTAAGGAGCGAGTTCGGGAGTCTTCTTCAGAGGCATCTCTGCCTGAGTCTCCAGTTCCCACTCCCGGATTCGGAGCACGCTTGCAGACACTGGAGGAGGACGTAACAGCCATGCGAGCCGACATCACTGCCCACCGAGCTGAGTTCACCTCTTTCAGGGCGAATGTCATGGCTTGCTTTGCCGATCTTTCCAGCCGACTCATTGCACCTGCATCCGCACCTGCACCTCCAGCCACTGCCGATCTTCACGATCAGGCCTCCTGAGACTTCACCTCTAGTTGTTCTATGCTTTCATTTCTTTTATTCTGGATCTGTATTATACTGTCACTGTTATTGTATTATACCTTGCGGCCGGTCTGTCGGCTTTATTATTTTATTGATGTACCTGCACTTTATATTCTCTATATATTGCTTTTTGATTATGGATGTCTCTTAGTATCTCATATTCGTATGTTTGACTCCATCAGGTACACCACAGTGACTTCAGTGAGAGAGTGCTGCCTAATTTTTCAGGACCACTCTTACACCTCTCTCTCTATTTTCTATTTATCCCATCTTACACTTGCATGTCCACTGTGCACTGATTATCCTATCTTGTTATCTAATGAGTTTATCCGAGTGCAAACTTTTCAGGACCACAGTTTATCCCAAGTTTGGGGGGGCCATGCCACCCACTTTGGATACTTCTATCCCGATCATTCATGTCTAAAGCACTGGTATACTCTTTCATTTGTTCTCTTCACACATTAAGGACAATGTGCAGTTTAAGTTTGGGGGTATTGGTGTATGTTTCAGTGTTACTTTAAAATTCAAATTTTGAGCATGTCTTGTGTATTTGAGGGATATTTCTATACTTGGTCCATTTCTAACTATGATTTTGATCTTTTGAGGACTATATTGCTTAAAATTTAAAAATTACTTGACTTGAGAGTCCAATACTCCTTGTATGCCTTGAGGATGCCATTTAGGAGTAAATTTTTCAAAAGATTGATATCTTGCTTACATTTGTGGTCCACATCATCCTGATTCTGTAATTGTTTTGAGATTCATTCTAGGATTTTACACTAGCACCGGTGCACACTAGCATTCATTTATGGGGTACATGCTTTGTTGATTATTGAATTGGTTATATCCCAATTGGGCTAGTAGTGCATTAAAAGCTTTCATTCTTGATAAAGGTGGATAACAACCCCTTTTCATTGAGTAACCGGGGTTCTTGCCTCATTAAGCAGTGAACTTCTCGCGCCGAAAGGTGGAGGGCCCAAACTCTAGGTTAATAATTTAATTGAAAAAAAAAAAAAAAAAAAAAAAAAAAAAAAAAAGTTGCAAAAGCAATAAAAGTGAGGACTTCTCCCAAAAGGTGAGAAGTGGGAAATGATTAGATGGTTATTGTCTTGATTTGTAGCCTAGTTGATTTGAGTTTGTAAGTCCGTTGGGGTGTCTTAACAGCTAATGCCCTAAAGCCATCTAGTTTGGGAGTCATTGACCTAAAGCTCGCTACATGAATCTTCTAAAAAGCTTAAGAGATCAACACATTGCACAATACTTCCATCTTTGATCCTCAATAAAAATAAATAAATAAAAAATAGAGTGAAAAGAATAAGCGCACCTAGAACAATAAAACTTTAATAAAAGGTCCACTCTCTTATCTTGATGATCGGTACTAGATTTGTGTGCTAGTTTGAGGGTAAGGATGTGATTACTTCTCTAGTTGGCTAAGATAGCAGCACACTTGATGCCGGACCTCTCACATGGATTCTAGACTTGTTTCGATTTTCATGATCTTTTTCTTGATGTGTGGAGGATCATGCTTGCTTGCTTGATATTGAAATTTTGGGAGATTACTTAGAAACGGTTGAAAAATTGCATACTTGAGGTAGTTTTCTCCCAATGCTTATTTGCAATATTGGTGCCTCTTTTGAAAGAATGAGCTTAATGTTTGTGGGTACCATTTCTGGAAACCCTCACGAGACTTTACTCGTCCACTAGGGGTAACCTAGGGGTTTAAAAGGCTTGTTGCATATGCTAAATGCAATCGTGTTCCCTACGAAAGTGGCGCTATCATTTTACTTGCTTTTCAGTTTATACTTGTTTAGTTATTCATTTCATTCCTTTACTTCTTAGTTCATTGCTAGGGACTAGCAATATTTAAGTTTGGGGGTGTGATGAGCACTGAAAAGTGCGCATTTAAACCCATTAAACTTAAGCATTCTAGTACCTTTATCTATCTTACTTTGCCGTTTTAGACTTATTACGTGTTATTTATATTTTCAGGCACTAATCCCAAAATTAAGCTAACTCAGCCAAATAAGAGCTTAATTGAAGCAATCCTGAGATAAACCAAAGGAGGGAGCAAAGTGGAGAAAAAAAGGAGCAAAAAGGAATCAAAGTTGTGCAGCTGAAAAGTTCGATCGATCCAACTTAGAGTTCGATCGATCGAACATCTATGATCGATCACAGTACTTCTCGATAGATCCAACCTTGGCCTTTGCTGAAATTCCAAGTTCGATCGATCCAACATCACCTTCGATCGATCGAACCCTATTTTGTCCTATTCAAATGATTGATCTTATCCACAGCTGTACACCTACCAACCACTTTTGTCCTTTTCCCCATAAATATCTTCGAAATATCTCAGCCTTGTCCTTATCCGGAGGAGTCAGACCACTTCGATCGATCCAAGATGAAGTTCGATCGATCGAACCCATCTTCGATCGATCCAAGTTAAGGTTCAATCGATCGAACTTCCTCCAGCGAGAAAAAGTTAAAGTGCAGTTCATTTATTCCGTCCTTCACCCAATCATTGGAGAATATGCCTTGCACGACCACAGCTCATCATAGGGTATATTTGACCTACCTATATAAGGAATATGATACACTTTTTGGTGAGGAGCCTAGAGTCTCTTGTCACACATTGAAAATCATCTTGGAGGCTATTCTTGGAGAGGAAAAAGGGAGGAAGCTAGAGCAACCATTGGAGGAGATCTTTATCTACAAGGAGCAGCCATGGAGTTAGCCCTTGAGGGTTGGATCATCACTACCATGAGTGGCTAGACATCTTCTTGGGGCTAGAGTTAGCCCCAAGCATGCTTTCTATACTCTAATCTTGTGTATTATTGAGGGATTAGTGTTGTATGATACATCTTGATATTCATGTATATATAAATCTTGATTATTTCATGGTTTTTATGGTTTAATGCTTCCAATTGACTATTCTATTCTACCCATATGTCTATGTATGCTAGAGTAGGATATTCATGTGCTTATCTCTAGATTTAGTGTTTTTGATGCATGTCTATGTGTATTGATGCAATAGATCTAGAGATTATCAAGATGATATGCTTAATGAATGTTATTTTGGTTCATTTGATGGTTTATGCCTATTCTTGATGGTTTGTGCCTCTCCCCTAGTCTAGATAACTTTATTTTCATGCTAGTAGTGTAGATTTAGTGTAGTGGTAGTATAATGTTAGATGGGAGGACAATCTACTCTTGATGTTTGATGTTCCATGCTTGTGAGTCCAAATGGCATATTCCTCTAATATTGTGTTGCATGTGGATTGTGAGCTTAATGAAGGATTAATGACTTGTTTTGATCTATTGTGCTATCCCCATGTTGTCTAGACAATATATGCTCTATTGCTTAGATATATTATGCTCTTCACATGATGTTTAGACAATACTTGCTTGATTTGTCATCCTTGCCAATTGAATCAACCTAATGCACACACACCCTTATCACATTGCAACACATCCATTACCCTCAATTGATCACTTGTTAGTAGTATAGAAATGTATTGCTTGGTGGTGATCTCTACACCCCAAGACCTCTCTCTCTCTTGTTTACCTCATATTATTTTATTTAGTTAAATTCAATTTAGCCTAATCAACCAACCAACCAATTGTGTGATCACTTGACCTACTAACCCTAATTACCATAGTTCACAATTCGATACACCATCAAATCCCTTGGGACGATCCCTACTCGCCCTATCTATATTTTATATAGAGAAAGGTAGTAGTGGCTTTTTATAAATGTAAAACTTGACCACCTCCTAAACACACACAACTCTCAAGCTTGACTTGGTATCGCGACCCTTGTAAAGGACCGGTCAAAACAAATACTTTAGCAAAATATTATAATTGAAATACGAATCAGATGGTCCAAACTCTAAATTATAAACTAGTCCTTTATTTTAAGATTAATGATATTTATAGTTTGGGACTGCTAGACTATGTTGGCTGTAGTTTCAACCAACTAAATAATTTCTAAGTGAAGAGAGGAGAGAAACAAATATTGTATTGTATTGAATTCTTTGTTGTGTTGATATTCCTTAACAACAAATCCCTTACACTATATATACTATTCTCCCATAGACCTTTGAACTTTTCAAGATAATTCTCAACCACACATATTATGCATGCACTCACATGATACATGCACTACCTTGGTACATACACACACTTGATACATGTACAATAACAATACATGAATAAACCCAAAATGCATAATGAACATGCATGGCATTAATTTATTTTTAACACACCCCTCTTAATGCCATATTGTGACACCCAACAATTCTCTGAAGTATTCAAACTTATCTCTTGGAAGTGCTTCGGTGAAGATATCCGCATCTTGGTCTTTGGTCTTGCAATGCTTGAGTTAAATCTCATCCTCTTCCTCTTCTTGTTGAATTTCTTCCTTGCATTTCTTTAATTGCTTCTTCAACATTCTTCGGCTTAACAACACAAAAATTGCAACTTGCATACACATCACTAAGACTTTTCATTCTTCTTGGAGTTGAACTTGGAGATGAGGAATTTGAGTTTGATGGAGAAGTTGGGATTGATTGTAACCTAGATATGGGAGACATTTCTTGTGGAACTTCAAGAAAATCTTCATTTTCACTTTCTTGATTTCCTGATACTTCATTGAAAATGGGAATTTGATCTTAAACTTTTTTCTCTTTCCAATCCCAAGCAACCTTCTCATTAAAGAGAACATCTATACAAATAATCAATTTATTCTTCTTCAAATTAAAGAGTCTGTAACCCTTTGATTTTGAGCTATAACCCACAAAGATGCTTTTCACTAGCTTCATCAAGTTTATGCCTCACTTCTCTTGGAACATAAGCAAAACAAATACACCCAAAAACTTTCAAGTGGTTCAATGATGGCTTCCTTCCACTCCATGCTTCAAATGGAGTTTTATTCTTTACCGTTTTTGTTGAACTCCTATTCATCAAGTAACCAACTGTATACACGGCTTCACCCCAAAAAGATTTATGTAGCCCCTTCTCATGAAACATTGATTTTCCCATCTTAATAATTGTTCTATTTTTTCTTTCTGCCACTCTATTTTGTTGTGGAGTGTACCCAACCGTTAATTGCCTCTCCAAGCCAATATCTTCACAAAACTTTTCAAACTCATTTGAGTTGTACTCTCCACCTCTATCACTTCTTAACACTTTGATAAGATGGCCATTTTGCCTTTCAACAAGCTTTTGAAATTTTTTAAAAATAGAGAACACATCTGATTTTTGTCTCATGAAATAAATCCATGTCATTCTTGAAAAATCATCAACGAAAATAATAAAATACTTGTTACCCGCTTGAGTTGGTGTTGTCATCGGTCCACACACATCAGTATGAACAAGCTCCAATGGTGCTTTAGCCCTCCATGCCTTCTCTTTCGGAAATAACTCTCGGTGATGCTTGTCAAGAGCACAACCTTCACAAACTTCTTTAACTTCTTGTATTGTTGGCAGCCCATACACCATGCTATTTTGTTGTAAATTCTTTAAGCTTTGGAAATTCAAATGGCCAAGTCTTCTATGCCAAAGCCATGACTCATCAACAACATCCATCTTCAAGGCCATATTTTTTGAACATGAAAAAGTGAGAGGAAAGCTTCTATTTTTGCCCATCTTGATTTTTGCCACAATATGATTTTGTCCTCCCTTGTCATAAATTTTGCAAGAGTCCTCATCAAAATGAATAGAGTACTCATGCTTTACAAGCTGTCCAACACTTAAAAAATTTTGCTCTAAATCCGGAACAAGTAACACATCCCGAATATGCTTTCTTCCTTTTTCTGTCTCTATGGCAATAGTACCTTTTCTCTTTGCTTGGACCAAGGCACCGTTTCCCATCTTCACTTAAGAATTGGATGAAGAATCAATCTCCAAGAATATGTTTTTATCTCCGGTCATGTGGTTACTACACCTACTATCAAGAAACCACACATCATCCTTTTGTTTCGATGTCGTGTGACAAGCATAAAACATACTCGCTTCACCTTCTTGCTCTTCAGGAAAATTAGCTTGCTGATTTGTTTTCAACCGATAATCTTTTTGAACATGTCCAAATTTCTTGCAATCGAAACATTGAGATTTTCCTCGAAACCAACAATCTTTGTCAACATGGCTACTTCTCTTAAAAATTCCACAATTTTGTTGAGTGGACTCTATATTTCTACTTCTCTCAAAATTATTTCTTCCTCTTCCTCTTCCGTATCTTCCACCTCTAGAAGAATCACCTTTGGATCGATCAAAACTTGATGGGTATTTTTCTTGATTTTGGGAACTAACATTAAGCTTGGATTGAAAAGCACTTTCAATTGTCTTTTCGAAGCGCCTACTCAACCTTTGCTCAAATGCTTTTATGGAACCCATCAATTCTTCAACACTCAAGTTTTCAAGTTTTTTAGTCTCTTCAATAACAGCAACAATAGGGTCATATTTTTCTGGCAAACTAATTAGAATTTTTTCAACAATTCTTTGATTAGAAATATCTTCTCCATAGGTCTTCATTTGATTTACCACCTCCATAAGTTTAGAAAATAATCTTTCAACAACTCCATTTCTTTCATATTCATATTTTCAAAATCTCTTCTCAAAGATTGGAGTTTTATAGTTCTTACCTTCGTGCTGCCTCTATACTCCTTCTCGAGGATATCCCATGCCTCCTTTGCTTTAGAAGCATTGATAATTCTGGGAAAGATTGTATCAGCAACTCCTTGTTGAACCAAGCCTAAAGCTTTTGCATCTTTCTTCTTATGATCTTTCAATTGTTGTCTTTGGGCATTCGTCAAAGTTGTTGTATCCTCCAGTTCATCATATTCATCTTCAACATAATCCCATAAATCATATGAGAGAAAAATTGTCTTCATCTTCACATACCAAAAATCATAATTTTCCCCATAAAAAATGAGAAGTGCTGATTGATGGGTACCTTGGTTTTGATTGCTTGTAGTCGCCATCATGATGGATCTTCTTCGGGTTTTGTTTTCCCGTCAATAAGCTTCACGCCTAGTTTGCTCTTGATCGAAATCAAACTCAGATACCACTTATGTTGGCTGTAGTGTCAACCAACTAAATAATTTCTAAGTGAAGAGAGGAGAGAAACAAATATTGTATTGTATTCAATTCTTTATTGTGTTGATATTCCTTAATAATAAATCCCTTACACTATATATACTATTCTCCCATAGACCCAGGACCGGCCCTGAGATTAAAAAAATCTCTTGAGGCCTTAGGCAGACTTAAAATGTGAGGCCCTCTGTACATAAGTGATATGCTTGCCATATATATATATATATATATATTAGGCCCCTTTTTGCTATATTTGATTAGACTTTTTTTTTTTTTTGGTAGCACATCATTCCTCAGGCCCTCTGCTACAGTTAAAAAAATTTTTTTGGTGGCCCTACATTCATGGCCTATAAATTTGATTTGCTACATTTGGTTGTATTTATTTTTTTTATTATTATTATTTTTTTTGTGGCCCATCATATATAGGCCTATAAATTTGGAGGCCCCTTATATTCTAAGGCCCTAGGCGACTGCCTTGGTCGCTTTGGGCCAGGGCCGGCCCTACATAGACCTTTGAACTTTTCAAGACAATTCTCAACCAAACATATGATGCATGCACTCACATGATACATGCACTACCTTGATACATGTACCCTCTTGATATATGTACAATAACAATACATGAATAAACCCAAAATGCATAATGAACATGCATGGCATTAATTTATTTTTAACAGACCATGGGTCCAGATTGATACTGCCAAGTTTAGAATTTAATCCATCTGAGAGTATATATTTTTTTTTTCTTTCCCTCAAGTAATATACAGACAAATGGAGTATTACTAATTATAGAAAATGAAGTGTAATTAACCAGATAGTGTAAGTTTATCTGTATCTCAAGTATTAGATTGTGGCTTCTGAAAGCAAAAGCAACGATCCCAAGTGCATTCAGAAGATCGAAAACCCTAACAGTCTGGCTGTTGACTTTCACGGGATTGTAGGAAACGTTCAGAAGCCTTCCCTCGGCCACCGACACCTCCCACATGAGTGTACAGTATCCAACGACGGTGATGGCACCGATCAGCGACACACCAGCAATAGAATTCAAGTTGGGCAACTGAGAGAGAAGCACTGCAGAACATGTAAACACTAGGTACCACTCTACAGTCGTTAAAGTTTCGACTGTGCATGTGGTCCCACACACAATCTGGAAGAACATCTTTGACGTCGAACCTCCGATGATGATCAGAGCCACACATGTACCTCCTGCTAGGTACATGATCGGAAATAGGGCTATAAAATTGGCTAGCTTTTCTCCTGATATGTTAATTAATTAATTAGTTACTTACATCAAAATGCACGAAAAAATTATTGAATAACTAGGAGTACCAACTATAAAGTACTATTTTCTTTGATAATAAATATTGTATATATTTATATCTATACTATTACTAAATGTGCAAAGTGTTTCAGTATTTCAGTATTTATTTATTAATTGATATAAATTCTATAACACTCAAAATTATCTAATAAAATTCAATTTAACAAAATATAAAAAGAGTTTAATTCAAATTACAAAGTCCCACATCGGTTTTAAATAAAAAGGATTACATGAAAGTCTCTTATAAAACTATAGAGTTAAAAAAAAAAAAATCACACCTTCTCAGCCATTTGGCTAAGATTAAGTGTAGTACTAAATTTTTTTTGGGTCGACCTTTTGGCTAACCTTTTTTGGTCTTTTGGCTAAGATCAAGTGTAGTACTATTTTCTCGACTTTTGTGCAAGGAGTTTCAGTTTTTATTTATTAATTGATATAAATTCTATAAAACTCAAAATTACCTAATAAATTCAAATTAACAAAATATAAAAAGAGTTTAATTCCCAATAACGAACTCTCATTAAAAATTACCTAATAAAATCATGCAAAGTGTTTCAGTATTTCAGTATTAATTTATATATATAAAAAAATATTTATTAATTGATAAAAAAATAGTTTTTGTAAAAATAGTTTATATAAAACTCTAAAAATTACTTAATAAAATCAATCACATTCTATATAAAACTCTAATTTTTAGTTCAATATAAAAAGAATAGTTATTTTTTTATCGATAATTATCACAATATAACCGGCCTGGCCCAGTTATGATTATGTCCAAAGAGTTTTAGTATTTATTTATTTATATAAAAAAATATTTATTAATTGATATAAAAAGAGTTTTAGTATTTATTTATTTGTATAAAAAAATATTTATTAATTGATATAAAAAGAGTTTTTATCTATACTATTATTAGATGTGCAAAGAGTTTAGTATTTAAGTACAAATTACCTATTTATCTATTTATTATGAGTTTTTTTAATAAAAGTAAATCTAATTAGACAACAATTATTAAAATCAAAAATATTTATTAATTCAAAATTACCTAATAAAATCATGCAAAGTGTTTCTGTATTTTAGTATTTATTTATTTATATAGAAAAATATTTATTAATTAATATAAAAATAGTTTTTGTAAAAATAGTTTCTATAATACTCTAAAAATTACCTAATAGAATTAATCACATTCTATATAAAACATTCTTATTAGGTTTCTGGATCCAACCAACAGTTTGAACGAGAAGTCAACATCCACTTCTACCGGTCAACAAATCTGACCAAACGGGATATTGATTTCCCAGCTTGATTCACTGCCTAAATTGGAAGAAAAAGGGTAGATCAGAAAGCCCCTTAAGTCCTCCCTCTCAATACTTAGTTTATCGCATTCTCAAATTCTTATGAGTTATTATAGAAGTGATAAAATTTAAGTCACACATAGTAAAATCAAGAACAAGAAAGTATGCGAAACGCGAGAGTAGGAACACGTTTAGCACCTATTTAAAAAAAATGTGTGACTTAAATTTGTCATATCTCTTTCACAATTGTTTTCATATTCAAAATGTAATCGTATACTAATGATATGATAATATAGGTTTAATCTTTCACTTCCCATGCATCAAATTGTCTTATTCAAAAGCTAAGTGCAATGTCAGTATTTTCATTGTAGTCACACGGTATCTTTGGATCTCTTCTGACCAAGGACAACGATCTTTGGTTTATATAATTTGATGGTTGTATTGCAAATTCACTTTTCTCATTTTAGTATCAATAAAACCATTTTTTTTTTTTACTGTTTTAAATTTCTTAAATGAACATTATCAAAAAAAATCTATATCTATATATAAATAAAGATTTAAAATTGGTGAATAAAAAATAAGATAAATAGTTATATATATATATATATATATATATATATATATATATATATATATGTATACTATTATTAAATGTACAAAGTGTTTCAGTGTTTCAGTATTTCAGTATTTATTTATTAATTAATATAATTTTTTTTGGGTCGGCCTTTTGGTTAACCTTTCTCGGTCTTTTGGTTAAGATCGAGTGTAGTACTACTTTCTCGGCCTTTGTGTAAAGAGTTTCAGTATTTATTAAATGTGCAAAGTGTTTCAGTATTTCAGTATTTATTTATTAATTGATATATATTCTATAACACTCAGAATTACCTAATAAAATTAAAATTAATTCAAATTAACAAAATATAAAAAGAGTATAATTCAATTTACAAAGTCCCACATTGATTTTAAATAAAAAGGATTACATGAAAGCCTTTTATAAAACTATAGAGCTAAAGAAACAATAATCACATTAAGATCAAGTGTAGTACTAAATTTTTTTGGGTCGGCCTTTTGGCTAACCTTTCTTGGTCTTTTGGCTAAAATCAAGTGTAGTACTACTTTCTTGGCCTTTGTGCAAAGAGTTTCAGTATTTATTTATTAATTGATATAAATTCTATAAAACTCAAAATTACCTAATAAAATTCAAATTAATTCCAATTAACAAAATATAAAAAGAGTTTAATTCACAATAAAAAACTCTCATTAATTATTATATCCCACGATATAAATTCTATAAAACTCAAAATTACCTAATAAAATTAAAATTCAATCTATAATCAATTATGCTTGACCAAATGGTCCATATATTAAATTATTTGTCAATTTTCATATTTTTAATTTAATAAAATCCTTGATGTAAATGAGTCGTAAAAATGATATCTTGGAAATTTATTTATATAAAAAAATATTTATTAATTGATATATAAAGAGTTTTATCTATACTATTATTAGATGTGCAAAGAGTTTCAATATTTAAGTATTTATTTATTTATATAAAAAAATATTTAAAACACTAAAATCAACATAATAAAATTTAAATTAACCTATTTATCTATTTCTTATTATGAATTTTTTAATAAAAGAAAATCTAATTAGACAAGAATTATTAATATAAAAATATTTATTAATTGATATATAAAACAAAATAATTTTTCTAAAACTCTACCATAAATTAGCTTTTATTATGAGTTTCTTAGTAAAATTAAATCTAATTAGCCAATGATATATTTAAAGAAAATAATATAATTTCTATAAAACTCCATCACAAATTACCTATTTTATTTTCAATAAAACTATATCACACCAGACAAAGATATATTTAAAGAGTTTCTATAAAACTCTAACACAAATTACCTATTTATCTATTTATTATGAGTTTTTTAATAAAAGGAAATCTAATTGGACAAGTATTGTTAATATAAAAAATTATTTATTTATTGATATAAAAGGAGGTTTTAAAAAAGTTTCTATAAAACTTTAACACGAATTACCTATTTATCTATTTATTATGAGTTTTTTAATAAAATTATATCTAATTAGAGAAGAATTTCTAAAATAAAAAATATCTATTAATTGAAAATTACCTAATAAAATCATGCAAAGTGTTTCAGTATTAATTGAAATTGATAATTCTAGAAATCCAAAATTTTAGAGTAAAATATAGAAACTAAGTATTTATTTATTTATATACAAAAATATTTACTATTTGATATAAAAAGAGATTTTATCTACACTATTATTAGATATGCAAAGAGTTTCAGTATTTAAGTACAAATTATTTATTAATATAAAAAATTATTTATTAATTGATATAAATAGAGGTTTTAAAAGAGTTTCTTTAAAACTCTAACACAAATTACTTATTTATCTATTGATGATAAGGTTTTTTAATAAAAGTAAATCTAATTAGACAATAATTATTAAAATAAAAAATATTTATTAATTAAAAATTACATAATAAAATAATGCAACGTGTTTCAGTATTTCAGTATTTATTTTTTATATATAAAAATATTTATTAATTGATTTAACCATAGTTTTTGTAAAAATAGTTTATATAAAACTCTAAAAATTACCTAATAAAATCAATCACATTCTATATAACTTTCATGTCAATTATGATTATGTAATTATCAGAAAAGGACACATGTTATCATTCTACTAATCTAAGAAGCCTATAAATAGAGGCATGGAGGAAGGAGGAAAGGGTACAGAAATTGAAAATTCTAGAAATCCAAAATTCTAGAGTAAAATACATAAACTCTCCAAAGAATTTCCGTATTTCAATATTTATTTATTTATATAAAAAAATATTTATTAATTGATATAAAAAGAGTTTTTATCTATACTATTATTAGACGTGCAAAGAGTTTCAGTATTTAAGTATTTATTTATTTATATAAAAAAAATATTTAAAAAACTAAAATCTAGATAATAAAATTTAAATTAACCTATTTATCTATTTATTATTATGAATTTTTAAATAAAAGAAAAACTAATTGGACAATAATTATTAATTTAAAAAAATATTTATTAATTGATATATAAAATAAAATAATTTTTCTAAAACTTTACCACAAATTAGCTTTTATTATGAGTTTCTTAATAAAATTAAATCTAATTAGACATTGATATATTTAAAGAAAATAAAATAATTTTTATAAAAATCTTTCACAAATTACCTATTTTATTTTCAATAAAACTCTATCACACTAGACAAAGATATATTTAAAGATTTTGTATAAAACTCTAACACAAATTACCTATTTATCTATTTATTATGAGTTTTTTTTAATAAAAGAATATCTAATTAGACAATTATTATTAATATTAAAAATTATTTATTAATTGATATAAAAAGGGGTTTTAAAAGAGTTTCTATAAATCTCTAATACAAATTACTTATTTATTTATTTATTATGAGTTTTTTTTAATAAAAGTAAATCTAATTAGACAAGAATTATTAAAATAAAAAATATTTATTAATTACAAAATTACCTAATAATATCAATCACATTCTATATAAAGCTCTTATTTTTAATTCAATATAAAAAGAATAGTTATTTTTTATAGATAATTATCACAATATAACTGGCCCGCTCAGTTATGATTATGTCATTATAAGAAAAGGACACATGTCATAATTCTATTAATCCAAGAAGCCTATAAATAGAGACATAGAGGAAGGAGGAAGGGGTATAGAAATTGAGAATTCTAGAAATTTAGAATTACAGAGCAAAGAGTTTCAGTATTTATTAAAAAGAGTTTTTATCTATACTATTATTAGATGTGTAAAGAGTTTCAGTATTTATTTATTTATATATAAAAAAAATATAAATACTAAAATCTAGATAATAAAGATTTTATATAGAACCCTAACACAAATAACCTGTTTATTATTGTGAGTTTTTTAATAAAATGAAATATAATTAGACAAGTATTACTAATATAAAAAATTATTTATTAATTGATATAAAAAGAGGTTCAAAAGAGTTTTTATAAAAAACTCTAACACAAATTACCAATTTATCTATTTATTATGAATTTTTTTAATAAAAGTAAATCTAATTAGACAAGAATTATTAAAATAAAAATATTTATTAATTGATATAAAAAGAATTTTTAAAAGAGTTTAAGTTAAACTCTAATACAAATTACCTATTTATTTATTTACTATAAGTTTTTTAATAAAAGAAATTCTAATTAGACCAGAATTATTAATATAAAAAATATTTTTTAATTGATATAAAAAATAAAATAATTTTTCTAAAATTCTGTCACAAACTACCTTTTATTATGAGTTTTTTTTTTTTTTTAATAAAAGCTAATCTAATTTGACAAGAATTATTAAAATTTAAAAATATTTATTAATTGATATAAAAAGAGTTTTTAAAAGAGTTTCTATTAAACTGTAACACAAATTACTTATTTATTTATTATAAATTTTTTAATAAAAGAAAATATAATTAAACTAGAAAAACTCTTCCACAAATTACCTATTTTATTTTCAATAAAATTATAATACATTAGACAAAGATATATTTTAAGATTTTTTATAAAAAGTCTAATAGAAATTACCTATTTATCTATTTATTTTGAGTTTTTTAATAAAAAAAAATCTAATTAGACAAGTATTGTTAATATAAAAAATTATTTATTAATTGATATAAAAAGATGTTTTAAAAGAGTTTCTATAAACTCTAATACAGATTACCTATTTATTTATTTATTGAAATCTAATTAGACAAGAATTATTAATATAAAAAAATATTTATTAATTGATATAAAAAGAATTTTCAAAAGAGTTTGTATAAAATTCTAACACATATTATCTATTTATTATGAGTTTTTTTAATAAAAGAAAATATAATTAAATAAAAATATATTTAAAGAAAATAAAATAATTTTTATAAAATCTACCACAAATTGGATGTTTTATTTTCTATAAAACTCTATCACATTATCTACAAAACATTAAACACGTGCCTTTTCCTAGTATATATATGTATGTATGTATGTATGTATGCAATTTAAGGGTGCAAGGCTTACCAAAAGTTGCACTGAATAGTTTCATGTATCTGCTATAGCGCATCCCAGTTTCAGTTGACTCATGGAGTTGGACCAGTAAGTATAGGGTGTAAAGTTGCCATATGAATGCTAGAGTCAAGCGTATGATTCCCCTTGTCCTGCATATATATATAAGTAAATATTTATATACGTACATAATCATGAAACGAACTAGCAATTTAAAACAATATGTGCAGTATGTGAGTTTTTGTAACATAAAGATATAAGTATGGAAATTAATTGCATGCACAAAGACATACCACCCAAGAATGGTGAAGGCAACAGGGAGGATAAGAGCTTGAATCCCAACTCCTGAACAAAGAGTATGAAAGGCTGCATAGTAAGCGTTTCCGTTTCTTGACTCGGTGATTGGGAGCCAAGCATCTTGAGGATCTAGTTTTGTGAGTTGCAGAGCCTTTCTGAGTGGACTCCCCAATGGAGTAATGAACCGCGGCGTTCGAGATTTGTTGGGGGTTTTGGTTGCAGCTGCCGGATGGTCGCCGGTGGATAGGAGCGGTGACCGGGACGGAGGAATGGAACTGCAATGGAGGAGCTGAAATAAAAATAATGTTGTTTCAACCCTCCATAGTGTGGGCCTGAGTTGGCTTGTGGCCTTAGCTACGATCATCTGGGCTTTTGCCTTTGGGCTTGAGATCTTAAGAGTCATCCTAGGAAGAGATTTCCAATGCACAGGACACGCACATTAGCACATACAACACACACACACACATATATATAGTAGGGTTTAAGAGATTGAGTGCATATTTGACCAAATTAGCTAGTCTCATCATTTGTGTCGGGAGCTATGTTGTTTGCATTCTGTCTGGAACGTGCTATTATTTTTGGTATGTTATGTATGTTTTATTCAGAAACAACTTGGGGCCTAGATCTGATCGTACTTTTTTTTATGTTCTCTAACGGGATCTACTTGGGGATCTGCAGCTCAAAATTAAATCAGAAGGTGCACAACCTTGTAATCCTAGTCCTATTCTCTCTCTCTCTCTCTCTCTCTCTCTCTCTCTCTCTCTCTCCCTTTTTTTTGTCACATATATTTGTTTGTTTGATTGGAATATACTATTATATACATATGTATGCATACAACACATATATATATTCGTCCATCGCTGCTGACCTCTCTTCTCAGTTTGTGATGGAGGATTGATAGATCTCCTACGCCTCACAATGATGTGCGGCCTCAGGGTGGTATGGTTCATTGTAACCTGTTTTTGTAAGTCTTGGGCCTTCACTAAGGCCCATACTGCATACTGCAGCTTATAATTATTGATATAATTTGCTTAACATTTCAAAAAAAAAAAAAAAAAAAAAAAAAAACACACACACATATATATAGACACAAGATTAGATTCACAATATGCATGGGAATGCTTCAATTAAATTTTTTATTCATAATTCTCATCAAAATTATACCACACTGAAATCAGATTTTTCAAAGTACTAAAACTTTTAAAAGCTTAATTTTAATTTGTAAATTCAGATTTTTTTTTTTCTTTTTAGATTTGAGATGTTTAGCATTGGGTGATGAGTGAAGTCACTGTGACTTGAAATATTAATTTATTTTTTGGATATTTATTTTAAAAATAATAATATTCAAATTCTTAAGAGTAAAGTATAAAAAAACACTAAAGTTTACATTTTGTGTAAATAAAACCCCTATTTTGTGTTTATAAGTCTGTTAAATTTGAAAAAATGTGATAAATAAAGGCTTAATGTCTATGACAAGTCAAAAAAAGACCTTTAAGAAGTCACCTTTTTGCTCCTCAAAATGATTCTTAGTTAGTTTTCAATATACATATTAGTTACATAGGGCACTATAATTTTTTCATCAGGCTCTACTGACAATGCCAAAGTAGATATTAAGGAGTTTTGAGAATATATAGAGTTATACAATCTATATGAGTGTTTAATGCCCACAACCTAATTCTTAATTATATAAACATTTAACCTTTTCGGAATTACTCATACAGAGGGTTATCAAACAACATCTAATAGAGAAAGTCAGGGTTGTTGTTTTGTATAAAGCATAGGGGTGGCAAAATTCGACACGACCCGCCAACACGACACGTACACGACACGAGTTAAATGGGTAATGAGTTTACTATAAACGGGTTCGTGTCGTAAACGGGTTGACACGATTAACCCATTAAGTTAAACGTGTCGTATTCGGGTTTTATGACTCAACCCGTTTAACCCGTTTTGACCCGTTTAATTAAATGTGTCACCCGTGAACCCGTATAACCTGTTTTGACATGATAAGGGACATTTTGGTCATTGCATAGTATACATAACTCATAAGAAACCCTATCACTATACGCCCTTAGCCCCTTAGTCATTAGATTCACTATGCAGATTGCAGCGGCGGATTTTTCTTTCTCTTCTCTTCAGTCTCTCTCTCCTCTTTTCTCTTCAGAGTTCAGACAAAAGACAACTCCCTTTCTCTCTCAAATCCTCCATTCCTCTACAACTCAGTGAACTCACGTGGATCTATCTTCTTGTTTAGGTAAAATACTATAATTATTTATGGTTTATCTAAATATTGTTTTGGTCCTCCTCTCTCTATCTAAGATTCTCTATCTAAGATTCATGGTTTATGTAATGAAATAATAAATCCACTGTTTTTCGTTTGGATTTTGTTTATTGGATCGATCTATCTGCTTGATTGCTGATTTACTGGGTTTGATTGTTTATTAGGCTTTGTTATCAATTAAATATTTTTTTTTATCTAAACCTTGCTGATGGGTGTCGATGATTTCAATCGTGGTTTCGCCCTTGATCTTCCTCTGCATGTAGCCGGGGATACAGGACTGTACAACGATGTCGCTAGTGGTCAAGATGATGGTGCATGGGGTTGTAACCTTTTTGAGAGTGTCTCTTTCATCACTCTGAAAAACAAGTTTTGTTGCTGAGAGTGCAGCTTCAGGCCTCATTCTGTTCAAGCACTTTTCGAATTTCTATAGAGAGAGAGGATCGCTTGCATCAACAACCAGAGAAGCAAAGTGTGAAGCCTAATTGTTGAAATTGAACTCTACATTTGACAAGATTTGCTCAATATCTGATTTTTCGAACCCTCCTTCATAGTCTTCCGAATTTATGTACCTTTATGTAAAATCAATAAAATTAGTTAGGATCTTGTTTGGATGTACATACTCATATATCTGAATCATTTACATGGCATATTAATAAGATTTACCAATTTAAAAAAGAAAAAGAAAAGGAAAATGATGTTAAATGGATAAACGGGTTAAACGGTTAAACAGGTCGTGTCTGGTGTGTCTTAACACGACTCGTTTATTAAACGGGTTACACGTGTCGTGTCGTGTCATCCGTTTAATAAACGAGTCGTGTTCGGGTTTAGGATGTGTGACACGTTTATTAATCGTGTCGTGTTCGGGTTGACATGTTTAGTGTTATACCCCTAAATTGACACGACACGATTATGACACGCGAACCCGAATTGCCACCCCTAATAAAGCATAAGCCCATAGCACACCTCAATCCTGATGTAGCTAATTGTATAAAGCCAATAAAATTCATATTCTCACACTTTACAATTTGAAGATTTATCATTATTCCAAGTAATGGTCCGTTGTTGTTTGTATTTACTCTCAAAATTGTAAGTATTGCAGGAAACGGAAAAAGTTGACAATAGAAGTAAGGAATATCGAGCAATCGAACCTTATTGGACATTTCTATTCTGGATGGAAAGAGTGGTCATATTTTATGTGGTATGTATGTGGTGTTCAGGAACGACTAAGGGGCTATCTGGGGCCATGTTTGCCTTTTTTTTATCTCTAACGTGATGTACCACGGATTTGCTGAGGGGCTTCCAGAAAAAGAAAATAAACGGAAGGTGCGCAAGAATTAATATAACGCTAGCCCCGCCCTTTCTTTTATATTTGACATATTTTTGTTTGATTGGAATATATTATATAACATATGTTTGCATACAAACATATAGATACACAAATACATATCGATACACACAATTATATGCAAGATTCACATAAGCAAAGGCACTCTGATTTTTTCAATCCATATATATATATAAGGGAGTATTCTGTCAACCAAAAAAAAAAAGAACAGAAAATTCAGTACTTTTGTTGACAAAAGTACTGAATTTATGTAGTATTTATTTTGGAGACCTCAATATAGTATTTTGATGTATTTTGATAGGGATATTACTCACACGCCTGTAAATTCAAAAAAGGAAGAAGAGATATTAGAAACTTGTTTCAGCAAATATATATATATATATATATATATATATATATATATATATTTGTTAGATAAATACTCAAAAAACACATGCATAAATGCCAATTATGGAGCTTGAATAGAAATTATACCACTGTGCTAATGTTCAGTGGTGTTTGAGAGTAATTTGCATAGGAAATGCTTCAAAATAAATTTCTTATTCATAATTCTCATCAAAATTACACAATACTGAAATAAATTTTTAAAAGGTCCTAAAAAAAATTTAAAGCTTAATATGTAAATTAAGAATTTTATTTTTTTTTTTTTCTTTTTTGATTTCAAGTGCTTTAGCTTTCGGTGACAAGTGGAGTAATTGTCACTTGAAATTTTAATTTATTTTAAGCGAGATTTATTTTATTAAGTGATATTTAAATTCTTAATTTCATGTACATTTAATCTTTTCAGAATTAAGTGATTAATAGGTTATCAAATAACACCTAATAAAAAATTGCATGTGAAATTATTGTCGAAGTTCTTGTTTTGTAAAACCAAAAAGGCCATAGCACAGCTCAATCCTGATGTATAAATTCAATGAAATACATGTTCTCACACTTCACAATCTGAAATTTTATCATCACTCCTACTAATTGTCCCTTCTTGTTTGTATTTACTCTCAAATTTCTAAGTCTTTCAGGAAGCTGAAAATGGTGACAACAGAAATATTAGCCAGGAATTACGAGAAAACAAAGCTAATACTGACATCAAGTCGAAGGAAGAAAAAATTATATTTGATCAGGGTAACCAAAGAAAGTGTGGTGGAAGTGGTAGCCTCTTAGAAGAAGAGAAGAAAGGAAAAGATAAAAGAAATAAAGAATCGGAAAGAATTTGTTCAGCTGTTGCAAGTGACAATATTGGCAATGACTTGAACGTAGCAAAAGAAGACGATGGTGACAAGAAGGAAGCACATATATTGAAACTTAAATCGGAAGTAGAAATACTACTGAAATTAACAGTTGAAGGAATGCATTTATTGAAGAAGTTGAAGGAAGAGATGGAAAGATAACTACAGCTAACCACATTATCCACCTCATTAAGGGATGCATCAGAGCAAGATTTTGTAATGTTTTGCACTTCTACTATTTTCTGGACATTTTGACATTTACGCATCATTTTTTTTTCCGAGACCATGATTAATTTATTAATGTGATTCTTTTTATTTAATGTCATTTGTCTAATACATGAGGGGTATTGTGGACTTTTATGATGCGAATGGCATAATTGGGATTTTGTGATGTCCAAGGGACTTTGTAGTCATTTTGGGATGGTCTCACTTTGACCATCATGGGGGTTGACAGCTTGGGGTGTATTAGGCATTTTATAACATGCAGCATTTCAGGTGAAGGAGATATATACAAAATAATTCTGCAGAAGCTCGTTTCTTTCTTTTCCTCTTCATAGCTACTCTGTTTTATGTTTGGATTCACGGAGGTACTGAGAAGTGCACTTTAGGAAATTCTTAATGTTGTGCTCATTCTTATTCTATACACATCTTTTTAGGTCATGACTTTATACGCATCTTTTCAGGTCATGACAAGAAAATCATGGAGGATGTTCATCCCCAGCCGTAGACAAATTTGGGACTGGTGGTTGTGGTATTTTCTTTTGCAAAAAAGACTGTATATTAGTGGGAAAATGTTGTATAATGTTGGTTCAGTTACATCCCTGTAATGGTATTACGGACTTTGAGACTTAAAGTTGTAATATTAGTATCTTACCTGTATATTTTATATACGGTATTATAACTGGAATGAATAGGTGGATGCGTATGTCGAAACAGGTTACAGGGATGTTGGAGTCTTTGAGACTTAGTTGTCCATGTAGTATGTTCACAACCCGGACTCTGGTCTAGGGGTGTGACAGATATGCCTCTCTTAAGCTAAAGAATGGTGCTGAGATAAGGAAGATTGGTTCCCTCGAAGCAATGCAACAACTATTCATTCAAGGAAATATGCTCCTATGCCAGTGGCCAATCTTCGTTTCTGCTTTGATTCTGGTTGGATTCTCCTAAGACTCATGCTGGTTTTTGCTTGATTCTACTATGGTTCCCCTCATACTTAGACTTCAATTTGTTTTGCACTCCATTATGGGATTGTTTGCTGTAAATGGCTAGTTGTGGTGCTGCCAAGGAAAATGTTCCTCTGGCTGGTGTCCTTTGATAGACTCATTTTGCACATATTTTTCCTTTTATAAAGCTTACCCATTTAACAAAAATAAAATAAAAAAAGAGCTGGAAAGATAAATGAAAAAAAAAAATGGAGGATTGCGGCAAGTGGGAGGAAGAGACAGGCAGAATTTAGAACAACACTTTCCGTTGCAATACTTTATGCAGCGAAATCATCTTTTGAGGTTTACCAGTCTCTTGGAAGACTCGGAATAAAATCGTCATAAATTAGAAGAAGAGAATAACAATCTGACTGCACAGCTCTGTGCTGCTACTGCACTATCTGAGCTTCTTATCAGTAATTGACTTCTTTGTTTTTAGTAGGAGTATTAGCAGTTCATAGGATTCTATTTTTTCTTTGTTACAGATGTTGTTATCAATCATAAAGTTTCGTGCTTACTGCACTAGCTCTGGTAGTCATGGTCTATATATAGCCACCCTCTCAATAAAGATAGTTAAAATCTTTTTTGCAACACATCATTTTGTGCTTCGACAGATTAGTTTTATCTTTTGAAATAAATCTTCTGTTGAACTTGAAACTTTAAACATGAATTTAACTGCATTTGGAACTGCTACAACAGAGAACCCAGAGTCTAGCAAAGCACCGCCACATAATTTAAGTACGTTGAAAATCTTGATGGAATTGAAAAATACTATTTCTGTGGATACACTTTTTTTTTTGAATCGAAACCACAATTACATATAAACAAATATAGATATGGTTATTCCCAATTCCAAATCATAAACCCGGCCCCCACTCCCAATTCTTATCTAAATTAGTAGTAGTAATGTACTTAGTGAGGCTTAAAGAAGCTCACTTCAATACCAGTGTCAATGACAACATACACCCCAGCTGCAATTAATACCGCACTTAGACCCATTCCTAGGAGACCCAAACCCCAGTTTAGCCACCAGATTGGGCTGTAAACCTTGGGCTTCTTAACCTTGAGCCACATAAAACATGGATAAGCTAAAGTCACTGGTAATGCTATCCCTCCAATTAGTCCCGCTAGGCTTCCCAGGAAGGGGATTGCCACGGCAACAAAGAAGCATCCGTATCCAAACATGGCCCTAAAAATTGCCCGGAGCCACCATGGGCATGGCTTCTTCATCCTCATCGTGTACTTGGACTCCATGTCGTCGAACATTGGCATGCCATAGATTTGGAAAGAGCTCACCGCATTTATTATCACAAATAAGCTTGTTAGTCCTAGAATGAATTGTGAGGCATCTTTTCCATGGAACGCGTACAATGCTGTTAGCATGCCTCCATTTTCTGGTATCTGCAAGTGAATAGAAATTTTCATTTAGCAATAAGAATTTAGCCTACTATTTGTCAAAAAAAATAATTTTTATTTTTTCAAATTAAGAGTATAAATTTGTATAGCATAAGGTGAAGAATAATTAATATATACCATATGACCATAAGCCCAATAGCCACCGATTGCAAGGGGAAATATGCACATTGCTATGAGTGCATAGGCAAATTTGACACCTCTCCACATTGGCACTCGAGAGGGATGTTTTTCACTTGAAGGCATAGTGGCCTGCAATAAACAAAACGTATCCAAATATTCTATTAGACATTTGAGTGTATTAACAACGTGAATATCATAAATTGATTAAAATAGGATCAATCCTTAATTAATTTGTTAGAGAAATCATTGGATGGACGAAGACATATATATGGTACTGCCACGTTTAGAATTTAATCTATATGAGAGTATTTTTTTCCCTCAAGTAATATACAGACAAATGAAGTATTATTAATTATAGAAAATGAAGTGGAATTAAGCCAGATGTGGAAGTTTACCTGTATCTCAAGTATTAGATTGTGGCCTCTGAAAGCAAAAGCAATGATCCCAAGTGCATTCAGAAGATCGAAAACCCTAACAAGCTGGCTGTTGGCTTTCACCGGATTGTAGGACACGTTCGGAAGCCTTCCCTCCGCCACCGACACCGCCCACATGAGTGTACAGTATCCAACCGCGGTGATGGCACCGACCAGTGACACACCGGCAATAGAATTCAAGTTGGGCAGCTGAGAGAGCAGCACTGCAGCACATGTAAACACCAGGTACCACTCCACAGTCGTTAAAGTTTCGACAGTGCATGTGGTCCCACACACAATCTGGAAGAACATCTTTGACGTTGAACCTCCGATGATGATCAGAGCCACACATGTACCTCCTGCTAGGTACATGATCGGAAATAGGGCTATAAAATTGGCTAGCTTCTCTCCTGCAATGTTAGTTAACTAATTAATTAGTTACTTAGAAAAAATTATTGAATAACTCGGAGTACCAACTATAGAGTACTATTTTCTTTGATAATAAATACTCTATATATATATATATATATATGTATGTATGTATGTATGCATGCAATTTAAGGGTGTAAGGCTTACCAAAAGTTGCACTGAATAGTTGCATGTATCTGCTATAGCGCATCCCAGTTTCAGTTGACTCATGGAGTTGAACCAGTAAGTATAGAGTGTAAAGTTGCCATATGAATGCTAGAGTCAAGCATATGATTCCCCATGTCCTGCAAATATAATTAAGTAAATATTTATATACATAATCACGAAATGCTAGTAATTTCAACAATATGTGCACTATGTGAGTTTTTGTAACATAAAGATATCAGTATGGTAATTGCACGCAGAAAGACAATAATTGACATACCACCCAAGAATGGTGAAGGCAACAGGGAGGATAAGAGCTTGAATCCCAATTCCTGAACAAAGAGTATGAAATGCTGCATAGTAAGCGTTTCCGTTTCTTGACTCGGTGATTGGGAGCCAAGCATCTTGAGGATCTAGTTTTGTGAGGTGCAGAGCCTTTCTGAGTGGACTCCCCAATGGAGTAATGAACCGCGGCGTTCGAGATTTGTTGGGGGTTTTGGTTGCAGCTGCCGGATGGTCGCCGGTGGATAGGAGCGGGGACCGGGACAGAGACGGGGAATGGAACTGCGATGGAGGAGCTGAAATGGGCGGTATCGGTCTGATAGAAGCCGATCTTGGGGTTATAGGGGCGGAGCGTATATCATCAGGCTCACCCATTTTCTCTTGACCAAATTTTGTTGGATCGGATCTCCTCTACTGCAAAGTTATGTCTATTTTTGCTCAGACAATTAAGTCCAACCTTGTTTGTGTGTGTATATATAGGTGTTGGATGTAATATTGGTTGTATATTAAACTATCAATTGCCATGCACTTAAAACGTTGAAATGGGGACTACTTTTATTTGGTGCGTGTACGCTGACCAATTTGGTAGACCATTTCTGACTATTTTGTCTTTCTATCTTAGAATACTGCAGAATTTGAAGCACCAATTCTTTGACTAATTAATTTGCGGTCGGGTCATTGAAGAAAAAACAAAAGTCGGTCCATTATTAATTATCTTTATTCCATTGACTTGACTTGGCCCTAGGTTGAGCAATTCAAATGAAGGGGAAGTTCGTCGGTCCCGCCTCTTACTCCAAATTTTGTTTTTTTAAGACAAAAAGTATTAAAAGTTTAATTAGTAAATGTAAAGAATTCAAGATGGTCACTCCAAAATTTATTGGAAATACTAATTCACTTGCTATTGGAACATATGCGCCTCTCACCCCACTTTTAATTCTTTATTATTTCCCTAATATAGAAAGAAAATGCCATGTGGTTCAAGATGCATATATCATGAAAATATATCTCCACTTAAATGTGCAACATTTAAGTACCGTGAACTGTAATTCACACGTCAACATAGCTTAAATAAATAATGTAAAAATCATCATAAATAATTACAACATTTTTTTAAAAGGCAAAAGTTGATTAGTGGAATCAAATGAAATATTACAAATGAGGAGTGCTAATCACAATTGTCCTCGCAACTGTAGAATCTCAGTTGCTAGTTTAGTGGTACACGGGTGTATTTTCTTTTTCAATAATTAATTATTATTTTTATGCTAACTTCCTTTTGGGTCTCTCATTATATATAATTACTATATTAGCCTCCTAACTGAGAAACTAGTGAAAAAGTACTGTAATCTGGTTCTCTCTCTAAAATTACCTGATTTTTTCAGATCCCTATTCTCTGTTTCGAAGTATTTGGTTGTTTTTCAAATAAAAAAAATAAAATCAGATGAAAAAAAAGTATAATCGGAAGAAAAAAAAATTATAGTACTTTTTTCTTTTTAATTTATGATAATTTTTTTTTATTTTTTTAATCTGAAAAATCAGAGCAATACTTTGAATACAAAGAATACGGATCTAAAAAAATCTAGATTTGAACTTCAAACATTTAGATATGGACTTTTGTATAAAGAAAATTTTAGTGTTGGAACTTTAAACATTTAGATATGGAATTTTGTAAAAAATAAAATTTTAAAGTGAGATGGAATCATGGAGGTTTGTGAAGAGAGAATTTATGCAAATGGTTTCTTAGTTTCTTCCTAAAGAGAGAATTTATGCGAAAAAAGTACTCTTTGTATTCGATCCGTATTCTTTGTATTCGAAGTATTGCTCTGATTTTTTAGATTAAAAAAATAAAAAAATCAGTGAAAAAAGTATTATCAGATCACTTTTTTCTGTTTTGAAGTATTCGGTTGTTTTTCAAATAAAAATAAATAAAATCAGATGAAAAAAAAAGTATAATCTGAAAAAAAAAAAATTATAGTACTTTTTTATTTTTATTTTATCTTTAATTTTTTTAATCTGAAAAATCAGAGCAATGCTTTGAATACAAAGAATACGGATTTGAAAAAATTTAGATTTGAACTTCAAACATTTAGATATGTACTTTTGTTATAAAAAAAAAAATTAGTGTTGGAACTTCAAACATTTAGATGTGGAATTTTGTAAAAAATAAAATTTTAAAGTGAGATGAAACCGTGGAGGTTTCTGAAGAGAGAATTTATGCGAATGGTTTCTCAGTTAGGAGGCTAGTATAGTAATTATATATAATGAGAGACCTAAAAGGAAGTTAGCAGAAAAATAGTAATTAATTATCGAGAAAAGAAATATACGCGTCAACCGTGAAACTAGCAACTGAGATTCTACAGTCGCGGGGCAACTGTGATTAGCACCCCTCTATTACAAATAGGATTCTTGTCACATGACGGTTAATATTAATTATAAATTGGCCTCCAAAACTCATGTTTTAGTAATTGTCGCAAGAAATGCATTTATTATCATCAACGAACTTATATAAAATAGAGTAATGCTATTGCGAGGGTAGTGGTGCACAAAAGAACCGGAACCGTGGAATCGGAACCGGCACCATAAGAACGGGAACTATTTTTTCCGGTTCTCATGGTTCCAGTTCCGGTCTCGGTTCCAAATTTAGGAATTGTGAACATACGGTTTCGATTCCGGTTCCAGCCCGTGGGAACCGGTAAGAACCGGAACCATATATATATGTGTGTGTGTGTGTGATAAAGACTACAGTAAATTCAGTGACTAAATTCAGTCACTCATAAACCAGTCATAATCTCAGCCACGTGGTCACTCATACAGCCACCAAAAAAAAAAAAAAAAAAAAAAAAAAAAGTAAAAAACTCATCCAAAGACTAATTGACCTAAAGTCTCATCTCATCTTTCAAGGAAACCCTCGCCTCGATCCCTTCATCTCAAGCAGCCAAGCTTCCTCGACAGTCATCGCCCTAACCTCAAGCTTCCTAGAATCCTCATCGCCTTTGGCGCCTCGCCTCCTCTCATCCTCTCATCTTTAGATCGCAGCTTACAGCCTCTCATCCTCTCATCTTCAGATCGCAGCTTACAGCCTCTCATCCTCTCATCTTCAAATCGCGGCTTACAGCCTCTCATCTTCAAGCAGTATCTCATTTATTCTTTGTTTTGTTCGATTCTGGCCCTTGCGTTCTCATGCCCGGAACCCCCGCGATTGATTGGGAGAAATGAGGAGGTAGAAGGGATGAAAAGCTTATCCATGGGAGCAACATCTTGAAATTTTGTGTAATTAAATAATAAAGAAAACTCGGTTCGAAATGTCTCCGGGATCCCAAGTGGAGTTGTTGAAATAGAAGTCATTCCGACTCTGTAAAATCTGCTAACACATGAACGAGAAAACACTTTTGTGAGGAGCACAGAGTTAGATTGGACTTTCCACAATGCTGTGATTTGTCTCCAGATGCATGCCCATGAAGCAAAGGAAGAATATTTCATCTCATTTTATTTTAAAAGATTATTCAAAATTTCAGATTTCAGACTATCAATTGATTTATTACCATGGGATGACTGTAATATTATAGAATTTATACTATCAGTTTTTTTGTATTATGTTAATTGTTTTAGTTATGGGCTCAACAAAGCTTTCAAATCAGTACTGATTCTACTAAACGAGGAAACAAAACAGCAAATAGTCGGTTCAATATAATCGAACCGTGAGTCCGTTCGGTTCGGTTCATACCTTCACAGTTCCGATTTCATTTTTTAGCAACCGTGTAAGCTCCGGCGAGAGGGCTGTCGCAATAGCAATCACGCGCTCTCCATGTTTAGCCGCACAATATCTTATTGTTGGGATTCGGGAGCACCAAGGAAACAGAAGTTTCTCTCTCTTCTCACAACGTTTTTCTCTCTGTTAACCCTTGACCCAACTTTCTCTCTGTTAACCCTTAACCCAACTTTATCCTTCTCTTGTTTTACCCTCAGCTCACTTCCTCTTAGCTGAAAATTTTGAGAGAATTAATCCGTCAGGCACAAGCTGAAGGATGGCACTTCTGGGTTCAAAACCCACTTCCAATCTCGATCCGTCGCAGCCCAATTTGGGCTTCCCGTCACCGTCGTCCCGTACAGGATAACAAATTCTTTTTCCTCTCTCTTTATTTCTCTTTGTTTAGCTTTTTGTTTTAATCAGTCACCTATCTTTGGGTAATAATATTTTTGGCCTCCCTTTTTCCTGTCTATGAACAGCCACTAACCACCACCCCCCGTCACCCCAAACCACCGCCACAATCTCCACCCCGACAACCACCACAATCAAAACCCACCAAAAAAATCAATAATCAAAATAAAAAAACCACCGCAACAAATTAACACCACCATTGCAAACATGGATTCTTTTCCCCGATCTAACAATTTTAAAGTAGAAGTAAATTTTTTTTCTTCAATCAACTTGGTTTGAATCTGTTTTTTTTTTTTTTCCCTCTGAGAAGCAAAAGAGGACATACACGTGTGTGTGTGTGTATATATATATAAGAGAAGAAAAAAGGACAAAGGTTAGACACAGAAAAAAGGCAAAAGAAGAGAGAGAAGGGTTGAGGGTTAAGCAAAAACAGAAAGTTGGGTTAAGGGTTAACGGAGAGAGAGTTGGGTTAAGGGTTAACAGATCAGTTTCCTTAGTGCTCCCGAATCCCAAGAATAAAACATGGAGAGCGGCAAAAGCATTACTCTATAAAATACTCCAATATATACATGTAGTTGGTCTATAAATACAGGACCTGTAAACCCTAGCCCTAGTCACTTTTGCTTCCAAGCTCACTTCCCCTCCAGCAAGCCGCCCTCCTGAAACCCAAACCCTAACCACCTACCTACTCTCCATCTACAGCTACATATTTCGAGCCAACATCTACAGCTACATATTTCGAGCCAAATATGTAGTCTATTCTAGCTAGTTACCATGATGGTTACAGCACTCCAAGAAACTATATTCTATTTTTATTCCATTTTGTAGCTATTTGCTCTTTCTGGGTTTCTACTCTCCTGACAGCCCATATGGCAGTTTCCCTTATTCATAAGACTCGGCTGATGACCATTATTGGCGGCCTCAAAGAGTTTGACAAACTCTACATCTGTGATGGGAGAACATGCAAGAAAGAAGACCGAGTTAGCATTGCATCTGACTGAAGTGATGGAGCAAAGTTTTTGGTGGAAGAGATAACCCGTGGGTAGGGTTTCACTGTGCAGTCCCTTTTGTTCATTTATTTATTTTGTTACATAAATGAGTTTTTCATCTTTTTAGGCGGTCTATTACATTTCTAATTGATTCGGTTGATCAATGGCAGTATGTAATACCTGAAGAAGAGTACGCTCTCATTGTGATACCGGGCCAAACACCCACAGTAAGCAGCTACTTTCCTTTTTATCTGTTTTTTTTTTTTTTTTTTCTAATTAATTTTATTGTCTGGTTTTTTTTCACTGAAATTGAACTTGCTTTAAATTTCAGGGTGAATGACCCAAACCGGCCAAACCCCAAACTAGCTTGGTGGATCAAGGGTGAATGATCCAAAGGGGACTATTCTTGCTGCCCCCAAACTGTAAGATATCTTTCCTTTTTCTTTTTCTTTTTTTTCTTCTATAACTTCCATTTTCTTTTTTCTTACCGAAACTAACCTTGCTTTCATTTCAGGATAATTGATCGAAAGGAGAAGTTGAAAGATCCAGCCAACACCTCGACTGAGTATTTATTTATTTTTTTTTTCATTTCTTTATTTTCTGTAACTTCCTTTTTCTTTTTCTTACCCAAACTTACCTTGCTTTCATTTTAGGATGATCCTTCTTTTTCTTACCGAAACTAACCTTGCTTTCATTTCAGGATATTTGATCCGAATGAGAGGTTGAAAGATTCAGCCACGACCACAACTGAGTATTTATTTTTTGTCGATAACTTCTATTCTCTTTTTTCTTACCCAAAACTAATTAGCCTTTCATTTCAGATTGGATGATCCAATCAAGAGCGAGGAAGATCCCACCACAGAACACTTCACATGGATGTAGAGTTTGTCAAATTCTTTGAGGCCGTCAGTAATGGTCATCAGCCGAGCCTTATGAATAAGGGAAGCTGTCACATATGGGCTGTCGGCGGACTAAAAATTCAAAAAGAGCAAATAGCTACAAAAAGAAAGCAAAAAAAAAATAGAATATAGTTTCTTGAAGTGCTTTAGCCATGCTCTAGCTAGCTAGACTACAGTACTTAGGGTTTGGCTCGAAACATGTAGCTGTAGCCGCAGAGTAGGTAGGTGATTAGGGTTTGGGTTTTAGAAGGGCGGCTTGCTAGAGGGGGAAGTGAGCTTGAAAGGAAAAGTGACTAAGGGCTAGAGTTTACAGGTTCTGTATTTGTAGACCAACTATATTCTGTACTAAATATTATTTTACATATGTTCGTTGATATTATAATAAATGCATTTCTTGCGATAATTACAACTAATGTACTGCCTAATTCTTTTTCGTATTCCCGCTCCTTGGGAGGTTCTAACGGTCTTACGGATTTAATTCTAAATACTCCTAAGAAGTAATTGGTCAAAATCACCATACTGGGTATTTAGTTTAAATTAGTTTGTACTGAATTGAACTCTACCAGTACAGCTGGCTTCGAAACCTCACATTATTCACCTTTATTAATGTTTTATGTGGTTAAAAGAGGTAATGTTTAATAACTGGATTTAACACTTATGATTAAGTGTTTCTTCAATTATATGTAATACAACAATTTGAATTTTGTTAAAAACAATAACTTTCACTAAAAATAGACTAAAATTATAAGTAACAAAAAAATTTACATTTTTTTATTACTACTTAAAAATTTAAACTCTTAAAATTTTCAGTTAATAAAAAAAAAAAAAACCAAACAAACAAACAAAAGATTGGTGCTTCTGCCAATGGAGCTAACTGGCGTATCCACTGTAGCTGGATTGTATCTGGTGATTTGACATCTATATTTCTTATATTTAATTTATTTGTAAATCAATGAAAAATAAATAATATTGGGACATTCCACCTAATTGTCAGAGCCTCTATCTTTCTAAGTGAATGTGTCCTTGATGATAATAACTATTAATAACTTTAATTGTCGAGGAAAAGTAATAGACATCATTAGTATAATAGAATTTTTCAATCTCAGACGCCCATAAAACAACCAGATTTAATTACATGACCTTTATTATTTGTCTTTTAATTTTTACCATATGACTAGCTAATTACAGACCAATTCCCTGTAACGACAAAAGTGAGTAGCTGTTTAATTTCCAATAAAAATTATAACTAACTTAACCATGGTAGAGCATAATGGTACAAGTTTTCACCTCATATCTCCGTAAGTTTGAAATTAGCAAAATCAGGATTGAGGTGTGCTATGGCCTTTTGGTATATACATACATACAAAAAAAAATAAAAAAAAATAAAAATTCACATACAGCTTTCTCTATTAGGTGTTGTTTGTTAACCAAATGTATCACTTAATTTAACATATATACAGGAGAGATAACTATAAATTACCCTAATAATATTGTTGTGACAATCGAAATTAATTAGATATTAAACCATTTATTTTTCTAGCCTGAATCATTTTTCATTGTAGTTTTCACAAATACATAGTCATACTAAACATTTATTACTATTATTATTATTTTGAGTTTACTCAATGGAATCAATATAAATGATCTCTACATAGTATGTGTGTTCAACCAAAAAAAAAATCATTTTTTGAAAAGAACCAAATGCAGATACAATTAAATTCCATAAAGAACAAGTTTAATTTTTATTTTTCTAATATAAATTACTTAAAACGTTGGATACTATAAATTGATTATAAAAATTCACTCATTATATTGAAAACAGGGCCGGCCAATCCTGCCCTTGATCAGTCAACTCATACAAAATGAGCTACTTTGAATTTTGTTTTTTTGGGGTCAGCTTTGTTCCCAGGCCTATAATAGTGTAACTTTCAAATAAGCCTCTTTCTACGTACATGTATATCAGTGCCTAATAAATGCAAGCCAAATTTCAGACCACTCTTAAAAACCCAAAACTTAAACACATGACGTAAATACATCCAAGCGGCTATTGGAAATAGAGTGGCCCACAATGGTTAGCACGATGTTTCAACTTAATTGTTTCTTGCAGGCTTCTATAAATACATGACCTGCATGTAAACCCTAGCCCTAACCCTAGGTAGTCACTTTTCCTTTTTCCAAGCTCACTTCCCCTCTACCAAGCCGCCTCCTGAAAGCAAACCCTATTCTCCTACGAAATCTCCAGCTACTACTACCCTAGCTAGCTAGCTACACCATGGCTACAACACTCCAAGAAACTACATTCTATTTTTTTCTTTTTGCAGCTATTTGCTCTTTTTGGATTTCTACTCTGCTAACAGGCCATATGATAGCTTCCCTTGTCTGTAAGTCTCGGCTGATGAACATTCCTGAGGGCCTCAAAGAGTTTGACAAACTCTACATCCATGTGAATTGTTCAGTGATGGGGGTCTTATTTGTTATATTGATAATATATGTGATGATGTTGCATCTTATCACTGTGAAGTGGGCTACAAATGTTTCGCATTTCGTGCGGTGGTTCTGCATTGAGGCGAACCGTGGGCGTGCGGTTCGTTACGCACTGAGGATCCTCAAAGCTATGGGCTCCCACTACACGGGCGGAAATGTCTTGGTGGAGTCTGCGATTGGCTCCTTCTATGTGGGTGTTGTGTGTCTTTCCATCTTCTTATGCAAGAAAGAAGATCGAGTTAGCATCGCATCTGAAGTGATGGAGCAAAGTTTTTGGGGTGCTTTCTACATGCACTATGGTGGAAGAGATAACCCCGTGGGCAGCGGTTCACTGTGCAGACCCTTATGTTTTCGCTGCAATAGCCAGGGTAATAATTATTTATTTATTTATTTTGTTACAGATATGGGTTTTAGTGGGTCTATTACTTTTCTAATTCATTCTGTTGATCAATGGCAGTATGTGATACCTGAAGATGAGTACGCTCTCATTGTGATACCGCCGCCGGCGACGCTGATTCCAACAGCTAACACCCCACAGTAAGCAGATACTTTCCTTTTTATTTATTTATTTTTTTTCCTAATTAATTTTATTCTCTGGTTTTCTTTCACTGAAACTGAACTTGCTTTAAATTTCAGGGTGAATGACCCCCCCATCTTGGTGGATCCAAAAGTGAATGATCCAAAGGATCCACCGACTACATCTTGAGTACAGTATGTTTTATTTTTATTAGTTTTTCAATTTTTTTATTTTTATTTTTTTCTTTGGTTGATGTTTCTGGTATATTTATATATTTGAATTTCTGCAATATATATATATATATATATATATATATATATATATATGTTTTAAAAAAATTCAAATATGAGATATACGTATAGGCCACCATTGGTATGTTTCAAATTATCTTTTAATTCTGTGACATGTTTTTTTAATGATACATTATACATAACTCTTTTTTTGGTTTTGTACCATCTAACTCCTGTTTTTATCTGCTTTTCAGCCTACTGTTTCGAGATGGTCATTCTGCTTTATTGCTTTTGCTTAGCTGGGATGAATGGAATATGTACGTAGCTGGTGTTATTTTGTAGGAGATGTAATATATTTGTAGCTGGTCTTTGTTTGTTCCTTCTGTTAATTTCTTGCTTTTATTTTCATGAAAATGAATGTAGCTAATGCTTGTTTGTTGGATATGGTAATATGCATCTACCTGGTCTTTTGTACTTGGTTGTTTATGAGAATGAAAATGAAAATGTAGTAAAAGAGTTGTTTTCTAATTAATTTGACTTGTTTTTCTAAATCTACATACATGTGTGTGTGTGTGTGTGTGTGTGTGTGTGTGTGTGAGCTGTATGGGGCAAAACACAAGAGAGAGCCTATACGGGTGATGACAAAAAAATGATATTCACCTTCAACGGTCTAAAAAAAAAAAAAAAAAAAAACCAAAAAACAAAAAACAAAACAAAACCAGAAAGAAGTAGAGAAAAGTAATGGAGCAGTTTTCGTTGCTAGGAATGTTTTGCTCGGTAGCTGATGGGATAATCATAGACGCCTACTACAACGTATTTAATTAATCAATGGAAATTTTTTATTTTTTGTTTTTTACTAAAAGTTCAAAACATGATTTCAACCGCAAAACAAAAAAGAGAACATATTTTCATGGTATTTTTCACACTTATCGATAAAGAAAAAAATTGTTACAATGATTGAAATTAGAATTACGACATCAAATTATATCTATCATTAAGTGCCGTAATCCCATTAACATGACAGCAGAAGCTGTACAGCTTTCGTTTGACGCACTGTCTACTTCCTGTACATGCATGATAATAATCAGAAGGATAACAGCATCACAATGACTTGTGCACGAGTCCCGATATAGATTTTCATGTCATATCTCTAATAATATTGTGTGCCAATAATCCTCGTCTTTTATTAGTAACCTATTTATTTATTTATTTATTTTTATTTATTTTTTTATATATATATATCCCAAATTAGTTGTCTTCTTTAAAAAGTAAAAAGTAAAAGTATTTTTTCTTTATATTTTCATCATTATCCTTTATTTTTTAAAAAATTTCAAACTTTATAACTATATACATTTAAATTAAATAAGATAATTTGGTAATTTTAGAAGAAAATAATACATTAATTGCATGTCCCCTTAAAAAGTTATAAAACTAAATATGGACAACTAATAAGGTACGGAGGTAGTATATATTTTATTGATTATCTCTAATAATATATACTGAGTGCTACATAAGTCCGTAAAGATTAACATACTCTTTCCTAATGTTAGTTATACGGACTCCAATGCCAAATTTGTCTAGATTTTCTCAGAAAATTAGAAGAATTTCTCTCCAAAATATTTAGTTTTATGGACTGCATTGGAAGCTTTATGAGGCAAACCAAATGAGAGAGGTATTGATGATGATACTTTTTTTCCTAGTAGTTTTTCACACTTTAAGATAAAAATATAATTTAATATTTTTACTTATTGAAAAATAATAATAATAACAACAATAATATTGTTGTGACGATCCAAATTTATTAGATATTAAACAATTTATTTTTCTAGTCTGAACCATTTTTCATTGTAGTTTTCACATATACATAGTCATTACTAAACATTTATTATTATTATTATTTTGAGTTTACTCAATGTAATCAATATAAATGATCGCTCCATAGCATGTGTGTTCAACCAAAGAAAATAATAATAATTTTTTTGAAAAGAACCAAATGCAGATACAATTAATTTTCATAAAAAACAAGTTTAATTTTTATTTTTTTAATATAAATTACTTAAAACTTTGGATACTAAAAATTGATTATACAAATTCACACATTATATTGAAAACAGGGCCGGCCACTACTGCTTTTGATCAGTCAACTCAGACAAAATGAACTACTTGGAATTTTGTTTTTTCGGTCAGCTTTGTTCCCAGGCCTATAATAGTGTAACTAGTGTAACTTTCAAATAAGCCTCCATTTTTTTTTTTTTCTTCTTCAAATATAAGCCTTTTTCTGCGTACATGTAGGTCATTGACTAAAATATGCAAGCCAAATTTCAGACGACTCAAAAAAAACTCAAAACTCAGAAGGTCAACACATGACGTAAATATATTTAATTTATCATTTCTAAGAGCAACCCGGCGGGCATTCGGAAATAGAGTGCCCACAATGGTTAGCGAGCTGGCTCGCGTAGGGGTGTAATTTGGATTGGATAATTCGAACTAATTCGAGTCTAACTCGATTTTTCACAAGTTTCGACAATTATTTTTACAATTAGGGTTGGCTTTGAGTTGAAAAATCTCAACCTGAATTTAAATAAGGTCAGACTTGGGTTAAAGTGTTAATAACCTAAGTCAATCCGAACCCAAATTCTAATATTATTTTTATATATATTTTTACTTTGAAATACATTATATATAATATTTAAACTTTTTCTCTTTTCAATTCTTTTGTTAAATCTTAACCTATTGTATATTAACATTTAGTATAATTAATTTTCTAAAAATTTGTTTGTAATTTATTAAAAATTTATAAAAAGTCTTTAAACTTCTTCTTATTTAAGAGTAATTTAATCAAAAACTAATTCAATATCATATTAAATTTTCGGTATAAAGATTAGCCATATGTGTAACCCGAATTAACCCGAAATTTTAATTCATTATCTAAGCCTTAGTTACAAGCCCGAATTTAAAAGTAGAAGAATGGGTTGGGTTCGGGTTGAGTAGTTAAGGATGAGAATAGGGTTAGGGTTGAGCTTCGGTTTAACATTTCATATGGTAGATTAGGCTCAAGTTATACCTCAAATCCGCCCAACCCGCCTGAGTTGGAGCTCTAGGCTCGTGCAAAAGTGCGAGCCCAAACCCAATTGTAAAATTTTATTTATTTATTTATTTTTTATTTGCCAATATGATGCTTTTTAAAAAAAAATATTTGCCAGGCAACAGTTAAGGCACTGTTTCGCCGAAGAGGTTTTTTTAAAAAAAAAACCAAATATAAGTTATTTTGACCTCATTTTTTAAAAAAATAAAATTCATTACATAAAAAGTATATTATTTAGGCACTGTTTGTCCAAAAATAAATTAAAAAACATTTTTTCCCCTTAAAAATTGATTTTTTAAACTTTCTTTGCTTTATTTTTTAAAATTTTGCCACAACCAATGGCTATTAAGGCACTATTTGTGTTAGACAAACAATGTCTTAACAGTTATAATTAAAAATAATAATAATAATTAAATTTAAAATTTTTAAACTTTTTTCAACAAGGGAAAAAAAAAAATAATTCATTTCTCTTCTATAAATATCAAACTCTTACCACCATTCATCTCACATCTAACCCATCTCTATTCTCTATCATTCAAGTTAATTCATCTTTTATTTTCTTAATTCTAATTATTATTTTCAAACTCAATCCGATTCCATGAATTCTCGATCAAGTAACTCCCAACCTTCCATACAGCAACCAATTATCCGAAATCCAAATTGGTCCATGCTCGAAAATAAGGCTTTATGCTGGGTGTGGATGTCCATTACCTCTGATGCGATTACAGGGGTGCATAAATCAAAGTAAGAAGAAATTATGGGAGCGAATTCTCGAGAGTTATGTACAACATCTTTGTTCCATCTTCACAAAATGTAGAAGCTTTGATGAATAGTTGGTCCACGTGCCGTTCAAAAATAAATCAGTAAATTTTTTAAGTGCATGACTAATATCAAAATGAATCTTGCCCCTGTGGCTTGAGCACTGATGATATGGTGAATTATTTATTGTTTTAAATATAACTCGTAAATATTTTAAACGTTTGGTTTTAAATTTATTTTTAATTTTTTTTGCGTACATGACAGAAGATAAAAAAGGTGTTTCGTAGTCAAACAGGCAGTGAATTTAAATTAGAAAGTTAGCATATGGTGAAACATAGCATCAATATGTTCTATCTTTTTTAATCCAAATAATGGATAGTGTATTATTTAAAGTTATAACATCAATCTTTACTCTCTTTTTTAATTCAAATAATGGACAATGTATTGTTTAAATTTATAACATCAATCCTAATTTTTTTAGACCATCTAATAGATAATGTATTGTTTAAAGTTGTAATATCAATTCTAATTTTTTAATAATCTGCAAAGATATTGTTTTATTGAAAAATATTGTTGTTTGAAGCCTGAGAATTCATAGAGCATGATAAAGTGCATGTTTTTTGAGAGCCAAAGTTGCTGACATGGCTTTGAGATTTACTGTAACTCCTAAAAAAATTGAAGTGATATTTTTTAAAAACCAAAATTCAAGGAGACTGATGAGGAAGCTCTAAGTGAGCAACATCATGCCCAAACACACCATAAAGGCATGTGTTTGATTACTAATGAAAATTATTCTCAAAGTAAAAACTAAAGCTAATTTATCAATGAGCCACAAATGAATATAATTTTGGATCACTTTAATTCAGTTTTATTTAATATTGTTGGTCAAAATCAGACAAATATAATTTTTTTTATTTTATCTACTTTAATTTTTTAAAAACTCAAAATCTCATCATCTATTTTGCAAAATTAAGGGAGGCATTCCGGGGCGAGAAGGTCCTTGATTTTCTTAAAAAGTGTATCTTTGTGTGTTAACAATGGTATAGATACAAAGTAGGGTATATATAAATTATATAAACTGGTGAGAATAAATTGAATAATACCAAACACATCCACGTCAATGGTCAGACAAGACCCGCACAATTTTTGTTCAGTATCCAAAATCCTAATGTCATATAATTCCAACATTTATATCCTATGTTTGGATATAGCAGACTTTATTTGTGACAGTACTTGAAGATTCCGTCATGGCGCACACACACAATCTGTCTTTGTATATATAGGATATCCTTTGTTTATATAGACTTGTTTTTTTTTTTTTTTGAAATAAAAATAAATGTTAACTATGCCTTTTACTTTTGCAACATTTACGGCCAATTCCACTACTATGTGAGGAGTGCCGTGTTAGTATATAGTTGTTTATTTATCATACGATTTCTCAATGCTTTATTTATTTTGAATTTAAAATTTAAAAATAAATTATAAAAATTACTGTATATTATTAATTATTATTATCAAAATTAACTATCAAAATTAGTTCAATGAATATTAGTCTCCATATTTCAAAAGAAAAATTAAGGACCCATGTGTCATTGTGATGTGTTCATGAATTTAAAACAATTAATTAAATAAAAAATAAAAAACTATACTAATAAGATTCACTGTTATAAAAAGAAGTGAATTTAAATTAGTACTATAAATATAAATTTTAAAGTATATATTGTAACTGTTATTTACCGGAATGGTTGAAGTCTTAATATACATTCTTTATATGTATATATTAAAAAACTAAAAGGCTATCTCTAAAGTGAAAAGATTTATACTCTCACTTATATAAAATGAGAAGAATAATTTAAATAATGATTATATTTAGAAGATTTCTTACTTCTTGTTTCAAAATTTGAGTTTCCAAATTTTACTATGTACCTCAATTTTTTCAAATTTCTTTGAGGCCATTCAACGTGTCATGGGTATTACTAATTTAAACCTAACGTGTATTTAAAGTTACAGAAATTAATGCAAATGTTAAGATTGATGTGCAATAAGAGTATAAAGAATAATATTAGAAAAAATTATATTTAGAAAATGCTTCAGGTAGCACCGATTAGAGAGAAAATAAGAATCAATTTTGATAGTTTGGATATATCCAAAGAAGATTTTTAAGTGCACCGATTAAGAAAAGTGACATGGTCATTAAAGATTGTGTAGTTCTTACTTCTTGTTTCAAAATTTGAGTTTCCAAATTTTACTATGTACCTCAATTTTTTCAAATTTCTTTGAGGCCATTCAACGAGTCATGGGTATTACTAATTTAAACCTAACGTGTTTATTTAAAGTTACAGAAATTAATGCAAATGTTAAGATTGATGTGCAATAAGAGTATAAAGAATAAAATTAGAAAAAATTATATTTAGAAAATGCTTCGGGTAGCACCAATTAGAGACAAAATAAGAATCAATTTTGATAGTTTGGATATATCCAAAGAAGATTTTTAAGTGCACCGATTAAGAAAAATGACATGGTCATTAAAGATTATATAGTCTAATGGTATTTTCTTACCTAACAAAGTAGAAGGTCAATGGCTCAAGTCCCTACAGGGGCTAGCGTGTGTGTTTAACGACCCAAATCTGAGGATCCAAATTGCTAACCGGGTCCTTACCCAAACCCAAGGACACACAAGGGTACTATGGTTATTTCACATTTAAATACTAGTTCTAGGGTCCATGAGGGTATAATGGTCATTTACCATAGTCAAATAATGGTTTAAAACCTAAAAGGGCAAGTAGTCATTTAATACATTAGTTATAGTTTCTAAATTCATCAAGGGTAAAACGGTCATTTTCTATGGCTATTATATATGTGTTTTGGATGAAGTTCGGGGTTAATTAGGTAATTATACTAAAGTTTAGGGTCAAAGTACAAAAATTAGCTCATCTAACCGATTAGATGGAACCCTTCACTGCCTGCCCAACTAACCGGTTAGATGGGAGCATCTAATCGATTAGATAGGTTACGAATTTGATCAGATGGGTTACGGATTGGATCAGAAAGGTTACGGATCTAAATGAAATGATCGATTAGATCACTTTTCAAACTTGTATTGATGCAATCCAAGTTGCTCAAACATCAAATATAAGTTCATGCACATCATCTAACTCAATAACAACACATTTGATCTCCAAAATAAGTCTTTAATTCATCATTTAAAGGTCGGAAATCTCCATAATCTATTACATACATATCCTAAAAGAATGATTCATGTCCAAAAGAACATGTTTACAAAATAATAAGGTCTCCATGACCATGATTACAAAGGCTTCACTTGAAGCTCACAAAAGAATATAGTCAATTACATATAGTCATTACCTGTATAAATCTAAAACAAAAGATGTCAAAAGTCCATCACTCTACTTCTAAGCTTGCGGAGGCACATCATTAACAACTTTTTAATTTGCCATGTCCTGAAAATATTAGAAGATAGGGTGAGCACAATGGCTCAATAGAAAAAGGCCTAAAGCATTGGTTTTGGGCTCCCTTAAGTCAACAACTAAAAAACGGGAAAAAGATGTCGGGATCATACATAGGGAATTATTAAGACCGTAATCGGCACAATTCATATTAAAGGATAATCGTCATATAATCAAACCATACTCAAGAATGCCAATATGATATGAGATGCAATGCTATCCTGACCATAGTCCCGGCACAACATAACACATACAGAAAACCGCTAACCGACTTTACTGAGACGTGATCGATTAGCCGGTTCCAAATCTGGCAACCATTTGGGATCTAGCAATCAACGTTATAAGTCCAAATCCAGTATTGTTAGATACAATGGAATTTTTGGTTGAGTCGCTGAATTTCATTTTGGTTTTTTGGGTAATTCTTAAAATTTGGAGATTTTGTGTGTGTGTGTGATTTTGCTTAATTGGGTAGGAGAGACGATTGGGGTTGGGCGGTTGGTGGTGGTGGTGGACTGTGGGATGGAGGTGGGTGAGGGTGTGGTGGTGATTAGGGCTGCAAATGAGCTGAACTGTTCATGAACAACTCGGGCTCGGCTCGTTAAAAGCTCGGCTCGGGCTTGTTCATTTAGTAAACGAGCCGAGCTCGAGCTCAATTTCCAGGCTCGTTTTAAACGAGCCGAGCTTGAGCAACATTGAGCTCGGCTCGTGAACAAGCTCGTCAAGTTAATGGTTCATTTGTATAATCATTCTAAGTTTAAAAATGTTTAGCCCATATAAACTTGGCCCAACTCACGTAATTTTATTAATAAAGGCCCAAAAAGTTATAATTCATTAGCCCATTATGCAAACAAGATTTTATCTCATCCCTTGAAACTTAATACATCTCAGCCGTTGATTTATAAAGTTAAAGAGAGAAAAGACCTATCTACAAATAAGACCTAGAAGAAGTAAAAGCATACAGCGGCTGCAGCATATCTTCTTCTTCAGCTCCGCTGCCTCGTCTCGCCGACAGCCCTCTTCTTGCGACACAAATTAGTCACTCTCTCTCTCTCTAACTAATCTTAAAGTAGCGCAGTTCAAGATATAGGTAGATTGACTTTGATAAAATTTTTAATTTTTGATATAATCTTAAAAATATGTTGTATATTTTTTCTTTTACTTTTCTATCAAATATAGAGATCGGAATAATTTCTTTCCTGCCAAAGATCCGTGCTTGTTGAATATTTAAGGATCCAGAATCGAGCTAAGAACAGGTGATTTGTGCTGATTTGTGCTTGTTGATCCCGAACTGAGCCAAGCCTGAGCCCTTCAAATCTCTACCGAGCCGAGCCTAAGCTTGGCTAGGCCAAGCTCGCCCGAGCCCGAGCACTTCTCTGGAGTTGACGAGCCGAGCCCGAGCAAGCCAAAGCTCGGCTTGGCTCAGTTCATGTAATACCCCTAATTTTAAAAGGATAGTCTCAGTATTTATTTATTTGTTTTAATTGTATTTTTAATTATTTAATTGATTATTTGACTAATTGCTTACGTGTTTAATTGAATTAGGTATTATTTAATTATTTGATTATGTGTCTATGTATTATTTGTATTTGTCTATGTATTAATTGTTTAATTAGATTATGTGCTTAAATGGTGTTTTGATTAATTATAAGTTAAATGTTTTCTTTTCTTTTATTATTTTATTTTATTTTTCTTTTATGGTTATGGTTAGTAGTAATGGGCCAACCAATTGGATCCCATGGACTACTTGGATAGGAGGTTGGATGTGTATGAATTATTACCCATGGATATTATATGTATATATATAGATATATATTATATACATATATAAAAAGGAAAGTAATTTATTAATTATTTTTATGGTAATTTGGGTAATAATATTTAATCTGATATATATGTTTTATATTTAAATAATAAAAATATACATAGATTTGATACGTGTTATGTTTTAAGTTACTTTATAATATTATGGTAACTTAAGTATTATTGGATAATCCATTAATAAATAATGGAATGTGTATAATTTATTTATTTAATAAACATATACGTAACATATTTTACTTACCTTTTTAATATATATATAAAAGGGAAAGTAATTTATTAATTACTTTTATGGTAATTTGGGTAGTAATATTTAATTTGATGTATATGTTTTATATTTAAATAATAAAAATATACATAGATTTGATACGTGTTATGTTTTAAGTTACTTTATAATATTATGGTAACTTAAGTATTATTGGATAATCCATTAATAAATAATGGGATGTGTATAACTTATTTATTTAATAAAGATATATATAAATTATATACGTAACATATTTTACTTACCTTTTTGATATTTTATTTTTTTATTTTTTTTAAGTTAACTTGGATTGGGAAAGGGGTTAGGATTATTTTGTTTAGCCTATAAATATATAGCTATAGGTTGTAAAAGGGGTTAGAAATATTCACGTAATATATTATATAGAGAGAGAGTTGGAGAGGAAAGGAGAAAAATTAAGGAAGGAATGAGGAGAAAAACCCTGTAGAGAGAAGATCAAGGAAGAAGAAGTGTAACTTTCGATCCGAAAGTTTAAGGCAAGTTCTTCTTCTATCTCTTTCCCTTTGGTTCGTGTTTCTGTACATGCCTGGGAAATTCCAGGATTTATTAAACACATAAAATTAAATAATTATGCATATTTAATTGGATTAGAACATAGATTTTATGAATTTGGTTCATATCTGTTCTTGTGTTATGAATTGATAAATGTATGATTTTTATTTGATTTCCTGTATGAATTTTTACATGTTTAAATTATGTATTTTTCATATCTGAGGAATGATGGAACGTAGAAACATGTCTAGGATTCCTGAACATTAAATAGGAACTAGGTTTGGGTTTAAATAAATTTAAATAGACTTAATCATAATGATGCTTGCTATTTGAATGTTTTAAATAAACGAATGGATTTAATCTTTTAATATGTTTTAGCAATTGAGATTAAATATGTATGATGAAATGGATATGAAAAATGCTTATTTGACGGTATAACAAAATATCATCATATGTATAACATTCAGTTTATGTAGGATATACGATATAGGAAACTTAAATAAATAATAAGTCATTCCTATTTTGTGATAACTTGATATCATATTATTATTGTTATTTCTGGATTATTTGATGTATTTCCTTAATCGTTACATCAATTGTTATATTATGTGGTTTAATGCACCGGTATGGGACAGTGGCATTCTAGGGACGGATTAACTTATCAGTTAACTCTTACCTATTTATTATAAGGGAATGGATTAACTAAAATGTTAAATCCTACTTATATTCAAGTCAGGTCAGCTGAACAAGTTGAATGACTTATGGAAGATTAATTTATTATATAAGGGATTGGATTAACTAAAATGTTAAGGCCTACTTATATTTAAGTCAGGTCAGCTAAACAAGTTGAATGACTTATGGAGGATTAATTTATACTATATAGGATGGTTACTAAATTATATATATATAAGTATGGTGCCATGATATGAGCTTGAGTCTCAGGATCAGTGGTTAGGGTGCGTATATTGCCAGGGATGTGTAGCTAGATATAATGTAGTTGTGTACCCTGGTAGGTCTAGGTACTCATGCCCACTATATGTGCGTTTTGCGTGTTGCCTACTATTCAGGTTGAGACAACCCTATAGTCTAGTGAGGTTCTTTTAGTGTGTGTGTGTATATATATATATATATATACGGACTACTAGTTACTGTTGGATTGACTAAGATGTATACGTGTATCGGATCTCTGCTTGGACTGTAGTAGAGTAGAACTTGTTTGTGGGCCTGACCCACCATTATTTTTTTAGGTGTTCGTCACGAGTAGAGGTTGTTCGTGTTTAGCGGGGATCAGTCTACTTCATTCTTCCGATGCTACATAGGAGTTCCTTTATGATTCAGTTTCCTATTTTAGATTACTGTCATTTGTTTAGTTTGGATTTTCTAGGGGTCCACACAGTATGGATTCCCGAGTTGTATTTTGGAGGATCAGTTGTATCAGAAGAGTTTATTAATTAATGGAAATATATTATGAGGTTTATTATTAGATTATCATTTTAGTTTCTTGTCAACATTTTATTTATTCTTCTTTATTTTTTTGTACTCTGTGTTCGTTTATTATCAATTTGTTTTGATATCCTCGGGTATTCGGGCGTGGGCCTGGCCAACCTGCATTCGGAAATTCGGGAGTATCACAGTTCATTTGCAGTCCTAGTGGTGATGGTTGGTATTAGTGACGGTGATGGAGGTAGGTAGTGGTGGTTGGTAATGGTGACGGGGTAGGAGGTGGGCGGCGGCAGTGGTGGTAGTTGTCGTAGTTATGTTTCAAATTTATTAGTTATTAAATTACTAAAACTCCAACTGAATTCTTAATGAAGTTTTAGTGTAGTATCAATGAAGTTTTCTTCACCCGAATTATTAAAGTTTCTTAACTAATATGTTATCTATGTGGAAATTAAGTATAACTTCATTAATACTAAGTTAATTACATCCCCATTACTACTAGTATAAATAGTATGGCATACGAAGCCTACGAGATATACACTCTCAATACAAGTAAGAGAGAAAAAAAGATTTGAAAAATGTTTTCAAACTACTGAGTTTGAGTGTGTGAGTTTCATATTTTTAGTTGATCAGATGTAGGTAATACAGGTTCATGATGAGAAATACAACCTTCATGAATATACATATTTGATATTGCTTAGTTGAATCTCGAAGATAGTGCTGCCATTTGTCTTCCATTTGCACGTGGGAGAGACTTCAGCTATCTTCAAGAAGCGATTATGTGCCTCTAAGTCTCGATATTCCCCATTTCAATATATTGGTTCTAACAGTAACCTGGTAAGTGGTGGTAGAAAGAGAGAGTAGAGAGAGAATGGAGTTTGATGAAAAATTAAAAAGTTGTGAGGGTAATTTATAATAAAAAAAATATAGTTCCTTGTTTGATAATTATTTTAGTTTAATAGTTCCTTCACCCATATATTATTTGGATAGAGTCATTTTTGTAAGTATACCAAATTAAGCGTCAGTATTTAAAATTTTCCTACTAAAAGCATACAATTCATGAAATACAAGGGAAAGAAAAAGATAAAACCATACATGAGTAGAAAGGAATGAAAACATACAATTAGACACGAGAAATTATCATGTGGTTCTGGACCATTAATACTTACTGGACCAGTTAATAATTTCTCATTGGACACATTTAGTTCATGTCTTGTCAAGAGCTTCCCACGACACGTGGGATAACCACATACCATAGTAATTAATAAAAAGTTTGATGATCGTTATTGTTATTCTTGTGTCTAGTTCAAAAATAAAAAAATAAAAATAAAAAATAAAATAAAATAGGTTATCCTTGGAACCGCTCTGACCTATTTATTTTTGCATTTTAATTGAGTTAATTATAACCAGGAAATGAACACAATAGGCGGTCTAACTCTACCATGGAGTATTTTTTGTTCAAGCCATGTTACTAAGTGACGTGTTATTAACTTGTCCTTGTAACTTATTAGTGTAATTTTATAATTGCCAACGTTTACTTTTATTAACTTATTATTTAGAAAATATTGTTTTGTAAAAGATATTTAACATTATTAATATTTATTATTATTAAATTTTTATAATTATGTATTAATTGGAGTAAAATAGTAAAAGACAGATGCATATAAATAAGAGTGGGTGCACATCTTGTAAATATTTTAAACTTAAAGGGTTATTGAATTAAAATACAAAGTGATAAAAAGAATAAACTCAAGAGTGTCAGATGTGTAGCTGTAAACTGTAAAGATTCGAGTAGTGTTTTTTTTAGTGCGTGCATTCCTCTGTTTTCGGAAAGGGTAACCGCAGTACCTCAAAATATATAAGTAAACAACAGCTGTCCCATTGCCTTGGATGTACGACACACATCCTATAATCCGCTCACATGTGTCAAAATTTGAGTTTATATATGGTATGAGATTTCCTGCAATTCACAATATTAAAGTATCTGTTTTAGGGTCCGTTTTGGTAGAAAAAAAATGAAAGAAAAAGAAAAGGATGGTAATGGAATGAAATAAAGAAGCGTGTTTGGTAGGAAATGTGAATGGAAACAAAAAGAAAATGGAAGATTTGGAGGGATTAAATAAGATATGAATAATAATTTTTGTTATTTAAAAAAAAAAAAATGAGAGGAATTGAAATAAAATGAATGAAAAAATTAATATTCGCAATGAAAATTCGAGTAGTGTTTTTTAAGTGTATGCATTCCTCTGTTTTCGGAAAGGGTAACCGCAGTACCTTGAAATACATAAGCAAACAGCAGCTGTCCCTAGTGCCTTGGATATACGACACACATCCTATAATTTGCTCAAGGGTGTCAAAATTTGATTTTATTTGGTATGAGATTTCCTGCAGTCCACAATATTAAAATATCCGTTTTAAGGTCGGTTTGGTAGAAAGAAAATAAAAGGAAAAGAAAAGAATGGCAAGGGAATGAAGTAAAGAAATGTGTTTGGTAAGAAATGTGGATGGAAAGGAAAAGAAAATGAAGGATTTGGAAGGATAAATGAGACATGAATAATAGTTTTTGTTATCTTTCAAAAAATGGGAGAAAATGGAAGGAGAGGAAAGAAAAAATTAATATTTTTAATGAAATTTTATTATCACCAAATTTGCTCTTATTTTTATAAAAGAAAAACTTTATGAAAAAATATATCGTTGTAAATTCATTACAATAGTTTACTTTCTTTTCTTTCGTCAAACAAAATTACTATAATTTTATTTTATTAATCAACTAAACATAACAAATAATTGAAGAATGTCAACATCATGATGCTACCCATCTCTTGCACCACATGTTTGGTTTGGGCCTCCAAGAGCATCACGAGGGCAAGAGTATTAGGAGAGCCCAAGTGATTGGTGTGGGCCCTTTGGGCCTCGCATTGAATTAAATTCTACAAAAATCACATGACTCAGTCCATACACTCTGAAGATGTTATGGTTGAGATAGACTATGTAAAAAGTGGCCTTTATATTAAACCAAACAGGACAATTTTTTAAAAAGTGGCCCTATAAGTTCCTTACAAATACCTATTATTATAATTCTTTTTGTTTTATTTACTTATACTATCATTTTTTAACCTGCAAAAAAAGAAAGAAAAAGACCATATAATTTATTATATTAACATATAATCATGTATATTTATGATTAATATGTTTTTAATATAATACTATAACATATAATATTATAATCATGTTTTTAATATTAATATCAGATACATATAATAATATAAAAATTTACATATTAATATAAATATCATCTTAATATAATATTATACAATCATATTAATATACATATAATATTATTAACATATTATATTAACATAATATATTAACCAGGAATGATATACATGAATAATATAACCGAGATGATAATATAATACAAGATGATAATGATAAATATACATGATTATATTATTAAGATGAATATTAATATAAACGTGTAGATGATAACATATAATATTATAATATCATGTTTTTAATAATAAATATACATGATTATAATACTAGTATAATACATATTTATTAATATGTTAATATAATATACATATTTATTTTTAATATAATATAATAAATAATATATAATATTATATAACATATTTTATAATATTATATATTATTTTATATATGTTAATATGTTAATATTTAAAATATTATAACTAAATATCACGTATTAATATTATATATATTATTTAAGCATATTTTTATAGGTGACCCTCAATTTCTACACAAATCATACAACCTTTACTGGGCATTTCAATTTTCACCCGTCACTAAAACATGCGGATGTCCAACAAAGCTTATCTTCCCTCTCCCGCTCTCACTCGGTCAAAACATATTGTTTGTTTATATCCTGTGTGTTTATTTGTATTTAAATTATTTATTTATATTTTATTTTATTTTAAATGGATTTGATATGAATAATATTAATGGATCAACTATTTGGGTCCCATGAACTACTTGGATAGAAGGTTTAATGGGTATGAATATTTACCCATGAATAGTTATATTTATATATTTATGAAAAAAAATATATATATATATATATAAGGATAGTTTTAATATTATTATTATTATTTGTAGTATTTATTAATAGTAATAATATTATTATTATTATAGATAATTAGAATTATATATATATATATATATACATATATATTATAATAAAATACGCGTAACAAATTTATATTTATATTTTTCTTTTCTTTTTTATTTTTTTTTATTTTAATTAAGGTAAGTTAGATTGGGAATATGATTTTATATTATAAATTGGATTGGAAATAAGATTTTATAGTTATCTATATATATGGATATTGGGGGTTTGTAAAAGGGTTAGAAAATTCTATTCACGTATAAAATATTAGAGAGAGTTTTAGAGAGAGAGAGGAACTTTGTGGCAAAGAAGAATGCTAAATCAAGGAAGAAGGAGGCTTAAGTTTTCAATCTGAAAATATTAAGGCAAGTTCTTCTCTATTCTTCTTGATAGGGAAAAATAACCTACATTGACCAGCTGCCAGACCTCTTCAACATATTTCGTTATCAGAGATAAAGATTTCTATAGAATAAGAATGATGACATTTCTTATCTAGGATAATGAATGACGACGTGGTTCAACAGGGTGAGGATAACCTTGGCATAATTTAAGAAAGTCAAAGAAGTAAATCATATCCCAGACAAATCTGGCAACAGACGATCTCCTCTGATCTCGCACAAGCAGATCTCCCGGGACCAATTTGATTACGATCGACAGCCATAAATAGGGCACCAAGCCGTTAAAGAAGGTACGTGAAAAAACCCCTAAAGATAATATACATAATTATTATATGATACGATTACAGGGACTAACGTCGGAGGGTCCTTGGCTGGCACCCCACCGATGCCATTCGAGGTGACGTCCCTTTATTTTGCAGGTAAACGTCGTCGTTCCGAGTCGTGAGAATTTACGCATCAACAGCTGGCGCCGTCTGTGGGAACGATTAGTTCTCTGAAGAAATAATAATCCCGATGCGACTTGGCTCGGACGGCAAGATGAAAGTTTCCGATCATGGAAACCATCCCAAAGTCGTCAGTTGACAACGAGTTTCCATGTTCTTATATAAGGACGGGACTCTATATCTTGATTACCCGTCTATCATACTAGGGGCAAAACAGTGGGTTGTGTGATGCCACCCAGTGTACGAGAACAATAATCAAAATTTGGCATGTCAACCCAGGCAGTCCAGTATGGTGTTTTCCATTTAGCGATGCTTGGTCCCCTCACTACTGAGGTTTGGTCGTCTAAGACCAGACTCAATCTCATATCGAGCAGCAGCCAATTACCAAGGCCAGATCGTTGAAGACTAAGGCCTGGTCTTTCTACACCTACATAAATGGGTAGGTCTCCACCCATCAAGAAGATCACCACCAACAAGGGGGTCTTTACCTACTAATAAAGCCTCTACTACTGAGGATGTCTCTAGCAACAAAGTCTCATTACTCTGTCCGTTCGTGCAATTAGGGTGGCTTTCTACACCCAAGAATGTATCGAGGCCTTCAGGTCTAAGGAGTTCAATGTCCTTCAAGATCCCATGTCCAATGAGGTTTGTATTCCCAAGGAGGTTCCTAAGTTAAGGGCGATCATTGGACCCAACGAGGTACTAGCCACTAGACCGTCATCTGGTACTGGCCACCAGACCGTTATTTGTTAGCCGTTGGGTACCACGCCCCTATCCACTAAGCATCAAGCTAGTCGCTGGACACTAAGCCTCCATCTACCAGACGACAGTCATCACCTCTCTTCCCTTGCAGGAATTGCCGATCGACTTCAGATTATGCAGAATTTTGGATTGACAATCCATTGCAGGTTAATTTTCAGCAATTCTTTCTAACACAATTTAATATTTTTAGACAACTGTAAATTGTTGCAGCACCAGACACCCCGTCCGTTGTATAAACATCCATAGAATGGGTCATCACCCAAGATCCCAGCATCTGGGGCAGAATAGTGGATCACACGATATCAATCGTCGATCTACATATGATGACAAGGTTTAAAAGATTGACGTACCTTGGTACATCGAGCTAGTCGGGTTTTTAGTCTCTTTCCTTTAGCGACCCCTCGGGGGCACTAGTCGTCCAAGACCGATGCTCGATCCACCGAAACCATAACCAGGTAAGTCTCTACATACCGGGAAGGGTACAACCCTTGGTTATCATAAAATCAAGGCTTGGTTATCCAAAACCAAGTCCTAGTCAACCAAGATTAAGAATTGATTACCCAAAGTCTACAAAGGCTCGGTCATCCAAGATCAGTGCCCCGTCATCCCAAGTCTGGTTATCAGAGACCAAGACCAGGGCTTAACTGACAAAAGTATAGTCATCAGAGATCAGGACTTAACCTACAAAGGTCAGGTCAAAAAATGATCCTCCCCCTCACATGTTATACCTATGTGGTAATTAATTCCCTTACTAAAGGGACGAGCTGAGTTAAGCTCGTAAAACCTAATTCCCTTACTAAAGGGACGAGCTGAGTGAAACTCGTAAAACATAATTCCCTTACTAAAGGGACGAGCTGAGTGAAGCTTGTAAAATTTATTCCCTTGCTAAAGTGACGGGGTTGAATGAATCCTGTAATCAATATTCCCGTACTATAAGGGATAGTAAAGAAATGTCATGTACTAAAAGGACTTGGGTTGAATGAATTTCGTAATCAATATCCCCGTACTATAAGGGATAGTAAATAAATATCCTGTACTATAAGGACTCGGGCTGAATGAATCCTGTAATTAATATCTCCGTACTATAAGGGATAATAAATAAAAATTCCTTACTAAAGGGGACGAGCTGAGTAAAACTCGTAAAATTTAATTCCCTTAGTAAATGAGTGACGATCTAAGTAAAGCTCGTCCAATTTATTCCCTGGGAAGAATACCCAAGGGTACCAAAAAGAATACCCAGGGGCAGAGTACCCCTGGGTATCAAAAATAGTACCCAGGGGAAGATTACTCAAAGGTACTAAAAATAGTACCTGAGGGAAGAGTACCCAGGGCAAAAAAAAAAAAAAAAAAAAAAAAATAATAATAATAATAAAATAAAAAATTCTTGTACTGTTCACATGAACAGTACCTGCGGGAATAATACCCGTGAGGTACTGTTCCAGGGCAAAAAAAAAAATTACATTCCCAAGGCTAGATAAGCAAGCTTTAGAATGGGGGCAACTGATAGGAAAAAATAACTTACCTTGACCAGCTACCAGACCTCTTCGACATATTTCGTTATTAGAGATAAAGATTTCCATGGAATAAGAATGATGACATTTCTTATCTAGGATAATGAATGACGACGTGGTTTAACAGGGTGAGGATAACCTTGGCATAATTTGAGAAAGTCAAAGGAGTAAATCATATCCCCAACAAATCTGGCAACAGATGATCTCCTTTGATCTCGCACAAGCAAATCTCCCGGGACCAATTTGATTACAATCGACAGCCATAAATAGGACACCAAGCCGTTAAAGAAGGTACGTGAAAAAACCCCTAAAGATAATATACATAATTATTATGTGATACGATTACAGGGACTAACTTGATCGTCGGAGGGTCCTTAGCTGGCATCCCATCGGTGCCATTCGAGGTGACGTCCTTTTGTTTTGCAGGTAAACGCCGTTGTTCCGAGTCGTGAGGATTTACACATCAACACTTCTTATTGGATTAGTGTTTAATACATATCTAGATTAATTCCAGGACTTTTAATCTAAATTAATAATCCTATTTGTAAATTAAAATCAGATTTATAAAGTATGATGGTATGTTAATGGGTTTGTCTACATCTTTCATGTTTTGGTGAATTGATTCATAAATTGTGTTTTACAATATTGAAATCAAATTTATATATGTATTGTCATTGTTGGGACATTCTGGAATGGTAAATTAAAGTTTTGAAACTCCAACAATGAAGGTTTGAAGGGACAAACTCACTGAAGATGAAGATGAAGATGAACGGGTTTCCGTCGACCGAAATCACTATTTCTAAAAGGAATTGGACTCCTTTTCCAAGTTGTGTTCTAAAATAGGAATGGAATTATTATTATTATCATTTTTAATTTGAAACTAAATCAAACAAATTATAGATCTCAAGCAGAAGTGAATTACATTTTTTTTTTTTTTTTTTACTGTTTTATCCTTATTAAGAATTTATCAATCTATTTCGAAAGGAAACAAAATTTATAGGGTGAATGTTAATCGTTATATTTGTGTTTTAGTGCATTAAGAGATGTGTTACGTGGAAATTGAGCGATGTCAACATCACGATGCTACGGATCTCTTGCACCTTATTGGGCATGCAAATGCATTATGGCCACATGTTTGGTTTAGGCCTCTAAGAGAATCACGAGTATTAGGAGAGCCCAAGTGATTGGTGTGGGTCCTTTGGGCCTCTCATTTAATTAAATTCTACATAAATCACATGGGTCAATCCATATACTTTGAAGATGTTATGGTTGAGAACGTGAGATAGACTATGTAAAAAGCGGCCTTTATATTAAACCAAACCGGACAATTTTTTAAAAAGTGGCCCTATAAGTTCCTTACAAATACCTATTATTATAATTCTTTTTAGGGTAAAGTACATTAACACCCCCTCAAGTTTGTCAAAAGGACACACATATGAAACTTCGCTTGTTTTGGGACAAAGACACCCCCTTGTTATATTTGACAGCCAAACAGAGCCTAAAAATGTGTGAAAAGTCTAATTTGCCCTACATTATTTGATTAATTTTAATAGTAAAATATCAAAAATAATTAAATGACCCAATTGCCCTTCTCATTTCTCTCTCTATACACTTCTCTAATACACCGATATAGCAAATATATATATATATACTCACAACCGTGAAATTGTCCAGCAAGGCTCTACTAGGCGCTGATGAACCCACCCATGATGGAGCCATGGAGGTGATCTACTTGGCGGTGATGAACCCACCTACGATAGAGATGCTCTGCTCGGCGGCGGCAAAAATTATTACGTGTGTGTGTGTGTGTGTATATATAAAATATACATAAATTTGTTGCAATGTTCAAATACCAAGTACTGTCTCGATCCACAACTAGAGAGTAGAGAGTTCACGGCGACACAAGGATTAGGTCGGTGAGGAACGGCGGTGAATAGCTCGGCCATGGATGGTTCCGTTATGGAGATAGCGGCATGGGCCGGCGAGCAAGGAGGCTTCGGACGGTGGTGTGAACTCAGTCGCGATGGGGTGGTTCGTGGCGTGATGGCAGCGGCAAGATCGGCCGGTGGAGGGCTCAGTCGTGATGGTCTGACAGGCGATGGAGGGGTCGGCTGTGGAGAGATCGGTCGGTGAGGGGAACATCCGGCAAGCTTGGAATTGAATCGGTAGTGCTTATAATGGTTATGCCCGGCGGTGAAGTGGTGGCAGCGGCGATGAGCTGCGGCGGTGGACAGGTTCGGCTGTGAGCTTGTGGCTTCGGATGATGGCGCCGACAAGACTGAGCGGCGGGACGGTGATGGGCTTGGTATGACTGTGGAGAAGTTGGCTGACTTGGCCGTGAATGACTCGCGGCGGTGAGGTTGTGGCTTCGCTCGGAACGGCGAGGTCGGCTGAGATGGAGTGATGGCAACGGTGGGCGACAGGCTGTGGAGAGGAGTTTGATATATATATAAAGCTGCAAAAATTATTATATTACTTTAAAAAAATTATGTGTTTAAAACGACGATGGGAGAAGGAAGAAGAATGATTGGTTTGTGAGTAAATGTTAGAAATGTAATTTCAACTTTCAAATTGGTCAATATAAAGGTCAAAGGCAAAAATGTCAATTCATTACCATTGGGGTGTCTTTGGTATCTGTATGAAACTTGAAGGGGTGCCTTTGTCTCAAATAGGCTAAGTTTCATAATGGTGTTAGTGCACTCTACCCTTCTTTTTATTTTATTTACTCAGTATTTATTATATCTTTTTTTTACCTGCAAAAAAAGAAAGAAAAAGACCCTCAATTTCTTCACAAATCATACAACCTTTGCTGCTGGGCATTTCAATTTTCAACCGTAACTAAAACATGTGGATGTCCAATAAAAGCTTATCTTCCCTCTCTCAGTCTCAGTCTCACTCTCACTCTCTCAAAACACAACTTATATAGCGCCAATTCGAATTATACTACCCGAGTATAATCAGAAGAGAGAGAGAGAGAGAGAGAGGGAGAGAGGGGGGGTTGGCCATGGAAGGTTTGAATCTGCCATGCTGTCTTCACAACAGCTATGGAGGGAAATCTATTGTCCCACTTCATACTTCAACCTTATTATCGAGATTTCAGCCAAAATGCAGCCCTCCACTTTCCACTGGTAATTTATTTTCCGATACTCTGTGTGTGTATATGCATATATGTGTTTCTTTATATGTATATGTAAATTCACATTCAGCCGTAACTATGTTGCGCGCCACAACCCCTTCCATCACCTGCTATAAATTGGTAACTAATTACATGAAAAAAAAGAAAGAATTGCTGAGTCAACTAGTTGATTATTCTTTGTTGCCTTAAGAATTTTGTTTTCTTTGCCATGGAATTGTTCTGGAAAGAGTGCTATCTCTGTTTTTGCTGTTTCTGTATTAGAAGGTTTTTTTGGGGGAAATTTTCATGGTTCTAAAATTGGTTCTTATAGGGTTATTATTGTTGCTGGGTAAATTTTGAAGCTTTTCTACTTGTCATTTTGGTCTTATGAAGCTTGTAAATAGGCCAGTGCATTGAATGGGGATTATTAGATCATCATTCAGGTTTCCCTTGTGTGATAGGCCACAGCATTGGATGGGGAACCACAGGTAGGGTTTTACTTCTGATTAGGTTTCTTATCTTGCGGATTCAAGGGCCCGCTTGTTGATTCTTGGGTTTGTTTAGGTTAAGAAAATGGATTTGTTTCTTTTTATCTTGCTTAAAGCTTCATCAAAAAGTTATGGGACTTGGTTGAACAAGCTCTAGAGTTCTTTGAATTTTTTATTTTTAAAATTTGTGTGAGTCTCTTATTTAGGCCTGATGGGTCTTTTTATTTTGAAAGTCTATCAAGCATCAAATTCATTCTTGTAAAATTTAGACTTATCTTGATTAAATTGAACCATAGAAGAAAGTGAGCCAAAATTGACATGTCTTGTTCAAATCAAGAAAAGCCAGGTCTCTAACACGGGGAGAAATAAGGTGCTTATTTCAATAGCCTATTTGACATCTTCATCCATGTTAACTATACCGTTGTTCTTGGTGGACAGATAATTGAAAAGACTTGGTATGGTTCCTCTAAAGTATTTGAATTCATTGCCAAAATGAATTTCAGTTGTGACAGTTTTGGTTATTCATAACAAACCCTTTGGGGCACAGAAGGTGCATCCATGAGGCTTGCTAAGTAGGGAGCAGTAAAATTGTTTGGTTGCTAGAAATCAACTTGGCTTGCAGACTGAATACCATTTATGTAAAAATGTCATATTCTGCCATTGATGTTTTTCATTTCCATATTCTGTGCATAACGTTGAATTTTCCAGGCTTATGCATGAGAATTTGAATGTAGGTTGCAGGGATTGTTCAGGCCTCATTATACAGACATTAGCCCAAATTTATCCTAGAAGATTGCCCTCTAAAAACTTTTATATGAGGGGAGCACGAGAAGTGCGATTCAACATAAGAAGTACATCAGGTTTCTTTGGTTAATGTATATTATTTGTTATTGGAGCTTATATATTCTTCAGCTTCCAACTTCAGAAGGATATAATTTTTTTCTGGATCTCTTATTCAGCATCAATACAACCTATGACTAAAGAATTGTTGGAGGATAAGTCCAATGATCTTCCTACAAGTGGGGATTCCATACGCAGGCGATTTCTTGATTTTTATGCTTCGCGAGGTCACAAGATCCTTCCAAGTGCTTCTCTTGTGCCAGATGATCCAACTGTTCTATTGACAATTGCAGGAATGCTTCAGTTCAAACCTATATTCCTTGGAAAGGTATTTATCTGTGATTCTGCAGCCTCTGAAAAACCTGAATTTAGATTTGTAAATTATTCTGTTGAAAACAGAATTAAGCTGGTGGGTGGGTGGTGGTGTTCAGGTGACTAACTAATTATTGAGCATATTAATAAATAATTTGAGCATTATTGCCTTCTTTAATCAATCTATTACTGAAAAAGCTATCAAAACTAGTAGAGTTGTATGCCTCATATGAGGAATCATGCTTTAGTGTCATGGAAATATTTTCACGCATATTGTCAAACATACAGTTGTAAAGATTAAGGATCCAATTTATAGACCTTATCTGCTTTGAGAGAACCTAATACTTATAATCTGAACTTGTATGTCTTGTCCCATGTTGTTTGGACTTTTTAACCATATATGATTTATTATAACTGAATACATTGACAAAACTTGTAGCATAGGTCAAAGTTTATTTTGCCAGAAGGTCCCAATGCATATTCCATACTTGGGCTAGCTAATATATTGCATGCTTTTTTATGACACCACAAGTCTGATCATATTAGCAGTTAACTAGTTAGTGGTGGGGTTCATGCCATCTACAGGGTCTGTTAATGGAATTCGCTGTTGCATATTGTTTTACCTATATTGTGCCTGTCTCAATTTTGCTATTGTCTTGATGCAATGTGAATTGGGCTGTTACTTCCCACATGGTCTTTCTGAATAAAAGTTTGAGCCACTTTGACAGTATGGGCACTTTTTGTTCAGGCGCCCAGAGAAGTACCCCGTGCTGCAACTTCCCAAAGGTGCATCCGGACAAACGATGTTGAGAATGTGGGCCGAACAACTCGGCATCATACATTCTTTGAGATGCTCGGAAACTTCAGTTTTGGAGATTACTTTAAGAAGGAGGCAATTAAATGGGCATGGGATCTTACAACTTTGGAGTATGTGACTATTTTATGGCAGTGTTACGGTCCAGGCTGATAAATGTGTTATTTGATTGAAGCGTGATTACATTATCTTTCAACTGAATTGTTCTGGAAATAGTGATTAGGCATAAAAGTTGTTTCCTCTCCTCACTTCCTGTTGTATGTCTGAATCTGCTTTTAAGAGAAATACTTGACTAAATCTTATTCTTCCTTCATTTTTTTTTTCCATTACTACAAGAGTTAATAATGAGCTATATATTATTCCCACTCTAATACTGGAGAGTAGTATCTATTAAACCTAGTAGACTGATAGTTGATTTTTTTTTTTTTACTAAGCTGATATAACTCAACTAAAGAAATGATAAAAGGCATCCACTTTGGATTGTATAAGCTTCATCCAGGCCATATCTTCTGTTAAATCGCAAGCCAACATTTCTTTTTTCCAACAGCTCAACCCACATTCTTTTAGGTCTTCATTTTGTCTATATAGTATGTTAAGCTCAAGGTAATTTTCTCCTTCATTTTTGCTGTCTTTTTCCCCTTTCTTCTCTTTCCCCTCCCCCTTTTAAATGGGGGCATCTTCATTCATTGGTTAAGCATATTGACTTAAGAAGAAAAAAGAACTGATCACTCTTGTATAACCTCCTATACAATTTCATATATTTTTAATCAATAGCATTCTTCATTTGGAAGCCGAAAAAAAGAAAGAAAAAAGAACTGATCACTCTGGTATAACCTCCTATACAATTTCATATTTTTTTACTCAATAGCATTCTTCATTTGGAAGCCAATAGGCGCTAATTATTATGCTCAGGAGTCTATCCAACAGCTTTTCCTACACATATGAGGTAAACCTTTTAATCCCTTTATACACTGACTGCAATCAAAAAATGATGTCAGTTGATCCTTGTCTTGTAGTTCTTCATGTTGAAATATGTGGCCGTTAGATGTTCATGCATACCGAGGTTTGAAATTCAATCAGTTTTAGCACCTACTATCCATTAGTCACATTTGTGAAGCTTTTACTAGTTCTGCATGCTCTACTAGTTAACAGGACATTGTGCCTTTTTTGTTGCATCTAGTATCACGTTAAATCAAATGAAGAAAGCTCAGTCCTTCAAAAAAAAATCTGTTATTCATTAGACAAGCAGACATATTTCTTGAGCAAGTTAATTTGCATTCTGATAAGGTGCAGCATGCTTCTGATGTTGGTGAAAATAGAGATTCTTAATGTGGTGTTAGTTTGAGTGTGCTTTTCTTCTTTCATAGTCATGATTTTCTTATTAATTTATTGGAAAGAAGAATGAAACTAAACTATTGTGCATTGTGTTTGCTTATAGATTTGGATTGCCAGCTGATAGAGTATGGATTAGTGTTTATGAAGATGATGACGAAGCTTTTGCAATATGGCATGAGGAGGTAAGCTGGACAAGTTTTGTATGTTTCATTATACTTGTATACCTTTTCTAGTTAACTCCTTCGTTCTTATGTGAGCACATTTCATTACTTTTCCTCTGAATATGAGTCTGGTAACTCATGTTTTGTCACTATATGAAATATACCAAGTATATTAGTAAATACCACTAAGAATTCTTCTAGTACAAAATCTTCATCCGGCTTCTTTGGTTAGTCAATTCCAGGGAAACGTATTGGTTTTACCTGAGAATTCTTTTGTAAATGTCTTTTGGACATAGAACAAGTGGAATAAATATTGAACCAGTACTACTTCTGGAAACTTCTATTAATCTTGTTCTTGCTTCAGGTAGGTGTTCCTTTAGAGCGTATAAAGAGGATGGGTGAAGATGACAACTTCTGGACCAGTGGAATAACTGGTCCATGCGGTCCATGCTCTGAGCTTTATTACGATTTCCATCCCGAGAGGGGAACTTCAAATACTGTATGTATTTCTTAAGTTCTTACACGGCGCTGGATCTTTCACAAACTCTTTATTTATTCATATTTTTCTCCCCTTTTTTTTCTATTTTTTTGTTTGAATCTTCGACTATATTTATTATTATTTGGAATAATTCATTTGCAGGATCTAGGTGATGATACTAGGTTTATTGAGTTCTACAATCTTGTTTTCATGCAATACAACAAAAAGGATGATGGTTCACTTGAACCACTAAAACAAAAGAATATAGATACTGGGCTTGGCTTGGAGCGTATGGCTCGCATCCTCCAGAAGGTACTTATAGCTGGGCACATATCTGAGTTATGAATAAGATTTCTCCTCATGTTCAAGCAAATGGGGACATCTGATCGAGATGTGACAAGAGTCAAGATTATACTCTAGAGGTGCAACTTTTGATTCCGTTAAAAGGGCACCACAGAGTAACATACACAAATTATCAGTACTTTTCACTAGTGCAGAGAAAATTATTTAGGTTAGATTTTGGTCACGGTTGTGGGTTTGGTATGATTTTAAATTGGAACGGACTTTGGATTTTTAATATAATGGGCTGGAGGCGTAAAGACAATAAATACCATGGTGAAGGCTAAAGATATTCTGAAAATTGGAAAATTATGATTGAGTAATATGAAGAAAATGTATATATTAAATAGGATCTTTATCACGTAAAATATTTTTGTTCACATGTTAGTGGTACTTCTTAGTAATTATTATTATTTTTTCTTCATGTCACATAAACTCAATTCTTCTTTTAATGTAACCGGAATTATTAGAAACTATATATACAAAATTAAAACAAAAAATAAAATCGTAGCAGCTGTCCCCACCGGGCCTTTCTTAGCCCCGTCCATGCATTAGAGACAGATTTTAGTAATGGATATCATAGCAAAGACAAAACCTTCACAGCAACAATAACCATTTTCGTTTAGTAACCATTTCTTGAAGGGTCTGCTGATTACTTTTGGTTTAGCTTGCTTCTAGTTTTATTTTTCTCCATCGTCTACTTTGCTTCAAAAGTTTTATTTATATGTTGCACTTTTTCTGCAGGTTCCAAACAATTATGAGACTGACTTAATTTATCCTATTATAGAGAAGGCCTCAGAATTGGCAAATGTTTCATATGCTCTTGCAGACGATCCTATAAAAATGAACCTTAAAGTATGTTGTCATTCTAGAGTGTGTGAAATTTGATTATCAGAATTCTATTCTTCTTTTTCTTCTTTTTGGAATTGTTTTTATGAAACACTTTTTATTGTTCTCAGATAATTGGAGATCATTTGCGTGCAATTGTTTATCTCCTATCAGATGGTGTTGTCCCTTCAAATATAGGGAGAGGTTATGTAGTTCGACGGCTCATCAGAAGGGCTGTTCGTACTGGAAGATTACTTGGTATAAAAGGGGATGGTAGGGGAAACATTGAAGGAGCATTTTTACCTACTATTGCAGAAAAAGTGATTGACTTGAGCTCCCGTATAGATTCAGATGTAAAGACAAGAGCAACCCGCATTCTTGAGGAATTGAAAAGGGAAGAACTACGTTTTGTACAGACATTGGAGAGAGGAGAAAAGCTTCTTGACCAAATGCTAGCAAATGCATTGTTAAGTGCTCGGGAAAATAAAATTGCACCTTGTTTGGCAGGAAAAGATGCCTTTCTTCTGTATGACACATATGGTTTTCCTGTGGAGATTACAAAGGAAGTAGCTGATGAATGTGGTGTCAGCATAGATATGAAAGGTTTTGATATCGAAATGGAGAACCAAAGACGTCAATCTCAGGCTGCACATAATGCCGTTAAACTTGCAGTTGTAAATGGTGCAGATCTAACTAAAAGTATTCGTGACACTGAATTTCTAGGTTATGACACCCTTTCTGCCAGAGCAGTAATTGAGGGTCTCTTGGTGAATGGGAACCCAGTAATGCAGGTTTCCGAAGGAAGTGAAGTAGAAGTTTTGCTGAACAGAACTCCATTTTATGCTGAGTCAGGAGGTCAAATTGGAGACCATGGATTTCTATTTGCTATGGAATCTGGAAAGGAACAGAAAGTTATTGTAGAGGTAAAAGATGTTAAAAAATCCCTAGGCAATGTATTTGTTCATAAAGGTACCATCGTGGAGGGAATTATGGAGATCGGCCAAGAAGTGGAAGCTGCAGTAGATGCAAACCTTAGGCAGAGAGCTAAGGTATTGGCTTAAAAAATTTCTTGTCCCTCATCTATACATGTTTATGTTTAAGCAAAATTGGTGTACAAATTAGAATAGTTCAATATTATCGTTTTTACATTTTACCATTTAGTTTCTTAGCTGCATATTCCTTGATGTAAATTTATATGGCAGTAGTTGGCAATTTATTTATGTGTTTTGCAATTCTTTTGGCTTTTATATAAACTTTTCTCTTTTGCAGGTCCATCATACTGCTACTCATTTATTACAAGCTGCACTTAAAAAAGTAATAGGCCAGGAAACATCACAAGCTGGTTCATTGGTGGCTTTTGACCGTCTCAGATTTGATTTCAATTTCCACCGACCTCTTGTAGACAATGAGCTCATGGAGATTGAAGGACTGATTAATAGATGGATTGGGAATGCTACACTTCTGCAAACTAAAGTGATGCCTCTGGATGATGCAAAAAGAGCTGGGGCTATTGCAATGTTTGGGGAAAAATATGGAGAACAGGTATAATTTTCTATAAAATCTTGTTTTTTCTACAATTGACAGGGAAATGATGTGAATATTAGTGCATTTTGGGAAAACTTGGCTAGCTTCTTGAATATGTTTAGAGAGTTATGTCTTAGTGCAATGATAAAGGTTTGCACTGTCAAGTACGAAAACTCAGAATTGAGAATATTCAAGTTGGTCTTGAGTCTATTGACAGGGCAGAATGGTAAAACATGAATCATGTTGCTGGCCTCAATTAGCTGTGACAATGTTTTGTTGAGTTATTTTTGGTAGGTTCGTTGTGTTGAGGGTTACGCTTTTATTGAATTTGTTTTGCATTTCTTGATTCATCTCAATAAGAAAGTTTGAATGTAGGAGAAGCGGAAAGTTTTTGCCAGTGAACCCTTTCTCATGTTTTGAACTTGTATCAGTGTTGATGATTTGTGGAGAGTGCCCATCATCAACCTTGTGGAAACTCCCTAAATTTGTATAAATTTTTTATCACTGCTTTGCGTACTGAAAGTAACACTGAATTACTTACGACTAAATACTGTTAGGATCTTAAAACAACTTCAGCTGATTTAAAGTTTGTCTAATTGAATTTAATGGCCACATGAACATGAGATCGTTCTACAGAATCGTTCCTAGATTCACTCCTCCAAGAGGAACTCCACACAGCCTGAGAGTATGGTACTTTAATTAGCTCCAGCCTGACCGAATATATTGGCCCATGAAATTCACCTATTGAATTTGATGTTATCATAACCTTCCAAAGAAGGTAAAAAGGGGGGTTTTAGTTTCTTGATGTGTGCAACCCTTGGAGGCATGCAAGATGCTGCACACTTGGCAGGGTGCTGTCCTAGATGCAGATAGTGTTCCCCGCACAATTAGACTGATGTCTTGCCATTTGGTACACCTAAACAAGGTGGCACTATAATACATGTGGAATATGTTTTCAACAGTTGTTTATGTTTAACAAATTATTAGCAGTTCCTTTTTCACATTTATTTATTTATTATTTATTAACGCTTGAATGTAATATTTCCAATGTTATGATTTCTAGGGGTCAATGTGTCAGTTATCTATTTAAGCCTGAGCATTTTGCTTTCTTGCGACCTTGTCAACATAAAATTCATAATGCAAATTTCTATCCTTTAGCCGTAAGGCAAGGTTAAGTTGTTTTTGGGTCACTTGACTCAATTAAACTTGAAAATGTCGAAAATTTAGCATCTTAGACACGTTATATAACTTGGCATGCATACAAAATTGATGAAGTAAATCAGGTCTTTCATATTTTTTTCAGAAATTTTGGAGTATATCGTACCGTAACTTTGGGTGTTTAACTACAAATTATGCATGTCCAAGAATTTTAGTCGAGCAACAGGAAATCACTTTGTTCTTTTTCTTCCCCCTTTATACTTGAACTGTTTTAGGTACGTGTCGTTGAGGTTCCAGATGTATCCATGGAACTATGTGGGGGCACTCATGTCAGCAATACTTCTGAAATCCGTGGCTTCAAAATAATCTCAGAACAGGGGATTGCATCTGGCATAAGGCGTATCGAAGCTGTTGCTGGTGAAGCTTTTATTGAATATGTTAGTGCCAGAGATAATTACATGAAACAGTTGTGCTCCACTCTCAAAGTATGTTTTTTCTTTTGGACTCCTGTTGGATTATCTTGATTTTCTTTCTTTATGCTGCCAAATTTCGCATATTATATCTCTTCTAAAAATTATCATCAGGCTTCCATAATCCATGTTCATTAGAGTACCAAATTTACAAGAAGGAAGACGTGTCTATTAGAGTGCAATTGGTTTTGGCAGAATTTTATTCCATTTTCATAATTTAGCACGTAGCATATTTATTCCTGTTAAATAAAATTGAATATATAGAGTGTAACTTTAGTAAATCAAGAAACACAAATGACTTAAATGAGGATGCAGTGAGGATTGAGAATTAAGTGATACAAAAAATTGAACAATTTTGTTATTTAGGCTCAATTATTCATAATGAGGGAGAAATTGGAGATGACGTTAATGATAGAATCAAGGCAGGATATGTTAAATGGAGGAGTACATCTAGTATATTATGTGATAGGCTATTACCTTACGAATTGAAAGGGGAGTTCTATACAAATAGAATAGCTATTAGACCGCCATACTTTGTGCCACCGAATCTTGGGCAATTAGGAAACAACATTTGCATAAAGTGAGTGTGGCAAAAATGCAAATGTTGAGATGGATGTGTGGTAAGACTAGAATGGATAGAATTATAAATTGACGCGGGTGGATGAGAGGGAAGAAGAAGAATTATAGAACAATAAGACACAACTAAGAAAGGAGTTGGATAAACAAAGAGCTACGCTCTATAATTTCATTATCAAAACATAATATTCAAAGTCTGAATTCTCCTTCACTTCCACTGCCTATAAATAGGAGTCTTCATCTTCAACACTATATTAATGAGGCTTCAATTCCCAACTTTTAACACTAGACTCAAGGCTGACAATAAATTAAACACAACTTACTAAACACAAAATATTATGAAATACAAATATAAGTAGTTGTAAATAAGTCTTCTACTCCAAGCCACTTCCAAGATAACCGTTGATCTTTCTGTTGAACCACCGCCACCTCAGCATCCATAATTTGTTGACATGGCTGCCATGTTTGCACTACATCAGAAATGATCACGTTCGGGAGATGTGGAGTAGCACCAATTGGAGATAAATTAAGTAAAAATAGTTAAGATGGTTTGGACATGTGCAAAGAAGACATTTAAGTGCGCCAGTTAGGAAAAGTGACATAGTCCACGTTAAGGGTAATACTAGGGGAAGAGGACGACCAAAGTTAACCTGGGCAGAGTGAGTAAAGAAAGATATGATAGCATGTGGATTGACTGAGGCTATGGCCTTAAATAGAGTGGAATAGAAACGTGGGATTCTTGTAACCAACCCCAAATAATTAGGGAAAGGCTTGGTGGTGGTGGTTGTAGCATATTTTTGCCTATCTTGACTTAAGGTAGACCATGTTTCCCGAGCATTCTTAAGTATGCAACCGTGGGTGGAAGTCAGATATCTTTTATGGTAGAGCTCCTCAATCATATTACTTTAAGGCAAAAGCTTGACCTTAGTGCCTTTCAAAAAAGAAAAAATAAAAAAATAAAAAAATAAAAAAAACCTTGACGAAAGTCTCTTATCATCTTTCCACTAATGTTGATTCTTTTCTTGCAATTGGATTTTGTTTCATTGTTCCATAGGAGGCTCACTTTATCCACTAGAATGCAGAACAACCAATTTCTTTAGCTGTTAATAAAGTAGGATTATACTGGATTTAGTATTCTGTTAGAAATCAAAGTTTAAATATATCAAATATCTCAGCAGCTTTGCTTGCACATGAAAATGCTGTTCTTATTGCATTGGATATTATTCTAATTTTTGAATGTGGTATGGTATCACATGTATTTCTGTGAAGGTGAAAGCTGAAGAAGTAACAACCAGGGTAGAAACTCTCTTGGAGGAATTACGAACCACGAAAAATGAAGTTTCAGCTGCGCAGGCGAAAGCAGCAGTCTACAAAGCGTCAGTCATAGCAAGCAATGTATCCAGTGTAGGAACTTCAAAAAGTATCAGGTAATTATGTGCTTCAGTTTGCAGTTCTGATTTTGTGGCTTTTCGCACGGCCCACTTCCCCTCACCACTCCACAAAGCCTAATATTTATTTACTGAATTGCTTTAGATATCTATAAATGTCAGGAAATTATTGCAAGTAGGAAGACATAAGAATGTGTTAATGAGTAGTGGTTTCGAATTAATCATACATTTTAAGTATGTCCATGAAGAGCTCACAAAATCATGCAATCCTAGGGAAGATAAGCTTCAACTCTATCAGTATCATTTAAAATTCACCATGTCACTCCACTACCCCATGTGTGCATCACTAATAAAAAATTTTGTTCTTCTCATCCTTCGGAGTTTTGAAGTAGAATATTCAATTAATTACTATTTTTTCCCCATGGAAATCCAGGGTGCTAGTTGAGTGCATGGATGACATAGATGCTGATTCACTAAAGAGTGCAGCTGAATATCTGGTGGATACATTACAAGACCCAGCAGCTGTGGTTTTGGGCTCATGCCCAGGTGAAGGAAAGGTAAGCTTAATTGCTGCATTCAGTCCTGGGGTGGTTGATCTAGGAATTCAAGCGGGAAAGTTCATAGGGCCTATAGCTAAGTTGTGTGGCGGAGGAGGAGGTGGAAGGCCTAATTTTGCTCAGGCAGGAGGACGGAAACCTGAGAATTTGTTGAGCGCCCTTGAAAAGGCTCGAACAGAGCTTGTTTCCATTCTTTCTGAAAAAGCATGCTGAAAATCCTTATGCCGTGCCATTAAGAAACTTCTACTTTATGAGGTTAAGTTCATAGGACAATTTATGCTCCTGGGAGTTTCAAAGTGATTCCATGTCCATAAAATGTTTAGGTAAGCACACTTCCTTTTTCTAGCACATCATAACCATACACCAGAGGTTTCTTTTTCTTTTTAGTGGGGGAACAAAAGTGTAAAGTATATTTTATAGGATGGCTTTATGCCTGTATCTGTTAAAAAACAAAGTAATTTTGGTAAGAGCATGGTGTTGAGTGAGCCATAGTGTACATGTTAAACAAAAAGTTGGGGCCTATAGAATGAGGCTCTTTTGGTAATTGTATATTGGTAATAGTTCACGGAATGAACTAGTGTTAGCTGGTCTGAAACTGTTACCTTACTTCAGTTTGTGATCGTTTCAAATTTTAACTGTGCTTCAGGTACAAAATATATATGTGGTGTGGGGAATATGAGAAACCTAATGTGAGTCCTAAATGTGAAATGGAAAACATGCACATTCACAGAATGAACTGGTGTTAGCTGGTCTGAAACAATGTATTATTAAAAGATACATGATAAACACTTACATGATCATGTATACAAATATAGAAAACATGCATTTTATATCTGTGATTCTGCGTGCATATAGACATGTATATTTATAGATGAAAATATTTGTGTACGTACACTAAAATTTGTCTATATATGTATGCCTGTGTGCTATGCTCGGGTATATATACTTATAAATTTGGAATTATTGGCTTGCAGAAAGAAAAAAATAATAATAGTAATAATAGGTTGATTTCATTCCCTTCAAAAATTGTGAAATACCACCTGAAAATGCTAAAAGTATTCTTTATAAAATGTTTTACGGCCAAAGTAACAGTTTGAATAGGTAGATTGGTTGGACTATGTTGACATATAGCTGGCCGAGTGCATGAATATAACTAGCTTTTGCTTTCCATTGAATCAGAGTCCACTAGATAACTTATGATATTCATAGAATTTACAATTCATTTTGAGATAAAAAGAAATTTTATTTTCTTTACCAGATTTACTTTATAGTAATTGTTGTTAATTCATTTCATTTAGGCCATTGTCTTCCAAGGGAAATCAGGGGAAAAAAATGTGCAGCCTTTATGCTGAATAATAATGGTAAAAAAATGTAGTGGTTAGTGATATATTTCATTAATTTTGCTGAACTCATATGTAGATCTCTATATGTCATTATATATTCAGAATCCAACAGAGTAATATGAAATCCAGATTGTGATGGCCAAAAATTGGCAACGAAGTACTTACACTACAAATGAAAATTTCAGAATTTTTAACTTTCTTAAACTTTGGAATTGATGGTAAAATTCTCATATAATAAAGGAGAATCATATTTTTGGAGGTGATAGCCTCACTAGCTCTTGCCTCAATGATATTCCGTCTGTAGTTGGTCTTAAATCATGTAAATAGTTATTATGAATTTGAACATGACAATAATATACAGGTTTGTTTTTGTTTATTTGAATTTCATAACCTCAGGTAATAAATAAGGAATATGAATTTGAACATGACAAGGTAATAAATAAGGAATAGATTTAAAAAATATTAAATTAAAATATCTTTTTCTCATACAAAAACTTAACTCTACAGTTTGTATACAGAAGTTTGCATTCATTAATAATGTTCTAACCATTCATGTTTACACTAATGTTTCTTGAAAATTTTTCATTGATAACGTTATAACCAATCCTCATCACTTGACGGGTGAGACGGGACACGTTGTTTATTTATAAGCATCCACCTTGTGGATGGACATTTCAAATGCAATACAACCACCAAAATATCTCAAATATTTACAAAAATCTATCACAATTCTCCATATTCAAAATTTCTCTATAATTTTCCCCGATCTCTAGACAATGGTAGAAGATACGAGATACAAACTCATCAACTTGACAAACTTACTTACATTAGAAAATGACTTTATTTTTTCTTTTCTATTTTCCGTTTTTAAATTTTTTATAAATACATATATATATATATATATATATATATATATATATATTATCTCCTAAGGAGAATTGTTGTACACTTGCATATACCAAAAGTTAAAATGGTGACATGGCAAGGGTAGTATACAAATGGAACAAGAGGTCCGAGTTTATATATTATGTCTTTTATATATTAATATATTAGGTCAGATAGATAAAATGATTTCTCACATGAATTGTAGCGATTAACACTGATATTGAATTAATAATTTAGTTAGACGTAGAAAGTGAGTGAGTTATAAGTTCTTCAATTACATTTGATATGTGTAATTGTAATATATTTGTTACATGTAATTGTGGTTTATTAAAAATAAATAAATAAAAAGGAATTGACCTCAACAATATTCTTATTTCAACACACACACTCAATTTGGGTAGCCTTGCTGAAATCCACCCATTCCACTTTATTGGGCCTATTGGGCCAATTTCTAAAAATAGTCAAAGTTTGGATGGCACTACAGTTCATTACCGCGCTCCAAACACAAACTAGGACCACTCAACTTTTAGGCCTGCAATCTAACGACAGGTTTTTCTCCACATATTTTATTTTGTATTACAAAAGGGACACTTTCTCTCACTTCTATGACTGAATTAATATATTAAATATAATTATAAAAAAAATCAAGGTTTGAATGTCAGATTAATATCAAAATTTTACTATATCTCTCAAAATGGCATTGAAATTGAGTTGGAGACACCTTGTGAGGCAATATTATGATATGATTACAAGATTCACAGCAAGGTGATGGGCCATATGTGAATAATTTTTTTTTACCAAGATAAAGCTAACAAATTCCACTTATTTCATTCTTCGAATTACTATTGAAATTCGGTCATATTAATCACAATCATAATAATAATTGTAAATTAATATTGGAAATAAGGTTGCAAGGCCTTGGTAGATACTTTTTGGGTAAGTAGATTCTCAGGGTGAGTTTGTGGGCGCAACAAATGGGTTCTCGAAAAAAAAAAAAAAAATCAATAAAAAAAATCCCTAGACAATATTACATGTTCATTATTGTTTTGGCATGCGGTGACTAGAATGCACTCAAACAAACATCTTTGGACTTGGTCGTTTCAAAATGAGTCCTAGAAATGGGACAATGAGTTGTCATGGACCTCATTTTATAATGCTAATGCCCCCAAAACTATGAGGTGTCATGGACCTCATTTTATGGATTTTAGTCATTTGATGGCATCATAGTCCTATTTCAAATTATGATCTAATACCATGCGTATATGGTGTATTTATTGGGAAAAAGAAAATTCACATATGGTGTCCTAGTTTGAGGGATTTTAGTCATTTGATGGTTCTGAAAATCGCACTCCAAAAGTAAGTAGTCCAATAACTTCTTAGGTAAGAGGAGGCAATAATAGAGCACTCAAAGGAGGCAATAATAGAGCACCTAAACGAAGCGTCAATAAGAGGGTACTCCCCTTCCTCTAATAATAAGGCAAGCTTAGCTTTGCCCTTTTTCTTGTTGTAATGCATTCCTCAGCTCCGTCCAAACTTAAATAATTAAACTACGAAAAAAAAGAATCACTATTTGTTGATTGATCTAATAAGACATTTGATTTTTCTGCTTGATATTCTTTCTACAATTACACGATTTGAAGTCAATTAAGTATCACTGTGTGTTAAACTGTATCAGTCGGGCGACTGAAAGAATATTCAGTTGATTCCTTTCCAATGAGAATTAGAGACACACGTCTCGTATCCCCACTTGCATATCGCTCACTTCCGTCGTTTCTGATAAATTGGGTGTCGACGAGTTGGATTTTTAGACCTAGCCAGCTGTTACATTTTGGAATTATTCTTGCTTGACAATATTAACGACTTGTAAAATTCGAGGGACAAATTGGAGTTAGATTGGTTGGACTATGTTGACCTATAGCTGGCCGAGGCTTTTGGTCATGCCTGGCTTTCCATAGAATCAGAATCCACTAGATAACTTAGATATTCATAGAATTTTACAGTTGATTTTGAATGGTCCAAAGTGCAATTTTTTTGAGCAACTTTGTCCACTTCAATGCTCATCAAATCCCACTTTCACTAGTTTTATGAACCCATTTCTACTCCACTTCCCAATTTTAAAATTTTGTTCTGAGTCAGTGCGCACCATCGATCACAGATGATTGCCTACTCTCTTTAAAATCAGCAAAAATCAAGAGAATGATTTGAAAACGTGTGGGCATTAGGATTGTGACTCTTGTAAATGTACATCAAACTGATATATAATTTATTTATAAGCATTTCGAGCTCTGTATTGAATCTTTGACAAGTAAATCACAGTGAGCTGATTAATTCTCAAGTCTTACTTTTATTTATTACTATTATTGTTGAATTTTTTGTTGTTTGTTCTTCTAATACATATGCTGAGGGACTGATGCTCCTTTTGAACCAAAGGCACCGAAATTCATGAAATTGATCTATCTATGTTCCCGTTGTGAGATCGTTTGAAAGACAAAGAAGGTAGTGAATCTTTTATAAATCAATTAGTGTCACGATGAATTGACTACATGAAGTGGACGTCATGCTCGCTCATTTCTTATTTTACAATGACACGAATTTCATACATTATATTAAACAAATTATAAAATTTTACTATTTAACAGAAATCTAATATATGAAAGTAGGATCCTTTAATTCATTAAAAAGTTTAACCTCGGAACAATATTTAGGTGAGAGTTAAGCAAAGAAAAGGATATATATATATATATATATATATATATATATATATAGATGGCCTAGCTCTTAGACTTTGGAATTATGTTTGCTTGACAGCAACGACTTGTAGACTTGTTTTTTTTCCAATATCTCCACTCACTTACAAGAAATCAGTATATTCAACAACCTTATCATCTCATGTTTCGTTGACCTTCGCTTCTCGGATACACACACTTCCAAAAGTAAATAATATGACGCGCACAAAAGACAATTCATCTGCGAGAGAAAATTTACCAAAACAGTATATAAACAGTACATTATAAATACTGATTGAGCTAGATATATCTTTATATATCAGGGAAAAAAACTAAGAGTGATACATGAATAGTGATATAATTTCGTAGTGTAAATATAGATTAATAAAGATTAATAATTGAATCTTCTAATATTTGGATTTTTTTTAGACTTAAAAACGCGTATTTGTTTGAAAATATTAAAGACTCTTCTAAATACAAAAAGATGGTGCCATTTCAAAGAGATCTGAATCTCAACGTCCATGAAAATTAAACTTTTCTTATCATGAATTTAATGGACATAAACTCAATTTTTGTAAGACATTTTGTTAAATGTATTGGATTCAAAACATTAGTAAAGTTAAAAATTTATTCACTAGATGAATAGTTAAGTAAATTATTAATTGAAACATTAATCCAACACATTGAGTGCATCCTAAAACAAAAAAATAAAAAAAAATCCATTGACAGCACGCATCAAACAAATTTCATTAATAAAGAGCTTGTCAAACCTAATTAATTTGTAACATACATGACATAAATTACCCATCTAATAGTTGCTGGTACAGACCATGTAGATGATCCTACTTTGAGTTAATTTTGGTCTTTTAACTAGAACAATATTCCATTTTTAGTTCTCATTTTTATATTAAGTAATTCTTTATTTTTACCCTTTTTCATACAAAATAAAATGTTAGTAATTTTTTTTTATCACACTTTAGTATCTTTTCGAATTAAACAAGTTGAAAAGATATTACAATTGTTTCCTCTTTTTTATTTTCTTAATTATTCAAATCACTATTCTTTTCATTAATTTCAATAACAATTTTTTTTCTTTTGCCTCTTGTGCATCGAACCAAACACACCCTTGACACAAAAAAGAGATTGTTATATCACACTTTTTTATTTTTTTTAGTATGTCCGACTAACATGCCTATAATCTACGTGGACACAAAAACAAATAAATGCTCTCCCAACGCCAAGATTGTGTCCTCATAACTCATAGCTGTTAACAACAAACAGAGAGTCGGTGACGGACTTTTGTCCAGCCGCGTACTCACAATTGCGTGTCTCTTTCCCATCTAATAGTCTTTTCCAATGCCAAAGTAAAATAATATAATAATTCAATGAACCAAATCTAATCCATCTCTTCTCTTTCAATTGCTGACCTGGACACCACTTTCCTCTCCGTGGTTGTTGGTAGTCTCTGTCTCTATAAATGTATACGTTATGCCTGTGTATTTTCTCACTGGACTCACCATTAATTCTCTCTTTTTAAACACAGAATAAGCAAAATGTCTCTCTTTCTTTGCTTCTTCTTCTTTTTGATCATATCATCTGCGAGTGCTTGTGATAGATGTGTACATGAAACCAAGGTTGCTTACTTCTCCAAAGATTCTGCAGTCTCATGTAAGACTCATTCTTAATTTTCTCTTTTTTTCCTCTTATGTTTGGTATTTTGATATTGCTTGGTTGATGATGCCCAAATGTGTTATGATGGAGGGAAAAACAAAAAAAAATGGCATAGACCCAGTTGTTATTTTGTTGAAATATATATATATATATATAGTGGGTGATTTTGATTTTGTGAATTTGGTGCAGCTGGGGCTTGTGGTTATGGTTCATTGGCCTTAGGCATTAGTGGTGGGCACCTTGCAGCTGCTGTTCCCAGCCTTTACAAAGATGGAGCTGGTTGCGGTGCATGTTTTCAGGTATATATGTTTACACTTTACACACACACACACACACACACACACACACACACATATATATATATATATATGATGTATACACAAGTTGTGATGCATACTCTTTCACAAACCCGAATCTATTCGCAGCACACTATATGGTAATTGCAATAGTTACATCACGAAACAACGAATTGTTGTTTAGATGTTACTATGCACAAAGGACAAATCAATTTTCTTTTCTTTTGTTACAATTGTGTTTATGCCTTAAAGTTATGAAATATTTTGTTTTTATTTGGGGTTTGTTTTCAGATAAGATGCAAAAACACAACCCTTTGTGCCAAAAAAGGGGTTGGAGTAATGGTAACTGATCTCAACAACAACAACCAGACTGATTTTGTTCTGAGCAGCAGGGCTTTCAAGGCCATGGCCAATAATGGTATGAGCCAAGACATTTTGAAACTTGGGATTGTCCACGTGGAATATAAAAGGTAAGCCCATGGATATGTCACATTTCACTATATATATATATATATATATTTTTTTTTTTTTCATTTTTATGATAATGGATTTGTTAAACTGAAAAAAAAAACACCATTTCTTTGTTGTGGGCCGGCAATGATCTGTCTGTGACTCTGTGATGGTTGCTACACAAAAACAAACACATTAAATGATAGAACGATCCAATATTAATTGTCATATGCATTTGATGAAATAAATGCATGTTTTTTGAGTAGTAAAGAAATCCAATAAATATAAAAAAAAAGATATATTTATGATCTTGTCCGCAAATTGTCCCCATTTGAATAGCATTTTTCTGACATTCAAACGGTCACTTGGACACTTCCCAACATAATAATTCTAATTTTGCATAACGAATTTCAATTGTATGGAACAGAGTACCATGTACCTACAAAAATCAAAATTTAGCTGTTCGAGTGGAAGAATCAAGCCAAAAACCACATTATCTCGCAATTAAGTTCCTGTTCCAAGGTGGCCAAACAGAAATTGTAGCAGTTGATGTTGCCCAGGTAAAACTGAAAGCTCCTTTTCATTTCTGACTTGTTAAAGTAAAATGTGGAATAGTTGACATTAATTATAATGTCTTTTCTCTACTGTTGCTAAAATTATAGGTTGGTTCACCAAATTGGGGATTCATGAGCCGGAATTATGGGGCTGTGTGGGACACAAGTAGGGTTCCGACTGGGCCGTTGCAGTTTAGATTGGTTGTGACATCTGGATACGACGGCAAGCGGGTGTGGGCACAAAATGTGCTTCCTGCTGATTGGAAGACAGGGACGGTCTATGATTCTGGAGTTCAGATCAATGATATTGCACAGGAAGGCTGTTCTCCGTGTGATGATGGGAATTGGAAATGATAGATTTTCCCAACTAATTATGTGAATATAGTTTTAATTTTTTATTTGGTTTCTTATATATACACTGTATCAAGTGACAGGAGATTAGGGAAATGAGAATATATCCAATTGGGTAGTAGTAAGTTTAAACTTGAACTCTGTTATGGGACGAAACTTTTAATAACACCGTAGCGTGAAATGTTGTTAATTTCTTGATATATTTTATTTTTCCATTGTTAATTTCTTGAGCTGTTCATATTATACTCAAAATTCAATCAGAAAGATAAAATAAATTATTGTTTGGCACCAATACTTGGCATATCTTTAACCGTCTTCCTAGCTTCAACTTTGCCCAAAAACATGGTGACAAAACATTTTGAGTTATTTATGATCACCATTAGGTGAACTTTTCTGACATGTAATGCGCTCAGAAATACAAAACCATTAAGGCTACCATTGGTTTTATAGAGCTCTGCTGCCATCGGTGTGTGGTTTTGAGATTTTGAGTTATGGAGTACTATTAAGTCTAACAATTTGTATGTAATACACAAAATAACATTCACGAGTATGTTAACTTAAAATAATATTAAGGGTAGATTTTTTAAGGAAGGGATATTCAGACTCTATTTTGTAACATTTCCACTACAATCTTAAATGAAATAATAATTCTAACTTTAACTTTACAAGTAAATAATTATTATTTTATAAATGACATAACTACTCTTTCATAAATTCTCTCCTTATCTCTAATGTTTAATATTTTAAGTATTTTTGACAATACAAATAAAATAAAATAAAAATTGGATAATTTTTTTTTTTTAAGGGACCAAAAATAAATATATATTTTTTTATGTTGAATAAATTGCCTCTTTTGACCGGATCAAAAAAATAAAATAAAAAATTATTTCTTTTGACGTGAAAAAAAAAAATCAAAAAAATTATAAAGGGTAGTTATTACATTATAAATTAAGGAATTGTGTATTAATGAAATGAAGGACCTTCTTGTCATTTCTTTAAAAAAATGATAAATATGTGCGAATATCGTCTCCCATATCTCCCATTTTTTATTACAATTAATAATGATAGATGGGAAATTCACAATAATATTAATGATAGACGAAAAGTTTTAAAAATGTTTGGGTCAGATTGTTCAAATCTGGTCCATTATTAAGCTGTATTAACTGATTAAAATCGTATTTGGGTTAATGTGAGCTGGGCTTAAAGCTTAAAATGCTACTGTATGTAAGTGTAAGCACAAAATATAACACAATATTTTGATTTTTTTTTTTTAAATCGATAATATTTTAACAACATTGTTATCTAAAAAATAAAAATAAAAAGTCTTATTCCAATAACAATACATATTTTCTATTGATACAACTGCTTTGAGAATACAACATTTGTGGAATAAATTTTATTTCAAAATTAGAATAAAAGGGTAACTACTTGAAATTGACGAAAGAGGTAAATAGGTTCCTAACAATAGATATGTAAAACAGGTTCGATTACTGTACCTATTCATAATCCTAAATGGAATGAAATAATGTAGGAATCTATATACAAACATACTATCTATTTTGATACGATCCAATGACACTTTCTCATAATGAGAATGTATATACCCCCATTTCGATCTTGCTAATTTGATTAACATATATTCTAAACTTATAATTCAACAATTTCAACTATGTTATTTTAAAAATCTAACACTATCGCACGGACAACAATGAATGTTGTTGGTGGTGGGTTAGATGAGGCATATTTATTATTTATAGAGTATCTACTTTCTCAACGAGAAATTCGGAAATCAATTATCAAAATATCTTAGATATTTACAATTATTTACCACCATCTTGAATATTCTCAAATTTCTCCACAGTTATCTAAGATTGTGGAATGCTGATATAATTTAATGGTTCAAATACAGATGAATAATTGAATCTTTTGTCATTTGAATTTTGTTGAGACTAAAAAACGTGTATTTATTTGAAGATATTAAAATCTCTTTCAAATACAAAAAATGATCCTATCTCAGAGATATTTGAATGTGCATGAAAATTAAACTTCTCCTAGTATGGATTTAATGGGCTTAAACTCAATTCTTTAAACTTATTGTCTTAAATGTATAGGATTCAAAATGCTGTAAAGTTAAAACTTTTCTTCATTAGATGAATTATTAAGTAAATTATTAATTGAATCATTAATCCAACACATTGAGTGTATCCTTTAAAAAAAATTGTTGACGCATCAAACAAATTTCATTACTAAAGCGCTAACCAAATCTAATTAATTTGTAACATTCATTTCCGGTGCTAGCTCTTTAGTATCAAATTTTTAGTGCTCATTTTTATATTAAGTGGATCGATGTTTAGTACCTTTTCCATACATAATAAAATATTAGTAATTTTTTATTACTCTTTAGTATCATTTCTAAACAAGTTGAAAAAATTACTATTGTTACCTTTTTTTTTTTTTTCCTCATGATTCAAATCACTATTCTTTTCATTATTTTCAATAAGGAATAACATTTTTTCTTTCCCTCTTGTGCATCGACCCAAACGCGCCCTTATTCTTTTCCATTTAAGCCATTTTCAATACCAAATAATTCAGAGGGTACTCTTTTTCTTTCCCTCTTGTGCATCGACCAAACGCGCCCTTATTCTTTTCCATTTAAGCCATTTTCAATACCAAATAATTCAGAGGGTACTCTTTCCACCAAAGTCTCTCTCTCTCAATCTCCTGGGAAACAGCATTCCCTCTGTTTTGTTGATCTTCTAATAAAAAGAATCTGACGTGGCAAAGCCACATCAGGTTGGGTCCTTATTTGGTGGATAATTCAATGAACCAAATGAGAACTTTGAATTGCTAACGGGACACCACTAATCCTCTCCTTATAGTCTCTCTCTCTCTCTCCCACTATATAATCTCTGTGTGTGCGTTATTTTTCATTAGACTCACCATTAATTAATTCACTCTTTCTAAATAATTTTATCAGCAAAATGGCTCTCTTTCTATATTTGTTCTTCTTGATCATCTCATCTGCGAGTGCTTGTGATAGATGTGTACATCAAGCCAAGGTTGCTTACTACGCCTCAGATTCTGTTCTTTCAGGTAAGACTCATACTTAATTTTATCTTTTTTCCTTATGCTTGATATTTTAGTATTGATTGGTTGACAACACCCAAAAAGTATTATGATGACTAAAAAAAAAAACAAATTGGCACTGACCCAACTGATATATATATATATATAGTTGGTAATTTTGATTTCTTGAATTTGGTGCAGCTGGGGCTTGTGGTTATGGTGCGTTGGCTTTAGGCTTCAATGGTGGAAACCTTGCAGCTGCTGTTCCTAGCCTTTACAGAGATGGTGCTGGTTGTGGTGCGTGTTTTCAGGTAATGTTATATACAAGTATTCACAAGTAGTCGTGCATTCTCTCATACAAAAATAAATAAATAAATAAATAATATTTTTTTTACCCAAAAGGAGTTTCTTTTGTGAAATCCTGACTCTTCGGAGTCATGATTCTCCAAAAGAGACACAGCACGGTCGTTCAGTCATCTTGCTTGTCGGCACGGCTGGGCATAGATGAGTAGAGAGAAAGTGTTTGTGGGTCAAGAGGGGAAGATGAACCTAAACGAACCCATACCCAAAACCAGCCATCAATGGTATGAAGATGGGCTCGGCACCTTTGGGTATTACAGAGATCAGTTTTTTTGGGTTTCTTTAGAGAGAGAGAGAGAGCAGGGTGAGAGAGAGAAGAATAGGCAAAAACAATAAAAAAAAAAAAAGAAAAAAAAGTCAGGTCCGAAAAATAAAAAATAATAAAAGTAACAGTCTCCTTAGGGGACTGGCAAGGAGACTAACCTCTTCATGCAATTGTGTTTATGATTCCGTTATGGGATCTTTTGTTATGATTTGAGTGTGTTTGATTTTTTTTTTTTTTTTTTTTCAGATAAGATGCAAAAACACAACCATTTGTAACAAAGAAGGGACTGGAGTAACAGTAATTGATCTCAACCAGAACCACCACAATGATTTTGTTGTTAGCAACAAAGCTTTCATGGCCATGGCTAATAATGGAATGGGCCAAGAAGTTTTGAAACTAGGGGTTGTCGACGTGGAATATAAGAGGTGAGCCCGCATTTTATTTATTAATTAATGTCACATTTCATTATATATTAATTATTAAAAGAAAAAGAAAGCAATTAATCTATGTGTTTACACATTCATAAATGATAGAACGATCCAATATGAATTAAGATTAATTCGTTTATACGATTGTAATTCCTCGTAACAAATTTCAATGGTATGGAACAGAGTACCATGTGTCTACAATAATCAAAATTTAGCTGTTCGAGTGGAAGAATCAAGTCAATACCCACATTATCTAGCAATTAAGTTCCTGTACCAAGGTGGCCAAACCGATATTGTTGCAGTTGACGTTGCCCAGGTAAAAGTAAAACTCAAACTTCCATTTTATTACTGCCTTGTTAGAGTAAAATGTTGAATAGGTCACGTTAATTATAGTGTCTTTTTTTTTCTATTGCTGCTAAAACTATAGGCTGGTTCAACAAATTGGAGTCCCATGGAACGAAATTTTGGGGCTGTGTGGGACGTAAGTAAGGCTCCTCCGGGGCCGTTGCAGTTTCGATTTTTTGTGACGACTGGGAACGACCGGAAGTCGGTGTCGGCACAAAAGGGGCTTCCTGCCGATTGGAAGACGGGGGTGGTCTATGATTTTGGAGTTCAGATCAATGACATTGCACAGGAAGCTTGTTCTCCATGTGATGATGTGAATTGGAAATAAAATATTTTCCTCCATAATTATGCGAACACACCTCCAGTGTTTGTTTTGGTTGCTTATGTTTATACTGAATCAAATGATAGAAAAGATTCAGGAAATGAGAATATATATGTATATATTATGTATCTATCTATGAGTACCTGACATCCTCTCCTTCAATCAGTTGGAGACGCACAAGATGCAGGTTGTCTCTCTCCAACGGCTATAATTGATTTTTTGATTTTCTGTTCTGTTTGAGTATAGGCCCGGGCTTGTTAGTACATGGTTGGGCCTCTATGCATATGTTTGTACTTTTGTTTTGCTGGCCGTTTGGGCCTAGCTACTCTTAGCTGAATCCCAATGTAATTATTACATATTTATTATACAATTGTTTAATTTACCAATATACGGAGTGTATTTATTTATATATATATATAAGGAAGTGCAGTACAGGCCATAATTTATTAGACATAACAATCCTTTACAAGAAGAAAATATGGAGCAAGCTCTTTTATTACTTTTTCACTCGGTACTGAAAGAAGTAACTCGGGTATTTTTATGGACAAGAGAACTACATGGTGTCCACCAAGAGTCCAGACCCAAAAGGCCTTTGGTTGGCACAGTCAAGATTTGACCCATAGGTAACCCCAAGTATGTCACAGTACCTCCTATAGAAACCAATGCGATCCTGGACCCTTGAATCTTGGCCATGGCCGCATTCAAGACCACCATTGATGATGTTTGTGATTGCACCGTACCCCTGGTTCCGGCCAGCTGCTTGATCAGCACCTGACGGCGTCCACCTTTTGGTAATGACGTCGTGGCAAGAAGGCTTGGGTGACTGCGGAGTCATCCAGAACCAGATTGCTGTCTTGAATGAAATCACTGGGTCTGTTGCCACCAGATCAGGGTTGTTTAGGAGGTCCACCCCTATGGCTCTTCCAGCTTGCCCATAGTTGTAATTGCTGAAATATATATATCAAAATAAATCACTTAAAATTGACATAATCAAACCAACAATTAAACAACTCTTTCAATAAATGCTTATGATTTTTGTAAAAGTATTAGATGGTTCACGATGATGTGATTTCAATTAAAATGGTGTAAAATGAGGCATGTGCTTACTAAGAAATTTGAATGGGACCACGACCAAAATATTTCCTTCCAGGAGCACAAGGATATTGAGCATTTGGAACACAGTAAGCTCCTGGGTTGCCTTGTTCCCTCAAATAGCAGTATCCCCAAGCATATGGTCCATCAGGTGCACTTGGCCACCCTCCTATATTCACACAACAATCACTTCACTCCCATCTAATCACAATACAAATGGTAATGAAATGCAGTAAAAGTGAATTAATTGGTCAGCAAACCTGTAGTTTCATGGGAGGTTTGCCCCAAGAAAGCTGCAATCTCCCTCTTACGCAAGGTGTTGTCACCGGTGGTTGCGAAGCCCCCAAACGACTTTGCAGCGGCAATGAAGGCATCGTAGCTGTAGAAACCCTTGCCGGGACACGCCCCGTCGTTTCGGTGCTTAAGAATTTGATCAAACATTGATCTAGTAATGAGATTGGTAATGTCTCCGCCACTAGGTCCAGGGCTAGGGCCACCACCACATTGGCTTTGGCAACCGTCGCCGCAGTATTCTGGTTTGTTGCCGCACCAACCGAATTTGCTACAGCATAGGTTCCCAGGGCACTTAGCACCCCCAGCTTGACTACCACATTGCTCTGCTAAGGCCCCTAGAAATGAAGATAGTAGAAAGAGAAGCGTAAATGCCCAACCCCTCATTTCCAAAGTAGTTGTGGTTTTGATTGATGATGTTAGGGATGTGGTGGGATGGGTTTATATAGGGAGATCTAGGGTTTTGTTTGCTTTTTATTTGTAATTTTTGTTTTGACATAATCAATGCAAGTGACAGATCAATTTTTTTTTTTTTTTTGTTCTTATCCAAATCTGCATTCAATAAAGTTGATGACCTAAAAGAAGACCACGAGGCGGCTTTTAGCTTCATTCAATGCATATCAATGTTTGTTAATGTGAAAAATGATTTGACTTAACTGCGTGTAGAAAACACACCAATTTATATCCATAAGATCAAAGCACACCAATTTATATCCATGAGATCAAAGCAAAGGTCACTGTCTGTGGAGCTGTGGGAATGTTTTTATATCCCAATGTTCAAGCCAATGAAAACTCTTCATTTAGTAATAATTAAAATTTACCGTTAAATTATTATTATTAAATTTTAAGTCTCTGTCAATAAAGATAAAGTTAGATATATATTTTTCCCACAAAAAAGAAACATTTTTATAGAACAGGGGGAGGATATTTATAGTATGATTAGGTATGTGCAGGGTGAGCATATCCTCTGTATATTCCATTAATTGAAAGATAAATGAGACAGCTGGCTAATTTAGACTCACCGTAAACCATTATGAATCCTTTTGATATTCAAGTTTGGTGGTTCAGCACTTGGTTTTCTACCCTGTGCGTATTAAATTGCAGGGTCAGATAAGTCATTTAATCCAACGGCTCATCCCTGGACACCATAGGGTGGAGATTGGAGACGACTGTAACACCATGATGACCTTAGTTTGATTTTCTGTGCTGAGAAATAGTATAAAGTGTTTCCAATCTTATCTTCTACACAATGCAAGGTCATGTAAAATGGTCAATTCCTTGTCGTGTTGTAATTACTTGTTATGTTTGATTCCTATTAATGAAGGATGTACTTGTAAAAAGAAAAGCAATTCAATCATAATCATTATTTCAACGTCCACCTCACCTCATATAGCCATGGTAAACTTTTCTTTCTCCAATATGTTCTTTATAGTTGGGTTTATTTTTATTTTTATTTTATTTTTAAAAAATTGTAATTCAAAACAGTGAGAAATTTACTTTAGAGAGAGATAACCTTTAACAATAATATTATAAAAAAATTAATTCTAAAACATAAATAGTAAAGAAGGAATTTATTTGAATTTTGATTTTAAAATTTTTGTGAATTCATCAATGATTTTAAATTTTTTGTGAATTCATCAAAAGAGAAAAGACATTTTTTTTTTTTTTTTGTGTGAATTTTTAAAATCGTGTTGGGCATAAAGTTAGATATGAGAGATTTTTTTTTGAATTTTGAGAATTTTTCTCAAAACCTTTTGAAAATTTGAATGGAGCACTTTTAAAATTATTAAATTTAAATAATAAAAAATTTCAGTGGTGCCAATTGTGTGTCACTGGGTCTAATTTAGAATGCTTAACTAATTTAGAATGCTTAACGTCAACTAATTAGTTTTCTGTTTTTGAATTTTTTTAGAATTAAATAGTATTACTTGATGAAAGATGAATTATTTTTCCCATTGTGAACTACAGTCTAATCATAAAAAAAATATTGGAGAAAAAAAAATTATATAAAGAAACTGAATTCCTAATTTATTATCTAAATCATCCGGATCTACTTGTGCAATTTTCACATGCATTGTAGGGACCACAAAGTTCGTCCCTACTTTCTCTGTAATTATAGTGTCTTATGAAAAGGAATATATATCTTCCCCGTTAGCGTTATTTATTTATTATTATTTTTAAATGAAACACTTATTTTTTAACAAATATATATATAATCTCACTTAAGGTCTTAAATAATATCGAGGAGATGGTAGTTTGACTCGTTTTCGCGGTTACCCGCCCCACCCTGTTCCATTTTTGGCGATTCTGGGGAACCATTTTGCTTATTTGGGTAGAGATAGTTTGATGCAATAAAAATCAACGTGGGTTTGGTGCGGGGGCGGGGGAAGGTCGCCCCGCACCGCCCCACCCTGTTTAAATAGGCAAATTACTTAAATACTCTTATTTCATTAATATATATATTTCCCACTATATATTAATTACTCCATATAACAATATTAAAGTAACAAATGAATTTTATTAAAAGAAAAGTTGTAATGGTGAAGAATTGAAGATGAGAAAAAAAAAGAAGAAGAAGAGCAAATCCATTTCAACAATAATTAAATTATGGTCTTAAACAGGACGCGGCGGGTACCCGCAGAGATAAAAATATTAAATCGTTAAGGGAATGGGGTGGAAAGTTCCCCCGTTTTTACGGTTTTGGACGAAAACAGGAGCGGGGTTTTTAAACGATTGTGAGGGCGGGGCGGGGTTTTTAAACGTTTTAGCTAATTAAATTATTATTTTTATTAAAAAGATAATAAGGCATAACTTAATGAAAACAAAAAATATATATTTTTTCTTCTTGTTTTAGCTAAGACATGAGATTTAACCCAGTGGTCCTGATCTCCTTGTTAAAAAAAAAGGTTGTTCGTGGCACATGCCCTTTGGTACAACTATTACTCAAATATCATCCACAAAAATACAACGGTAGCCTTCAAATTACACTCAAATTGAAGACTTGAATTCACCTTAATGAAGCTTAAATTTATAGTAAAAATATAAATAAGAGTAATGCTTAAAAACACCTATGAATATACAAATTCAAATAGAGTTCAAAATATTATAAGAAATTTAAAAATAATAATAATGAACTGCTGAATCGGTGCGCCAAAACTATCAGATTTTTTGGAATGCATTTGTGCTTAGGGCTTCTATATTATACATACACACAAGAAGAATAATGAATGAATGGTCAAATTTTATAGTTACGCAATTTAATTTATGTAAGTGTGATGGTAGGTCTCATTATATAATGTTATCATGATGTCATGTGATGTGATCCATCACTTCTCTTACATAAATTGAATTTAATAATTACCGAATTGGGTCCATATATCATACTCATATATGAAAATCTAGTATTTAGTTTTATACGGCCAAGTCAAGATGATACGGATCAACCCATTTTTCTTGCGCCAAAGATCTTACCGTTTTTGAAGGAACTGGAGTTACATCGCTTTTCCATTTCCATTCAAGCGTTCTTATGTGTTTCCACACCCCTTTAAGACCCCGAAAAATGAATAAATTCCTTTTCTTAGGAACACATACAAGATTCGTCACTACAAAAAGGATAATGGTAACCCCAACATTAATTACTTCATTTATGAATTTCATAGTAACAGAAATACATGTCCTACTGAGACAGAATTTTTAACTTGCTATCCTCTTGCCTAGTAGGCAAAAATTTACCTCTGTGGAAAGGATGATTCATTCGAATCGATATGAGAGTCCAACTACATTGCATTGCCAGAATCCATGTTGTATATTCAAAAGAGGCTGACATCCTTGCTTCTCTCATGGTACAATCCTCTTCCTGCCGAGCCCCCTTTCTCCTCGATCCGCATAGACAAAATGTAGGACTGGTGCCAACAGTTCATCATGGAAGAAAGAACTCACTAAGCCGGGATCACTAACTAATACTAATATAATAGAAAAGAACTGTCTTTTCTGTATAATTTCCCCAGTTTCCTTGCTACCGCGGGCTTTACGCAATTGATCGAATTATATAGATATCCCTTCAACACAACATAGGTCATCGAAAGGATCTCGGAGACCCACCAAAGCACGAAAGCCAGGATCTTTCAGAAAATGAATTCCTAGTGCATAACCGCATGGATAAGCTCACCCTAACCCGTCAATTTGGGATCCAATTCGAGATTTTCCTTAGGAGGTGGCGGGAAGGAATTGGAATGCAATAAAGAATATCGATTCATACAGAAGAAAAGGTTCTCTATTGATTCAAACACTATACCAATGGGATAAGGATAGAGGAAGAGGAAAAACCGAAGATTTCGCATAGTACTTTTGATCGAAAATCTAGTATTTAGTTTTATACGGCCCAATTAATTAAAATTGTGCTTTTTAGACCAACTATAATATTGGGAACATGGGCTAAAACGGATTAGTGGATGACCGGATTGAAATTGACCATTCAACATTAGCAATGGAGTGTCTTCAATTTTCTTAATTATTGTTTCTGATTTTAATTTAAACTTAAAAAAAAAAAAAATTCAAAACAAAATTCAGGAATATAAAACTAGTCCACCCCATCAGCACATGTATTATGGTCTCTACAGCAGGGTGCTTTCCTGCGGCCAAATTGATATTGGGCCTTTGGCCAGAAGTTTAAAATATTGGAATTCTTTTGATTTGTGGTATTTAGTTGTTTTTAATAATTAAGTTTCTTATGGGGACTACTAAAATATACATATATATATATATTGAATAATCTTCTATTATAAATTGATGGTAGATGGTGGATAAAAAAGATTGCATATAACTCTAATATTTTTTGGCACAATTTGGTTTTTCAATCATGATTGATCTTACTCTTAATTTCAATCACGCATTTCCACGTTTAGAGCATCTGCAGCTGGTTAGGGGAAGCATTTTTCCTCAAGTTAAATGGTCCAGAAGCGCTTCATCAGCCTAGCGCAAATTGGGTGGGCCCACTTGGTCTTGCGAGCTCGAGCCTAATCGCTGGTTTTTTTTTTTTTTTTTCTTTGACAAAATGACGTTGGTTTTGGGGATTCTTCTTTTCTTTTTTAAATCGGGCAGCAATGGTATGTAACAAGGCCATAAGGCTCTGTTTGGCAGCATGTATTTTTGGGAAAAAAACCCAAAAAAGGGTGATTTTGAGCTCTTTTATTTAAAAAAATAAAATAAAATAAAATATTTTAAATAAAAAATATATTATTTAGGCACTGTTTGTACAAAACAAAATTTATTTGGGCCAAAAATAAATTAAAAAACCTTTTTTCTTTTGTTTTTTTCCATTAAAAATTGAATTTTTATTTAACTTTTTTTTGCTTTAAATTTTAAATTTCTCCACAAATATATAGGATATTGTATTGTTTAAGTTATTTTTAATTGTTTTGTTTAAAATGTTTTTTTGGTCTTCTTCTTCTTTTTTTTTTTTTTTTTTAAATCCATAATGAATAATGTATTGTTTCAAGTTATAATATCAATTCTAGCTTTTTTTTTAATAATTTGCAAAAATATTGTTTGATTGAAAAATATTGCGGTTGACAAAAAATATTTTAAATATATATATATATATATATATATATATATATTGGAGAGCTATATTCGAAAGAGTTTGATGAAGTGCTTGTTTCAAAAGAGTTAAAACTGTAAATAAATTTAGGAAACCATACACATGCTTAAAACACAATAATATAATAATTAACAGTATGTAACAAAGAATATTTGCGGAAGCTATTACGCACTGAAAAGTAGAACCACGTACAAGATCTGCAAAAAGAACGTTTTGCTTAATCTTCCACTCTCTCCACTTTTGCTCAGACGTCTAGTCAAAGGGGCTAGACTAAATTGAATTAAGCGTATATGTGAGAGTGGGGACCAAACAATATATATAATGTGTCTGATAAAATCCCTCCCATCAATGGATCCTTATCAAATAACAACAAACCCAACGTAACGTGAGTTATGTTTATCATATTATAGATAACCATATATAATGCTAATATATATTTATATTCTTATCCATATCTCATAACACATGATGACATGTGACTAAGGTATACCATAATCCAATAATTTATAATCACCTTAATAGGGTATCCGGTAATCATATATATGGTCTCAATCATCAATCCTGGTTTTAATAACGTTAATCAATGGAAGCCCAAAAATTCTTACATTTTCCTACTTGGGCAAACATTGATTACTAAAAAAAAAAATAGAAATAAAAATTTCTTTTAAAAAAAAAAAAAAAAATTCCGGATTGGATAACTTAAGTGGCCACAAAACCAAATATGAAAATACCTTAGTTCAACATCCTGTCAAAAGATACCACTAGTGCGAACCATAGAGATTTATATACATTTAATCATATATGACCATCTATGATCACAACACTAGCACCATCATTCACATGGATCCCCGACAAATATGGTATACATGGAAATAACATCTTTATGTGATTATTTATGCTATATCCATAACGGTCCAACTTTATGGTCTTTTACAAAACCCCTTATGCTTCAAAACAGAAGTTTTTATATCTTTAATATAAGATAACTATGCCTTTCATCTTTATGTCTGTAAGAACCTTATGACATGAGGCATAACAAAAATTTAGCCTTAACCTTATGCTAAATATAATTGTAGTCTGTCAAAATTTATATCTCTTCAAGAGACTCAAAATTCATAACATCATATGTGCACATAAATATTCATGAATATAATAATAGGAATAATAATGCTCCAAAACTTTATGAGCTACAAATATCCAAAATAAATAAATAAATAAGACTACAAATAGTTCTTATAAATGCCATAAAATAAGAGCAAATAAATAAATAAGACTCCCACTATCCAAGTATATCAAAAGAATTTACCAAACCCATATTAATTACATGATTCTTGAATAACCCAATGGGTAAGACTTTGGCTAATGGGTCTGCTATCATTGACCTAATGGGTCTGCTATCATTGACGTAGTTTCCACAAACGCAATATCTGGACGAGTACATACTTGAGCATACATCTACCAACAACAGAAGTATAAGGTTTATTCTTCATCACTTTCTTTTCTATATTATTTCTAGGACATTGTCCTAGGTTAAGTTTGTCACTCTTTCCTATAGGAACCTGCCTAGATAAACAAGTATCCATATTAAACCTCTTAAGTATACGATCAATTTAAGCTCTTTGTGATAGCCCCAATAAGTCACGTGATCTATCCCGATGAATCTCAATGCCAAGAACAAATGATGCCTCACCAAGATCCTTCATCTCAAAATTTTGCGATAAAAGAATCTTGGTTTCCAGAAGTAAAGTTACATCACTGCTAATTAATAAAATGTCATCAACATAGAGAATAAGAAAAATAACGTTGCTCCCACTCACCTTGAGGTATATGCATTCATCAATAATATTTTCAACAAAACCATGAGATGTCATCACATGATCAAATTTTAAATACCATTGCCTCGATGCCTGCTTTAAACCATAAATAGATTTCTTCAATTTACACACCATATGCTTCTTCCCCTCATCTTCAAACCGTTCGGGTTGTATCATGTAAATTTCCTTATCAAGATCCCCATTGAGAAACGCTGTTTTAACACCCATTTGGTGTAATTCTAGGTCATAGTGCGCTACCAGTGCCATTATAATTCTAAAGGAGTCTTTTGAAGACACGGGAGAAAAAGTCTCATTATAATCAATTCCTTCCTTCTGTGTAAAACCTTTTGCTACTAATCTTGCCTTGTAACGCTCTATGTTACCACTGGAATCTTTCTTAGTTTTGTAAACCCACTTGCAACCTATTGGTATGAAATCTTGTGGTGCATTCACTAGTTCCCAAACATTATTGTTACTTATTGACTCTAATTCAGCTTCCATAGCTTCTAACCATTTGTCTGATTGTGGACTTAAGATCGCTTCACTGAAACTAATTGGATCTTCTATATCTCCAATATCAAAATCACATTCGTGCAAATAAACAACAAAATCCTCAGGTAGAGCAGGCCTCCTAGTTCTTTGGGATCTTCTTACTGGAATCTTTATAGTTGGCTGAGGCTGTTCAGGCTGTAGAAGTTCTTGATTAAGTACTGGTTGAATTTCATAAGTCTCCTTATCATATTGCACAACCTTTATGGGAGTAGTAGTAGGAACCACTGTACGCTTTTCTTCAAAAGTAAACCTGTGAGAATCTGTACTTCCACAAACATCAAAATCTTCTATAAATTTAGCACGATTAGTCTCCACAATCTTAGTGCCTGAACCGGGACAGTAGAATCTATAGCCTTTAGACCTATCTGGATACCCAATAAAATAACAACTAATGGTTCTAGGATCTAACTTTTTTTTCTTGCAGAGTATAGATTCTAGCTTCAGCTTTACATCCCCAAACATGAAAGTGCCTTAAACTAGGTTTCCTACCAGTCCATAACTCAAAAGGCGTTTTGGGTACTGCTTTACTAGGAACCCTATTTAAAATATAATCGGTAGTCTTAAGGGCTTCACCCCATAAATAATTAGGCAAGGAAGACTTACAAATCATACTTCTGGCCATATCCTTTAAAGTATGGTTACGCCTTTCTGCAACCCCATTTTGTTCAAGCGTACCAGGAGTAGTATATTGAGCAACAATACCGTACTCTTCAAGGAATTTAACAAAAGGACCTGGATGACGACCAGACTCATCATATCTTCCATAATACTCTCCACCCCGATCTGACCTTACAATTTTAATTTTTCTATCCAATTGATTTTCAACCTCAGCTTTAAATATTTTAAAGACTTCAAGAACACTGGATTTTTCTGATAATAGGAAAATATAACAATAACGTGAAAAGTCGTCAATAAAAGTTACAAAATAACGATGACCACTAATAGTTGGTACAGGAAAAGGACCACATAAATCAGTGTGAATAATCTCTAAAAGTTATTGACTACGATTGGAACCTTTCTTTCTAGAATTAGTCAATTTCCCTTTTATGCAATCAACATAAACACCAAAATCTCCAAAATCCAGTAGAGGCAGGATTTCATCTTTTATTAATCGTACAATTCTTTCCTTAGAAATATGACCTAACCGTCTATGCTAGAGCATGGATGAATTTTCATTTTAAAACAAACGTTTCTCTCCAACATTATTCTCCATACTAAAGGCTACAAAAGATTGAACACAATTTAATTTATATAATCCATCTGCCAAACAACCATTGCCAACTGTACAAGAGTGATGAAATAAATTAAAACCACTTTTATTAAATTCAAATGAATATCCAGACATAACAAGCTTAGACACTGAAATTAAATTCCTTCTCATAGAAGGTACATAGACTGTATCTACCAAATCTAAAGAAAAAACTAAACTCTAACTGAAGTCTAATAACTCCTATGGACTCGACTGCAACCTTCATGCCATTCCCTACGAACACGTTCACTTCATTTTTATTTGGTACTCTTCTGCTTATGAACCCCTGCAAAGAATGAGTGACATGAAAAGAAGCTCCAGTATCAATCCACCAAGAATCAGAAGGGACATCAATTAAACTAGACTCAAAACAAACTAAGACTAGAGGTTTACTGTTTTTCTTTTCAAGCCAAGCTTTGAACTTGCGACACTCCTTTTTCATATAACCATACTTTTTGCAAAAGAAACACTTAACCTCATCCTTATTTGGTTTTGAAACCTAGAGGTCCATTGAGTGGTACAATGTTTTTCGTAGGGTTCTTATGAGAGGATTTGAATTTATTATTTTGACGGTTTTTACCTTTCCCATGGTACACAAGTTGCACACTCTCACTTTTTTCACGACGAAGCCTTTCTTCTTCCTGGACACAAATAGAAATCAATTCATTCAACTCCCACTTCACACGTTGAGTATTATAGGTCACCTTAAGCTGTCCATATTGGGATGGAAGAGAATTGAGAGCCAAGTGAACTAGGAAGGGATCAGAAATAGGAACATCTAAGGATTTCAGCTTATTTGCTATATCTATCATCCGCAAAATGTACTCACGTACACTTCCATTACCATCAAACCTCATACTTGTTAAATTATTCATTAGGTTTCCAGTTTCAGCCTTATTTGACTCTACAAACTTCTGTCCCACGGCATCTAAGAATTGTTTTGCATTATTGCACTCCGGAACTCCACCACGAATAGTGTCAGACATAGATATCTTCATGATTAAGAGACATATGCAGTTAGCCCTATCCCATTTTTCATGTTTCAGCCTCTCTTCATGTGAGCTATCCTCAGTTGGCTTAGGTGGTTCATCTTGCCTTAATGCTAAGTCAAGATCCATTAGCCCAAGAACAATCTCTAGATCTTGTTTCCATTTCTTATAATTGGTCCGAGTCAATGTCTCAATAGAAGAAAATTGGGTATTCATTCCAGGAGCATTCATAACTGCGTAAACAAAACAAATCATGCTATTTTACAATTATAATAATGAAAATAGCTAATTTTAATCAAAGATTAAACCCCAATAATTCCGTATGCATTGTTATACTCTTTCCTTTGGGTGAAAATAAAACATGCGACAAAGCTAATTTATAAAATATAAAATTATTAAAAAAACCTTAACACCTTTGGGCAAAGATATATTTAAAATTCTATATTTTATAAATTACTCTGTGCCATTTTTGAATTGAACCAAATAAAAATCTCCTTTAGGTGGATCAATATTATGTAATAACTCAAAAATGCAACTTTGATCAAAACACCATTAAACTAAGAAAATCCTATAAATATCATGAATGAACCACTTTGGTAGCTTACTCAATCAACCTATTAGTATTTTCTTAGGTCAAATCACCAATCAACATCTCATTACATTATATCCAAATTAAAACAGAATATATTGAAACAGTGAAAAAATAAATAAATCACGTTAACATCTCATTTACATCCAAATTAAAATAGAAACATAATATATTGAAACAGTGAAAATAATAAATCACGTCAACATCTCATTATATTTATATCCAAATTAAAACAGAATATATTGAAACACTGAAAATAATAAATCACGTCAACATTTCATTATATTTATATCCAAATTAAAACAGAATATATTGAAATAGATGTGAAATTATTAATCAGTATATTATAATATTTATATCCAAAATAATGACCTAATATTTTAAATCTGTAGAAACAGAATCACGTGAAAATATTTGACATAATATATTAAATTATTATTGAAAATAAATAGGTCTTAAGATGTGTTTGGATGGCTCTGATACCACATGTAAATAAATTTAGGAAACCATACACATGCTTAAAACACAATAATATAATAATAAACAGTATGTAACAAAGAATACCTGTGGAAGCTATTACGCACCGAAAAGTAGAACAACGTACAAGATCTGCAAAAAAAAACGTTTTGCTTGATCTTCCACCCTCTCCACATTTGCTCAGATGTCTATTCAATGGGCTAGACTAAACTGAATTAAGCGTATATGTGAGAGTGGGGACCAAACAATATATATAACGTATCTGATAAAATCCCTCCCATCAAGGGATCCTTATCAGATAACAACAAACCCAACGTAACGTGAGTTATGTTTATCGCATTATATATAACCATATATAATGCTAATATATATTTATATTCTTATCCATATCTCATAACACATGATTACATGTGACTAAGGTATACCATAACCCAATAATTTATAATCACCTTAATAGGGTATCCAGTAATCATATATATGGTCTCAGTCATCCATCCGGGTTTTAATAACGTTAATCAATGAAAGCCCAAAAATTCTTACAAAAACTGCTTACATGACATTTTTGAAAAACCAAAATTCGTAGAGCCTGGTGGATGCTCTTAGCATTGCATCAAAGCATTGACCCGTCATTTCAAATCGAATGGATTAATAAATCAAAATGTCCGCTAATTCACATGGTTCAGGCAACATCTGTAAGCATGAGTTTGCGTTGTCTTTCCATAAAAGATTGATTCAAATTCTTAACCTATTTTTTCACTTTTTACAACATTTAATCAAGTAGTTCTGTTGTGATCAATCAAAATTAATGATCCCCATTCTACCACCCAGCTATTGAACTTTTTATCTCCTCTTAGATTTATTTTCATAAGCAATTTCATGTATTAGAAAGGAAGAAATATGGGACACTTAAGAAATATCAGTTTAATTTATATATGATTCAAGAAATGCTCTAAAATAATAATAAAAAAGGAAAATATAGCAGAAATAATTGTGCACTGAGTATATTCATTTATAAGAACATGAAAAAGAGAAATATATATGTTTCTATAAGTATGAACATCTAATCATAAATCTTTTTGGAGTAACAAAATTTTGGATAGCTATGATATTGAATCATGATTTATTGGCTAGTGGTTGAGAATGTTGAGGAGGGAAACTCGAGTTTTGATTAAGCGCCTGAACAAGGACTCAAGTCCTTCCTCATGATCTTGAATGCTCCACTCCAATTTTTTCAGTAGGTTTTGCACATTCTTAACATACATGCTTTTATCAGACATTGCAGCATCGACCTTCTCAAACTCATTCAAATCAGTTTCTTCATCTTGACCTGGTGCATTTTTCTGGTGCATCAGCTTGGACATCAAAGACCATCTGCTCGGCCTTGATTGCACTTTTGTCCCTGTGGCGTAGGACAACATGGACTCGAACATGGTGAGAGTGACAGCTTCAACCTCATTAAACATGCTAACAATGGCCATAGTTTCATGGTCATTGTCTAAAGATGTGAGGCTTTGGTTGTTTCTAAAATTACTCTTCAGATCCTTCAGGCACTTTTGGATCAACTTCTTAGCCTTCTTTCTTGAGGAAAAGTAGTCACCAAAGCCATTTGTATCACGTCTTCTGCGCAGGATTGAGAGTAGCTCTTGTACATCTTGCTTTGCTTGTGAGAAGACATCTTTAGCAATGGCACACACATCCAACAGCCTGAGGTACCTGTCTAATGCCTCATCAACCCATTTATGGTGGCGTTGTTAGGCAAATACTTGTTGAGTGTGTGGCAACAAAAGCAAATCATCCACACAATCATACAACTCTTCAAGACCACTTAGTCTGTTGCTGATGGATGTGGCTTCAGAAGCCTTAACTCTGCACAAATGCTCCTCGAATTGAGGAATGAGCGGATGAGATGTAAAGGGCAAGCTAACAGAGCGAGCATGGAAACCGGTTTTTGATCTCAAAGGAGATGAAGCCATCTTAATTTGTTTCTTATTACAAATTAGGCTCTTAACACTAGAATTTACAAAGCAATCTCAAGTCTGAGTTGCTTTCCCTTTTCACAAGCTAGCTCAATATATATATATATATATATATATATATATATATATATATATATATATCATCATAAGGTGAAGGAAACATAAGGAATCTCACCCTCTTCAACAATCAATGAATGGCAACGTGATTGTGATTTGGATCTAACTACTACCTTGCCAATGTCTAGGCAATGTCTCCCTCCCACCAGGTCCCAAACTCACCACTAAAATGTTTTTAATTTCGAAAATCACATCCATAGTTCAAAGCATAAAATGATGGCATATATGTATTATTTTACAGATCGAAATGCATTGCAATAGCAGCACGAGTGGCATTGGCACCATGTTTCCCATAACCAGGAAATGCCAGCACAATTCTTTCTTTTCTGTTTCATTCATGTCCACAGCCAAGCGTCTGAGTATATGTATGTGCAAGGAATCACATTATATTTTATGTTTTCATTACTTGATTATATTAATTACCATCATAAACAAATACGAGATTTAATAATGATGCTAAGATGATGCCTGCCTTCTCGCTGTGCTATGTTCTGATTGGTTGCGTACTCGTGCATATGTATCATTTAGAGCCTCTCCAATGCTAAAATGCTAAATTCGGATGCCAATTAATTTATATTTTGACAGTGCTATAGTGTCAAAATGCTACATTTTAGCAATTTTGCTCCAGTGATGCATTTTATGCAAAATCTTATTTTTTAATACAACCACTATTCTTTTTCAACTACCATTTCCACCATTCAAATTTGCATCAGTAATGTTAATATTAGGCATATTTCAAGTCAAGTTGTAGACATTAGAAGGAAACTAAAATTAACCTTCATTAAAAAGAATCAAAAATCTAAAATATCTTGTCAAAAAAGGACCAATATATATATATATATATATATATATATATATATATAAATTTATATATTTGATTATATTATTATATAAATTTTTTTATATATATATTTTTCTTTTTCAGAAATTTATGTATATTATATATATATATGTATATTATATATATTTGATTATATTATTATTAATATAATCAAATATATATAATATACATATATATATATATATATATATATATATATAGGGCAAATCATTTCAGCCTCCCAAATCGCCATATATATTTTTAAGGAAAATCATTTCAGCTTCCCCAATATATATATTTAGGACAAATCATTTCAGCCTCCCAAATCGCCATATATATTTTTAAGGAAAATCATTTCAGCCTCCCCAATCGCCTCCATCTCTATTCTCGTTCTCAACTCTAAGAACTCCCCCCCTCTCTCCAACTGCAAACTACAAAATCTACAAGAATCAGAAGTTCAAAACCCATATATTTCAGTTTATCTATCTGTCTGCAAGAATCCAAAGTTGAAAACCTATTACCTATATCAAAACCCATATCGGCGTATCATTTCAGATTGTTCAAAAAATCAAAACCCATATCTTTCAGTTTCCATCGCCCGTTGTTCCAGTTCAGGTTCGCTGTTCGCAAGCTTCAGCCGCTGTCTCTCAACTCAGTCCACCGAGAAACATCAAGAAAGAAATTTACCGTCTTTGTCGGAAGAATCCCAAGGATAGAATCCAAACGGATTGTCGCCGAGAAAATTGCCGGAATTGTAAGCTTTTGCTCTGAAATGGATGAAGGAAGAGAGCGATTGAGGGTGAAGAAGTAGAAGTGAGAGAAGAAGAAAGAGTGGAGAAGCAGAGGGCACCGGTTTCTTCCATTGAAGAGAAAAATTTTGGCAGAGAGAGAGAGAAAGGGCAGGCAACAAAAAAGACAAAGAGCTATTGCTATTTGTTTTGTTAGATTTGGCACCAAAAATAGCAAAGTCAAATTTTGACAGGTGATATATCAAGCTTTTGGAGGGCTCAATTTTAACTCACCTGCTATATTTTGAATTGGCAGCCCATATAATAGGTAGGTTGGAGATGCTCTTATGATTATAAAATTTTTGCTATCACAGACCTCACAATGGCTGGCCTATATCATACAAGAAATATCAGATATAAAAAGTTGTGTAGATAATGGAGAAATTTGTCTCGAAAAAATTTAATATTTGGTAGTAGGTTTTTTTTTCTTCCTCTAAATGGTTAAAAACAATATTATATATGAACAAATTTACAATGTCACCTTGCCCAAGTTGCCCAATAACCTATTTGGTAGTAGGTTGTGAAGAGCCATTAGTTGTCCTACACCGATTTAGATGGGAAAGTGAATATGTTCGTATAAGTTGAGTGTTAAATCCACTTAATTAACTTAAGTTTTTGGATTAGATTGCAAAACACATTACCCATTACCGTTGGTATTAGAGTTAAACTCATTCATTGATCCGGGGTTAGTAAATAAAATGTTAAGTGCTTGGTGACACATTATAATATATAGTAGTTTTGATAATTTTTTAAAACTCCCCAAATCTGATTTGACTAAGCCCAATTAAAAAAGAAAGAGTCATCTCTTACATGGTATAAATGAAAAGAAAAAAAAGGAAAGAAAAGAAGAAAAAGAACAAAAAAAAAAAAAAAAAATGATGTTTTCTCTTTCCCCTCATAAACAAAAACTAAAAGCTCTCCAAAATTGGATATATACAACATTTCTCCTCAACCGTCACATTTTGTAAAATTATTATCGACCTCTACTTTTTCTCTAAAAAAACAAATACATTTTGTAGAAATTTAATAGGATGAATAAATTATAGATTAAAAATTCATTGATATAAATTTTAAAACAATAAATATTTAGTTGTATAAATTTTAAAATAATAAATATTTGATTTATACAAAGCATAACTAATACTGTATCTGTATAGTTTTATGAATTTTAATTTATAGAACACGAAAACAAGTAATTTTCTGTTTGTGTTAGACTTCTACTTCCTTTTATGTTCTACTGCGTATAATTGTTGATCCATTTTGTGGGCTCCCGTCATAGGTATAGATGTTTTGTTTTTGCTGTGGCCGAAGGCCCGTATTTTTCTTTTCCTTCTTTCTATGTACAATATACTTTGCTTTGCCTCTTTTTAAATAATATATAAAAAAAATTACCACATAAATGATTTTTTTTCAGATTTTTAATTTTAAAAAAAGGAAAAAAAAAAAAAAAAGGAAAGAAAGAAAACCCCTGTACATTTTTTTTTAAAGGTTTCTTGTTTTATTTATTTTTTATTTGTTTAGCACATTCCTGTGGATAACCTTGCGAGAACTTCAAGTGCATGAGAAGGAACAGGCAGGGTAAGCATTTTTTATTTTATTTTATTTTTCTCCTTTTTATTGGAGTTTAATTCATAGATTAAAATGGAACAACACTACCTGGTTTTCTTATAATATTTTATTAATTTGATTTATTACTTATATTTTTTTTTTTCTTCTTAATTTTCTTTTTATATGCAGATTAGATAAAGGAGATGCAGCAGAAAAGCCTAGTAAATTGTAGGGAATTTACATATTTGAACTGTATTACAACTTCAATGAATTTTTTATCACCTCTCAAATTCTAAATGATTTTGTAATTGAAGTCAATAAAATGATACTAACTTGTTGTCTATATTTGAATTCTCATTTGTGGAATCTCTATTAATCAGGTATTGGTTCTTTTTTTTTTTTTTTTTTTCCTTCCTTTCTTTCTTCTGTGTGCTTCCCTAAAATAAAATCAATGACAGAGATATAGAGCACAATCAAAATGCAATAAGAGCACATGGAGGCATAGGCGGTGGTTCTTACAATGAATTAGATTCAAATTAATTTTAATTATTTTCAAAAATATTGAAATGGAACTGATACATGCAATAGAACTGAAGTGCGATAAATAATTTGAATGTTTTCTTTTAGTCTGTTGTTTTTATTCTTTGACTTTTCAAAGTTAACGAATTTTTGCACTTACCGTGGTGATCGTACTCCACCACCCTGCTGAGGGAGATTGTTGAACCATAGATTTGTCGGTCTTTTTCTTTCTTTTAATCTCCTCTTGATTTATATTTATAAGCAATCCCATCCATTAGATGGAAAATGGGGCGTTGAAGAAACTTTAGTTTAACCTCTCCATCCTCAAAGAGGAGGGGAGGGATGGTTCGAGCAGGATTGTGAACAAAAAGTGCGTGTGAATGTATTTCTTGTCAAATTTATTATTATTTTAAAAAAAAATAGAAACATTAGTTTAATTTATATATGATTTTTCAAGAAATGATCTAAGAAAGAGAATAGCAGATATATGACAGCAATAATTGTGCAGGAGTGCTATATTCATTTGTGAGGATTGGAAAAAACAAAGTATATTAATTTCTCATGTACAAGTGTGAACATCTAATCATATTTCTTTTTTGGAGCAACAAAATTTTGGATAGCCATGATACTGAATCATGATTTCTTGGCTAGTGGTTGAGAATGTTGAGGAGGAAAACTGAAGATACAAGAAATTCATACTCCCTTTCTCTCTCTAGAATTCTTACATTTCAACCAAAAAATATCTCCCCCTTTCTTTACCTTACTTCTCCTATTTATAGAGATTTACAAATGTCGATGGACTGCTGGATCTAGGCCCGTTCCTCCATGAGTCCCGGTCTTCTTTGATGGGCTTATGCGCGTTCGGCCCATATGGCAGTGCCTTTCTATGGGCCTGACCCACCTGTACGGACTAAATGTCGCGTTTGCAAGTCATATCCGGCCCATGTCCTATCAGGCCTCTTCAACTGCCCCCATAATTACCCCTTGTTTAATAAGGGGGTAATTATTGAAGGCGTCTCATCATGACGTTGACGGCTCGAGAAACCCACATGGGGGAACGGACGGTCAGATCCAGAATCAATGTTCCGGGGCTCGATGAATTTCTCACCTTCCTGATGCTTCGGCCCTCGGGTCCCCCTCGCCTTTATAAGGCTCTAGAATACCACTCCATGCCTTTTTACCGTCTCCATCATTAGTCAAATCTCTCTCTTTTTAGAACAGCGCTAAGCTTTTTCCGGTGAAATCCTTCAAGAGTCGTTCTTCCAGCGGTCTTGCAGTGCTCTTTGTTGCTTTCTACCTCAGAGGTTAGTTTTGTTCCTTTTTACTTTCGACAGGCTTCTTTTTACCCCTTTTAGATCCTTCAAACACTTCCACCATGGTTGTAGATCTAGATGTTCTTCGTATGAGACTTAGACTTCCTGACAACATCGAAGTTAGGGTTTGCCCCAAGGATGTTAATATTATGACCGGTGCCAGCCTCCTGCCCGGCGAAGTTTTATTTACAAACCTTCAACTGAATGTCGTTAGGTTCCCTCTGCACCCCTTATTTAATTATATCTTCAATAGACTGGGGATATCCCCCCTGCAGGTAAACCCCAATTTCTTTAGAATCATATCCGTTATGCTTCTGCTGATTCGTGACAGAAGTCTGGACCTTGACCTCATAGATCTTCTTCTGTGTTATAAGGTCAGTAAGATCCGAACTAACGAGCCCTTCTACCACCTCTACCCGATCGAGAAGATGTCCATATGTACGGACACAATCAAATCCGAAAAGGGTTGGAGGGATAACATCGTGGGCATTAGTGGGGCTTGGTCTTTGCCGGCTGCAGAGGGTTACCCAATCCCGAGCGCCTTTGGCGTCTGTTCTGTTTCCTCATATAAGAAATTCAAATCTCACAAACACGATTGCCCCTGTGAAACATGCGTTCCCCGCTTTTGTACTTTCTTATGCCGCTCCTTAGGAATACCTTGTGATGACTTGAGCTACAGTGTTTGCAGGGATAGGAGTAATTACTTGAAGAAATACGTTCTGAATGATATTCCTTCCTGCTCAGACCTTCTCACTTCAGACAACCTCCTAGTGCTCTCATCCCTCGGCTACAACATGAGCAGGCTTCAGATTCCTTCTTTTGGCAGGAAGAAAAATACTCCCCCCAGCCACTTCTGCTGCTGGGGCAACCTCCTCTCCTGCATCAGCCTCTTCCTCAGCCACCATCTCTGACACTATCCCGAGCACGGTGGCTATTGACTCTGTTGTCAGCACCCCTGCTGCCAACCCGAGCGCGTCTCCCCAAATCACCACAGCCCCTGCTACTGCTGGGGGCGCTCGGGACAAAGAACGAGGTAAAAGGCCTCATCCTGACAGTGGAGTCGACCCTGAGGAGGAACCTCTCATAAGAAGGACCCGGGTCTCTGGGCCGGGTGCTCTCTTGCATCGCCCGGTCAGAGCTCCTGCCCCCTCCGGGCCTATTGCAGCTGGTGCCTCTGCTTCTGCTTCGGGCTCCCCTTCTCTTCCCACTTTACCACCATGGGCCCCTCGGTACACCCGAACGGATGGGACGTTCGTGAAGCCGAACGAGACCATGCTGAAGGATGGCCAGACCGCCATGGCGTATTATAGGAGCATGTGGACTCCGAAAGACCTTGAGGCGGCGAAAGGCCTATCCCAGAAGGATGTGTTCAGCCGCTTTCCCCAATCTGCCATGGAGGTGACTTTTATTTTCCAACTCATGAATTCTCTCATATTATTTGGTCTTGCTTTTGCCCGACCAGACTATTGGCTTAACCGTTATTAATGTACATCTATGCAGACTTTGTTCGGAATGATGGCTATGCAGAAGCAGGTAGAGATGGGGAACGCCAGGGCTCGTACGTTTTCTGATAGCCTGGAGGTGGCCAATAAAGAAAACGACCTTCTCGCCAGCAAGAATACCGAGGTATTGGCTCGGCTTGAAAAAACTGAACAAGAAAGAGATGTCTTGAAGAAGGAGAACGACTCTCTTCAGGATGAGAAGGATGCCCTCCAGCTTGAAAAGAGCGTCTGGCAGACTGAGCGTGATTCAATCAGAGACGAAAAGGCAGAGCTCCAGCGCCTTCTGGCTGATGAACAGTCTGCTCGGATGGCTTTTGAGAAGAGAGCTCTGGACGAGCGTACTGCTCTGATTGATACAATCAGCAGAGTGAACGGTGGGATGCTGGCTCTTCATGCTCGGTTCTCAAGGGTCGGCGCTCTTAGATATGCTCAAGGATTCCGAGAAGGTTTCTCCGACCGAGTTCCGGATGAGGGACAGACCAGCTCCACTCCAGATGAGGTCGACAAGGATTTAGGGATCGACCCTTTGGGGGTCTATGTTGACCCAGAACCCACCGAAGCGGAGCGCATATTTGATGAGTGCCAGGACATTGCTTCCTCAAGGATCATTACAGCTCCTCCTACCGCTCCTCAATTGTCAACTATGGTACCTCCCATAGCCACTGCTGCCGTTGACCCCCAGCAGAATGATTCTGTTATTCATCTTGATTCCCCACCTCGCGAGGGTGAGACGGCTGATGGGACCGAGGAGGCGGGTCGGCATAACCAGGATGCTGTCGGTACTGAGGCAGCTAGCTAGGACTCCTCCGGACTCTTCGATTCCATACTTTTTTGTAATAATGTGACTTGAACATTTCATTTTTTGTAAACTCAATGCTTATTATGAATGAAATGACAGAACTCTTTTTCCCTTTTTCCTTTGTGTTGCGCTCTGTTCAACCTATTTTCAATACATATATACCTTTTCTCTCTTTTATTTTATATTAACTTTGTCGTGTGCTTGTTTATGGCAAGTGCTTAGCGTTCGGCTTGCGGTGCTAGCTGCCACTTTTCTTGCTCAAGTGCCTGGCGCTCGGCTAGAATGCCACTTGCCATTTGGCTTTAAATTTTTAGCAAGCGTCTGGCGTTCGGCTTGTGGTGCCAGCTGCCACTTATCTTGCTTAAGTGCCTGGCGCTCGGCTAGAATGCAACTTGCCACTTGGCTATAAATTTTTAGCAAGCGTCTGGCGTTCGGCTTGTGGTGCCAGCTGCCACTTATCTTGCTTAAGTGCCTGGCGCTCGGCTAGAATGCCACTTGCCACTTGGCTTTAAATTTTTAGCAAGCGTCTAGCGTTCGGCTTGTGGTGCCAGCTGCCACTTATCTTACTTAAGTGCCTGGCGCTCGGCTAGAATGCCACTTGCCACTTGGCTATAAATTTTTAGCAAGTGTCTGGCGTTCGGCTTGTGGTGCCAGCTGCCACTTATCTTGCTTAAGTGCCTGGCGCTTGGCTAGAATGCCACTTGCCACTTGGCTTTAAATTTTTAGCAAGCGTCTGGCGTTCGGCTTGTGGTGCCAGCTGCCACTTATCTTGCTTAAGTGCCTGGCGCTCGGCTATAATGCCACTTGCCACTTGGCACTTGGCTTTAAATTTTTAGCAAGCGTCTGGCGTTCGGCTTGTGGTGCCAGCTGCCATTTATCTTGCTTAAGTGCCTGGCGCTCGGCTAGAATGCCACTTGCCACTTGGCTTTAAATTTTTAGCAAGCGTCTGGCGTTCGGCTTGTGGTGCCAGCTGCCACTTATCTTGCTTAAGTGCCTGGCGCTCGGCTAGAATGCCACTTGCCACTTGGCTTTAAATTTTTAGCAAGCGTCTGGCGTTCGGCTTGTGGTGCCAGCTGCCACTTATCTTGCTTAAGTGCCTGGCGCTCGGCTAGAATGCCACTTGCCACTTGGCTTTAAATTTTTAGCAAGCGTCTGGCGTTCGGCTTGTGGTGCCAGCTGCCACTTATCTTACTTAAGTGCCTGGCGCTCGACTAGAATGCCACTTGCCACTTGGCTATAAATTTTTAGCAAGCGTCTGGCGTTCGGCCTGTGGTGCCAGCTGCCACTTATCTTGCTTAAGTGCCTGGCGCTCGGCTAGAATGCCACTTGCCACTTGGCTTTAAATTTTTAGCAAGCGTCTTGCATTCGGTTTGTGGTGCCAGCTGCCACTTATCTTGCTTAAGTGCCTGGTGCTCGACTAGAATGCCACTTGCCACTTGGCTTTTAAAAAAAAAAAATTTTTTTTTATCAACCCATTGAAAAGGAAAGTTATTTTTATAAACTTCAGTAATTTGCACATTCATACGTACTTGATTGACAATAAACAACATCCAATAAAGCCGAAACTTAGCTTTTATTGGTAGTACCTCTTCAGAGACGTGGCATTCCAGGGCTTGCTGACCAACCTTCCCGCCATGGTTTCCAACGTATATGCTCCCTTGCCTATGACTTCTGCAATTCTGTATGGGCCTTCCCAGGGTGGCATCATTTTTTTGACTATCCCCACCTTTCTTTTCAGAACCAGATCGCCAGGGGCAAAGTCCCTGTGTTTCACTCTTTTGTTATGACTATTCGCCAATACTTGCTGATATGATGCTAACCTTATAGCTGCAGCGTCCCTCCTTTCGTCTATCATATCGAGGTTCAATCTTAACATCTTGTCGTTCTGATCTCGACTCCATGCTAAGCTTCTGATAGTGGGGACCAAGTGCTCAACCGGTATAACTGCCTCGGTACCATATGCCATTGCAAACGGGCTCTCCCCAGTCGGCCGCCTTGGGGTGGTTCTGTAAGCCCATAGGACGTTCGGGAGCTCATCCAACCACTTCCCTTTATGGTCTTCCAGCTTCTTCTTAATGCAGGCGAAAATGGTTTTGTTTGTGATTTCTGCTTGTCCGTTGGCCTGAGGATGACTTACTGCAGCTAACTTCTGGTTGATTCCATACTCCTCCAGCAGCTCTCTTACTTGCCTGCTGTCGAGGTTCGTGCCATTATCCATGACTATTGATCTTGGAACGCCGAAACGGCAGATAATATTGTTCCAAATAAATCGTCTCACATGAGTCTGAGTCACGCTAGGATATGGTTCTGCTTCCACCCACTTAGTGAAGTAATCCGTGGCCAGTAACACATACTTGTTCTGAGCTCTTGCAGTTAGCAGAGGACCGACCACATCTATCCCCCATTGCGCGAAAGGCCATGGCGAGGCCATTACGTGCAATTCCTCAGGTGGTTGGTGGATCAATGGTCCATATCGTTGGCATTTATCGCACCTTCGAGAGAACTCCTCCGCATCTCTTGACATGTTCGGCCAGAAATACCCTTGTGTCATTACTTTATGCGCTAACGATCTTCCCCCAGAATGATTGCCACACACACCCTTATGAATAGCTCGCAATACCTGCTGCGACTCCGCAGGGGTAACACACTTCAAGTATGGGCCAGAGTAGGATCTCCTGTACAGCTGGTTATGCACGATGGCGTACTTTGCAGCATTCTTTTTGAGTTTCCTAGCTTCATCCCTTTGCATAGGCAAAACGCCCTCTCGAATATAAGTAATGATGGGGTCAATCCAGCTCGGTTCATACGGTATGACGTTGACTTGCCAAGGGTCAGAGTCCAAGGGTACTTCGAAAATAGATGGCTGGGTCAATATTCCTACTGGAATCACCCTCGCCAATGTTTCACCGGAACTCGAAGCACTACATGCTAACCGGTCCGCATCTGCATTCTGTTCCCTCGGTAACTGTATGAATTCAATCTTTGCAAAGTCCTTGGCTTTATGCAGAACGGCAGAACGATATGCCCCCATCGTGTCATCCTTGGTCGCGTACTTACCATTTACCTGCCGAACAATCAACTGCGAGTCACTATAAACAGTCAAACTTTTGACCTGTAGCTCTCTGGCCAACTTTAACCCATTCAGTAACGCCTCGTATTCCACTTCATTATTGGTGGCTCGGAACTCAAGTCTGAGTGCTTGACTCAAAGAAGTACCCTCTGGGGTTTGCAGTTTAACCCCAATTCCAGCCCCCATCTGGTTAGAGGAGCCATCCACAAAAAGTTTCCAAGAGCCGCATCTAAGGTCTTCTTCCGTATCCCCGGAATCACATTCTAGCAGGAAATCGGCTACCGCTTGCCCTTTGACAGCTGTTCTCGGCTTATACGTTATGTCAAATGAACTTAACTCTATGGCCCACTTTGTCATTCTGCCCGAGAGCTCTGGCTTGTGCATAAGCGTTCTGATTGGAAAAGTTGTTAGAACAGCTATAGGGTGGGATTCGAAATAATGCCTCAACTTTCTTTTTGCATTTACAAGTTCAAGTATCACCCGTTCGGCCTTTGAGTATCTTTGTTCTGCCTCTGTCATTGTTTTGCTTACATAAAATACCGGGTGTTGTACCCTTCCTTGCAACGAATCAGAACGGCACTTGTCGCGACACCAGATACTCCAAGATATAGAAATAACTTTTCTTCTGGATCCGGGGCTGACAGGACTGGTGGATTCTGCATATATTCCTTCAAATGGGTCAATGCTTGTCGTTGCTTATCCCCCCAGACCTGTCTTCCATGACTCCGAATCGTGTCAAAGAACGGCTTGCAGCGATCAGACAATTTTGAAATGAATCGACTTAATGCAGCTATTCGTCCTGTGAAGGCTTGCACCTCTCTGATCGTCTTTGGTTCGGCATTCTTAATCAAAGCCTCTGCTTGAGCGGGGCTAACTTCGATGCCTTTGCGGTTGACCACGTGTCCCAAAAACTGACCTGAACTCACACCGAACGAGCACTTGGTTGGATTGAGCCTCATCCCATATCGCCTCAGTACATCAAATACATCTTGCAGATGTTTCAGATGATCATCCTTCTTCCTACTCTTTACCACCATATCATCAATATAGGCTTCCACAATCTTTCCTATTTGATTCTTGAAAATTTTGCTAACAAGTTTTTGATAAGTTGCTCCCGCATTCTTTAGTCCGAAAGGCATAACTTTGTAGCAGTATGTTCCTCGCTCGGTTACAAAAGAAGTTTTTTCTTCATCTGCGGGGTCCATAGGGATCTGATTATAACCTGAATAAGCGTCCAGAAAGGTTAAACGCTCATACCCGGTGGTGGCATCCACCATTTGATCAATCTTAGGCAGCGGGAAGCTATCATTCGGACAGGCTTTGTTCAAATTGGTGAAATCAATGCATACTCGCCATTTCCCATTCTTCTTCTGCACGACAACGACGTTGGACAACCAATCAGGGTAGTGTACTTCTCTGATAAATCCCGCATCAAGCAGCCTATCAACTTCTTCCGCTATGATTTGATTGCGTTCTGGAGCAAATCTTCGTTGCTTCTGTTTCACTGGTTTGAAATTGGGATTGACATTCAGGGAATGACAGGATACGGAGGGATTAATTCCAGGCATGTCTAGGTGACTCCATGCAAATACATCGGCATTGTGAGACAAGAAGTCCACTAGCTCTTGCTGCTCTTCTCTGGTCAGTCTTATTCCTACTCTGGTAGTTCGTTCTGGCCTGGACTGATCGATCTGCACATCCAGAAGGGGCTCTTCGGTCAAGTCAACTGACTCCTCCACCCTGTTCTGCTTGGGCGGAGGTTCCTGTAATTGCTATCTGGGGCTTGCCGGTCGAACGGACGCCTTCCCTTTCCTAGCATACTTTAGTGTGACGGAATAACACTCTTTGACTGCAACCTGATCCCCCCGAATGTCTATCACTTTATCTCCATCGGGTCCGAGGCACCTCATGACCTGATGTAGAGTTGAGGGTACACCTTGGACTCTGTGAATCCATCCTCTTCCCATCAGGAGATTATACGAGGGGTGAATTTTTACAACCACAAAAGTTTCCACAAGAGCTCGTTCTGCAGCTTGAACTTCTACTTCCACCATTCCGACGGGCTCCACCCTCTTGCCATCGAACCCTAACAGGGGATTTCCAGTGGGCTTGAGCCTCTCTGGTTTAATCTCGAGCCAATCAAATGTGTCCCTCGGCATGACATTCGCACTGCTCCCGGGATCGATCAGAACTCTGCGCACCAAGCAGTCCGCCACTGTCAAACTGACTACCAACGGGTCTTCATGGGGGACTTGAACACGCTGCAGGTCTGTCCTGTCGAACTTTATCTGCATCGACGTGATCTGTTGGTGTAGAGTATTCACACTGCTGACCCTTTTCTTCATCTGCGCCTGCTGTAGGCGCGCTCGGAGTAGCTCATCTGACTCTTCGCTAGGCTCGGGTCGACCGTGGATAGCATTGATTATACGAACTGGTTGTGAATTGTGGGAGCTTTGTTTATGACTCCTTTTTATTTGTTCCACCGGTCGATTCTGCTCTATCGCCGAGCCTTGAACATAACTCGCGAACTCCCCTCTAGATATCAACATCTCCACTTGCCTCCTCAAATTCCTGCATTCGTTAGTCTGATGACCGAAATCGGAATGGAAAGCACAATGTTTAGTCTGATCCCTCTGTTCGAGGGGTTGCCTAATTGGCAGTGGTGGATGAAACTTATCTTTGTTCTCCTGATATAGCCTCGCCAGAGTGACCTTCAACGGAGTAATCAGCTCTTCCTCCCTGGACCTCTTTTCTGCCTTCCAGGAGGTCTGACGTTACGGCTGAGCCTGCTTCTGCCTGATCTTTGCCTTGGACTTTTCCTCGGTCGACACGAGCGACGCTGTCCGAGCATTGGCTGCCTCCTTTTCTTCTAGGCGCACAAAACCATCGGCTCTTTCATTGAGTTCATCCATAGTCGTCGGCGTGTTCACTACCAGACTGGTGTAAAACGGAGTTCCACGTGTCATGGCTAACTTGAAGGCTTGAACTGCTGTAGAAGGGTGGCATTCGATCACCATACTCTTAGTGAGATTAAACCTGGTGAGAAAAGCCTGGAGACGTTCATCTTTGTGCTGTCTCATTGTGAATAGGCTCGAGATGTCCTTCGGCGGACGCTTGTTCCCATAGTACTGGCTTATGAACCGATCGCACAGGTTTCTGAAGCTACCAATGGAGCTCCTAGGCAAGTTCTTGAACCAGCTGAGCGCCGGTCCAGCTAGGCTTGTAGGGAAACATTTGCACATTAAAGAGTCGTTTTCCGTATTCAGGGCCATTTTCAACTGGATATGGTACACATGATCGATCGGATTGGTTGTTCCGTCAAACAGAAGAAAGACTGGCATAGCAAACTTCCTTGGATGCAGGGCATTCAGGATCTCGTCGGTGAATGGTGAATCAACCGTCCGAGCTGCGGATCGGAGAGCTTCATTCTCTCTCTGGAGTCCAGCGGTAGCTCTGTGAGCTACGGTTCTGCCCTCCGTACCGCGATGAGTGATTGTAGCCATGGAGGGCCGGTAAGACGGATCGAACGACCGTTCCTCTATGAACTCTCTTTGCCAAGGCGACACTACTCGGCGGCGATCAACCTCTATCACTTCCTCTCGGTTGAACCTTTCCCGATGCGGATCGAAGGTTATGGCTTCATTCTGTCTAATCTGCTCATGTCGCGGATCAACGTGAGTCGATCCTTCGTGATCCTCAACTCGACGAACATTTGGCGGCAAATTGTCCATCATCCTTTCATCACGGTGGTGAGCTGACTGATTGTTCTCGTCCTGCTCGCCTTGACGCGCGATATTAGATTGAACACCTCCTTCACCGACAGGAAGTGGATGCGAAACCGCAGGTATTTGCTGATGTTGCATTCCAGCTTTCAATTTTGCATTCTCTTTTTTGAGAGCTTCGATCAAGTTCATCAACTCCTCAAGCTTTGTTTGCTGGACAGCCTCCATCGGATTGGAGCTTTCACCTATCATTATTCCTGAACGGAGTAAAGGCATTAATCTCAAGTTTGCGAGTAGATCCGAGCTTCGTGAGTGGGAATTTTTCAGATCTGGTTTCGAATTCTTCGAATTATGCTCACAGTTGACGAGATCTGAATTGTCCGAATTCTAAATCCGTCAGATCCTGCCACAATCGAACAACTCGTTGTTGCGTAGATCTGAAGCCACTTCTGCCAAAGCTTCAGGAACTGAAATTCCTCCAGAGTAGGTCACAATCGCTCAGATCTGGATCCAACTCCCAAAGATCGAGTCTCGATCAACCGAATTGGTCTGGATCCACGCGATATTCCTCATTGATCAACCAAACTTCCATGCGTTTCCCACAGACGGCGCCAATTGAAGATACAATAAATTCATACTCCCTTTCTCTTTCTAGAATTCTTACATTTCAACCAAAAAATATCTCCCCCTTTCTTTACCTTACTTCTCCTATTTATAGAGATTTACAAATGTCGATGGACTGCTGGATCTAGGCCCGTTCCTCCATGAGTCCCGGTCCTTTTTGATGGGCTTATGCGCGTTCGGCCCATATGGCAGTGCCTTTCTATGGGCCTGACCCACCTGTACGGACTAAATGTCGCGTTTGCAAGTCATATCCGGCCCATGTCCTATCGGGCCTCCTCAAAAACCCTTGTTTTGATTAAGTGCCTGAACAAGGACTCAAGCCCTTCCTCATGATCTTGAAGGCTACACTCCAACTTCTTCACTTGGTTTTGCATATTCTCAACACACATGCTTTTTATCAGATATGGTTGTCTTGTGACCAATGAGGGAGTTTAGTGCAGCATCAACCTTGTCAAACTCTTTCATATCTGTTTCTTCATCTTGATCTGATACATTTTTCTGGTGCATCAGCTTGGACACCAAAGACCATCTGCTCGGCCTTGATTGCACCTTTGTCCCCGCGGTATAGGACAGCATGGACTCGAACACGGAAAGAGTGACAGCTTCGACTTGACTCAACATGCTAACAATGGCCATAGTCTCATTGTGGTTGTCTAAAGATGGGAGGCTTTGATTGTTTCTAAAAGTGCTCTTCAAATTCTTTAGGCACTTTTGGATGACTTTCTTAGCCTTTTTTCTAGAGGTGATGTACTCACCAAAGCCATTTGTATCCCTTCTTCTGCGCAGGACCGAAAGAAGCTCTTGTACATCTTGCTTTGCTTGTGAGAAGACATCTTTAACAATGGCACACACATCCAACAGCCTGAGGTACCTGTCTAATGCCTCATCAACCCATTTATGGTGGCGTTGTTAGGCAAATACTTGTTGAGTGTGTGGCAACAAAAGCAAATCATCCACACAATCATACAACTCTTCAAGACCACTTAGTCTGTTGCTGATGGATGTGGCTTCAGAAGCCTTAACTCTGCACAAATGCTCCTCGAATTGAGGAATGAGCGGATGAGATGTAGAGGGCAAGCTAACAGAGCGAGCATGGAAACCGGTTTTTGATCTCAAAGGAGATGAAGCCATCTTAATTTGTTTCTTATTACAAATGAGGCTCTTAACACTAGAGAATGTACAAAGCAATCTCAAATTTGAGTTTCTTTCCCTTTCCACAAGCTCTATATATATATCTATATATATATATCAGCATAAGGTGAAGGGAACATAAGGAATCTCATCCTCTTCAACAATCAATGAATGGCAACGTGATTATGATTTGCATCTAACTACTACTACCTAGGCAATGTTTACGCAATGTCTCCCTCCTACCAGGTACCAGACTGATCACCAATAACAAACATGTTTTAAATTGAAAAATCACATCCATGTCTCGACATAATTAAATGATAGCATGTAATATTTTTACAGAAATGATCCACAAAATATGCAATGCAATTAATAGCAGCTAGCACGAGTGGCATTGACACCATGTTTCCCATAACCAGCAATTGCCAACCCCATTCTTTCTTTTCTGTTTTATTCTTGTCCATAGCCAAGGTGTAAGGAATCTCATTATATTTTAATTTCATGTTTTTATTGCTTAATTTATTATTATCATAAAGAAATCTGAGTCCTTCTTGCTGTGTTCTGATCTGCCACTTTAGGAGACAACAGGGCTGTGTAGTCATGCATTATATATATGTACCTTTTTTATACTAAAAAAATTTACAATTTCTGATTACCTTGTAATGCACTGTAGCATGCCAGCATAAGTCCCTCCAAGTCCCCACATATATATATATATATATATACATATATATATATATTTGTATTCCTCTAACATAACATAGAAAAACTACAATATATAAAGTAGGGAAACAGAAACTACATACATACATGCAAGCATAATATGGAATGGAAGGTGACTAAGTGACTAACTGCAACTGGCTAATGGTATGATATTTGCGTAGAAATCACCACTCCTAACATGAATTTAGATGCCATGAATTTAGACGCTTATGATGACAAATATATACATATATATTGGGTGCTTGTATATAGATGTTGTACCAGAATGCAGAAGTGGTATTCTTCAGTTTAGCTCCTTACTGTCACGGGCTTAGAGTTTCAGTACCACTCTAGCTGCTCCCGTGCGGCACCAAGACGTTGCTTTCACTCTCGCAAGTACTTGGTCAGCCTAACTCCCGTGCACACCTTAGCCAACACACTCCCCTCGTGCGCTTACTAGTGTTGTAGTTGCCCTCGCCCTCTCCTCACCTGGCTTGCACACTCACACACACTAAGGCACTTAAGTTGGCAAGGAAAGAACACTTCTATTACTTCAAAGAATGCTTTGTACAAGGCTAGCACTCAAGCTCTCTACAAGGCTCTCAAGACTCACTCTAGGACTTGTTTCCTACAAAATGAAGTCCTACCTCTATTTATAGGCATCCCCATCCCTAATGGACGGCTAGGATGCATTCTAACCAACGGTGGAGATTGATTATCTAGAATATTCTCCCACCTTCTTCACACTTCCATACTTATCTACTAGTATCTACAACATTCTAGAATTCTCCATACTACTCCACACAACTCTGGAGAACTCTAGAACCTTCCACATACTTCTACACATTTCTACACATATCTAGAAACTTCCACATAACTCTAGACTATTCCGAAAGACTCTAGAAACTCCACTTGCCATGCAGTTGCCATGCAGCGTCCTCCTCAGCGTCTGCGTGTCGCCTGCGTGGCATAACCTCCATAGGCGGGGTGTGACATTACGGTATTATGTTGAGCTTTTTTTGGGCCTTGGTTGCCTTGTTTCGTCCTTGGGCCTTTCTTTTGTTACATGCTTATATTGGTCTTTAGTGATCCTCTAGAAGTCATCAGGTTAGTTGGGCCTGTCCTACTTTCCTTTACTGTACGTATCTTTCATTTATACAATTGATTAACCTTCCCAAAAAAAAAAAAAAAAAATTCTAAAGCTGCACTAATTTAGGGGGAATATGAAATAAACAAGGTAATAATAGACTAAAAATGCATATTTGCCATAAATATACAGTTTTTGTGATAACCTCATGAATTTTTTTCGTGAGATGTAGCACTGTTCAATAAAATAATTCTTTTATAAAAATTGCTATACTTCATGAATTTAGATTTTTTTATTTTATATTAAATTAGGTGGATGCTTATTTGTTATCTTTTTTGGCTACTTTGTGTATTTTAAAAGTAAATTTTTTAATACATGAATGATCTTAATATAAAGATAGAAAAAATAGCAAAACTTAGAATCCAAACTCTAAAATAACTCAATAATTTTCATTCAATTCAGCCTATATATCTTCATTTGAGTGACTCTTTATATTAATTAAATATTTAAATAATTAAAACTAAAAGTTACAATTTTTTTACAATTAATGAGCAATCTCATTCTCGTAAATAAGAATCATAATTTATATAGTTAACTTAAAGTTTTTTATAATTATATTTTAAAGAGAAAAAGATAATATATATAATGAAAAATATTAGAACTAAAAGTAAATTATAGATAGAGAAAGAAACTCAGATTCTACCTTTTTCTTTCATTGTCAATTTATTTAATTTTTTTTAAAATAGAACACACAAATGTATAATATTTTAAATTCATCTTTGTCAGAGAAGGGGCACTACTTAATCATGTTCGGAGTTCCAATATTTTGTTAAGTTTCCTACATTGGGGACCTAATCCTTCTTAAAGTATAAAATACGCAGCAATCTGTAAGCATGATATTTCTTAATTATTGGCGGATATTTTTAAAAACTTTCCTACATTTGAGACCTAATCCTTCTTAAAGTACAAAAAAACAAAGTTGCTTTCCTTGAGGGACAAGTATGTGCCAGACATAGCATTCCTTAATTTTGGATTCTTTTAAGAGTTTCTGATCCAAACCCTTGGTTAGTTGGAATCAATTAGAAAAGAAAGGAAAGAGAAATTTTTTAAATTTGTTTAGAGTTTGGATAGATGAAAAAAGAATCGTAATAGAAAATATAATTTCCAACATTAGACTAATTTTATTTTTTATTTTTTAAGTTTTTTCTCTTATTTATTTATTTGTTTAGCACATTCCAATGGATAAACTTTTATCGAGAAATTCAAGTGAGAAGGACCGGATAAAAAAGACAAGTGAGAAGGAGCAAGCATGGTAAGCATTTTTTAATTTTTATCTTTTTGTTTTTTTCTCCTTTTTTAACGAGGGTTTAATTTTATGGATCGAATTGAAACAAAATTACCTGGTTTTCTTATAATATTTTATTAATTTGATTGATTAGTTCTATTCTGTTTATTTATTTATGCAGATTAGATAAAGGAGATGCAGCAGAAAAGCCAGGGAATTTAAATATTTTAACCAATTGTTGTTAGCTACTATTGCTATTATTATTATTTCCACCGCAAACTTTTTATTTTTCACATTGTTTTGTGGCCTTAAAATATTATAAATGAAAATTGTTTGGAGTGAACACGAGAGCTGATTGATTGTGGGATGAAAATATGCAGTTCACTTTTCTTTTGGGCCTTGGTTGCCTTGTTTGGGCCTTAGGCCTTTCTTTTGTTACGTGCTTCTATTGGTCTTTAGTGATCCCCTAGAAGTCTTCAGGTTAGTTGGGCCTGTACTACTTTCCTTTACATATCTTTCATTTATACAATTGATTAACCTTACAAAAAAAAAAAAAAAAAAAAAAAAAAAAAAATTCTAAAGCTGCACTAATTTAGGGGGAATATGAAATAAACAAGGTAATGAAAGGACTAAAAATGCATATTTACCATAAATATACAGTTTTGTGATAACCTCATGAAATTTTTTGGTGACATGTAGCACTGCTCAATAAAATGATTCTTTTATGAAAATTGTTGTACTTCTTTGTGATTTTATTATATTGAAATAGGCGGATGCTTATTTATTTGTTAGCTTATTTGGCTATTTTGTGTATCTTAAAAGTAATTTTTTTAATACATGAATGGTCTTAATATAAGAAAGATAAAAAAAAATTACCAAAACTTAGAATCCAAACTCTAAAATAACTCAATAATTTTAATTTAATTCAGCCTTATTATTATTTTTGACATCGTTTTGTGACCTTAAAATATTGGTCTTTATTTGTGTGTGTGTTGTGTGTTTTGTTTTTTGGGGGGGTGGTTCACAATGGAACTTGTGTTGTACCTAGTAATTAATCTAATTGTTCTATTTTATTTTATTTTTTAAAAAAAGAAAAAAAACATACACACACACTTCAAGACACACTACAAAGAAAAATACACACACACACTTGAAGATTCGAAGATTCTTGGGGGAGGGGGGGGGGGGGGGGTTTGGTTAATATTTTTTTGGTTGTTTTTAGTAGGGGGGGGGGGGGAGTGCGTTAATATTTTTTTGGTTGTTTTTAGTAGGGGGGGGGGGGGGGGGGGGGGTGTTAATGGGCTCAAGCCCACTAGAGCCCACCCCTACATCCACCGTTACCTATGTGCAACATTAATTATTATTCTTTCCAATTCATACCTTCCATTTTACAATAAATTTAATTGAAAGAGTCGCGGAAGAGAGTTCAACAACTTGAAAAAATGGTTGAATTTATAACTGTAAAATTCTAAATAATTTTGTATGAGCACTTACATTTTTATCATTTTTCTGGTCATTTTGATATTCATGCATTTTTATTTTATTGCCGGAAATTATGATTTAAATTGCAAATATGTTTAATTTAGTTAAATGTCATTTGTTTATTTCATAAAGGGCGTGAGGGATTTTTTGTTTTACAAATGGTATATATGGTATTTGATTATTTTATATAGGGCAAAGTAGACTTTTAGTAGGCACATGGCATAATTGGCATTTAGAAATAATGGAAGGACTTTTTGGTCATTTTTGCTTGGTCTTGCATTTGACTAATTGTGAACTTGACACATGGGGGGTCACATGGCCACATATTGTGTGTGTGTGTGATGACATATAGCATCACAATTGAATGTGATAGACACAAAACACAATCTCCAAAATGCCATTTTTCATTCTTATTGTTCTCCTTTATAGTAGTCTTCTTTACATGACAGTTTGAAGCTTTTGTGTTGGGATTTTGAGAAGGGTTTGTGAATAAAAAGTGTAGTTGATGTCTTGGGCTTCATTTTGGTAGAAAAATTGCAATCAATTCTTCACTGCTGGGATTTTTAAAATCTGATTTGAAAAGGTAAGGGTTGGTTGAATTTCAAGAGGTGTTCTTCATCTTTTTGCAAAATTGGTAGCTTACTTTGGATTGTTTTAAATTGTTGGTAGCTGGGTTTTCAAGCTCTTAAGAGATAGGATTGTCTAACCTTCAATTCCTTTGCCTTTAGTGAGTTATTTTCTTTCAAATTTTGAGTTGTAAAGTGTATACAAATAAAACTGAAATTCTGTGTTGCTGAAACTTAATTACATGCTACTGATTTGCTTAAATTCATGTAAATTCGTAATTTATCTTTTAGAGATGATTTGATATTATGATAATATAGTCAATTAGCTTTCATTGAGATTTAGTTTCATTTAAATTGGTTGAGAAATGAATTTATTTCGAATTTTTGAAGTTATAGTGTTCTTGTTGGAAATTCTGGGTTGGGGGCAGATTTTGTCCGAGTTTTTCTCATCAAACCTGATTTAAATGGTAAAGGATTTTGGTGAAGTAAGATTTTATCTTGAAAATATAGTCTTTAAACTTTCAATGGGCTTTGGTTTCACTCAATTTGGATGAGAATTGAATTTTTTATGATTTTTCAAAGTTGGAAGCAACAGGCTGGAAATCAGTTTCTAGGCATAATTTATTTCAAAATTTTGGGTCAAAACTGTTTCAATTGGGAAGGGATTTTGTTAAACTAAATTGACATTTTTAAAGTACATTGTTTAAGCTTTCATTAGACTTTGGAATCACTTTATTTGACATAACATTGAAATTATTATGAATTTTCAAAGATAGAGGTAACAAGTTGCGTATGAATTGTTAACAACTAGTAGGGGTTGTTTTAACCCTCACACCCTTTGTTTTCTTGTGAATTAAATCTTTTAAATTGAACCATTATATGACTTGAATTAGGCTTTCTTTACAAGCATGTTGTGTAATTAAAATCTGAAATTTTGTAGCTTAGACAGAAATGATGCGTTATGTGTTTTAAATATGAAATTTGAGCTCTTAAAATGTTGTTGATATTTATGTGCCTAAAAACTGAAATTCTAGTAATCACAATGGTTGTATTGTTATTGTTTAACAAGCTGAAAATTATATATTTAGTTCATTTCAATTATGGGCTGTTTTGTTATAAGTTTGGTGTTGTAATAGTGTTCAAAGAACTGAATGATATATTGTCCTTGAAACATGCTGCCAGAATAAATTTGTTGCCAAAGTGTGTCATAGAATTTCTCTATGTTTTCTATGTCTAATAACTTCTATGTTGTATAGATTAGATGTCAACATGCTTGAGTTGATTTCTTGAAAGCTGTGATAGTATGTCATTGTGAAGCTTGCTGCCATGATATATTTGTTGCCAAAGTATGTTTATAGAATTGGATTTTGATGTAAGTAATGATGGGGTATTATAATATTGTGAAGCATGTGCATTCATCTATAGCATTGGGCATGAAAGAAAAGGAGAAAGTGTTTTGAAATGAAAGTGAAAGGGATTTTTGGGAGAAGAAATTTTGATAAAATGGTTTTTATGAAAACCAGGACGCCGCGGGAGTACCAACGGTCAGTGGAGTTAATGTAACTTAAAGGGAATTAGGGAGATCGTCCTAGTGTGGTTGAGCTATCTGGGCCCCAAATGACGCCGCGAGGGTACCAAGGGTCAGGGACAGTAGCCAATCCTTCTCTCGGCGCTGAGGGGCTACCGAAGGGGGTTACATTAACAGTTTGAAAAGTGACTATTAGTTTTGAAAAAATGGGGAGCGACATCGCATGACATTGCACCCATTGCATGGCATATCCATTCATGATTTGGTTTATAAATGTGATATTGTGGTTATTTCTCTCCCGACTTGAATGTGGTAATTATGGAGTAATAGAGATGGATATTCTCAGTTTGTATTTATGATTAGACATGGGTAGTTATCCTTTTGTCTAGGTGTAGTAAATCATTAATGCTAAAGGGTCCTTAGGTATTAATAGAATGATAGTCTTTTCACGGTACATGGGTTTACCTTTAGACTGATGGTTGTGCTAATTAGAAAGGTGATACTTTGTATAGAATGTTGTATTAAGGGGAATGATTTTGACTCTGCTTATATGGCACTTTATATTATTCTGTGTTGACTGTTTTTGTGTGATAGCATGATTATGTGATGATTATTTTCCCCCCGACTAGCATGACTCCCTTTCTGATTCCTATTATTTATTTGGATTCACGGGGGTATTAAAAAGTGGTGGTTAGGCATTTCCTGCTGAGCTGTGGTTGCTCATTCCAATTATATATACATTTTTTTCAGGTTATGGATAAGAGGTCGCAGAGGGATTTTCTCCACAGCTATGGATAGATGTTGGGTTCTATTTGATTATTTATCTTTGTCTAAATGGGAAATGTATATTTTGAGACCAATATGTATATTTTTAAATATTTTTCCAAACAAATCGTGTTTAAATATTGTAATTAAAGAATTATGGGATTTTACATATGAAACTCATTTTCATATTTTTAGATAATGTGTGAGCAGGGAACTTTATTTAAAATGATTTTGAATCAAGGGATTTTTCTATTATCAGCTATGGACATTAAAGTTTTATTAAAAAAAAAAAAAAAAATGGCATTGTTCCAGGGCTCGGTTAGACATTTCTGAATACGAGCATTTTTTTGTTCTGTTTTATATTAACAACTTGAATGATGGTCGAGGGTCGTGACATTTTGTAACTGAAGTCAATAAAAATGAAACAGGAAAGACTATTTTACTGTCACTTGGTTCCTATTTACATATATTTAAAATTTCATTTGTGAAATCTCTAGCAAGCACATATTTTATTTATTTATTTTTGTGCTTTTCTAAAATAAAATCAATGACAGATAGAGCACAGCCAATGAGAGCACATGATGGCGTTGACGATTAAAAAAAATAAATAAATAAAACCGTGCCATGATCAATAATTTGAATTACTAGAAGATGACTGAAAAAAATGCATATATTTTTGTCATTATTTACACAAAGTGACTATTCTGAAATTCAATCACGCATTTTTACACTTAGTAGCTTGGTTTTTTTCATATTTTACAAGATTTAATAAATTGTTATATTGTGACCAATCAAAATTAATCATCCTCACTCCATCACCGAGCCGAAGGAGATTGTTGACCATATAGATTCGTCTTTTTTTTTTTGTTTCTTTTTATCTCCTCTTAATTTATTTTTATAAGCAATTACATGTATAAAGTGGGACGTTGAAGCTAGAAATATTAGTTTAATTATATATTGATTCAAAAAATGCTCTAAGAAAGGTATATTCATTTATAAGAATTAATAAAAACGGAAATATATTATTCATGTACAAGTATGAACATATCATGATCCTAACAAAATTTCAGATAGTCATGATATTGAATCATGATTTCTTGGCTAGTGGTTGAGAACGTTGAGGAGGGAAACTCTAGTTTTGATTAAGCGCCTGAACAAGGACTGGAGTCCTTCTTCATGATCTTGAATGCTCCACTCCAATTTCTTCACTTGGTTTTGCACATTCTCAGCACACGTGCCTTTATCAGACATGGTTGTCTTGTGACCTATGAGGGAGTGCAATGCAGCATCGACGTTGTCAAACTCGTTCATATCTGTTTCTTCATCTTGACCTGATGCATTTTTCTTGTGCATCAGTTTGGACACCAAAGACCATCTGCTCGGCCTTGATTGCACCTTTGTCCCCGCGGTATAGGACAGCATGGACTCGCACACGTTGAGAGTGACAGCTTCAACTTGACTCAACATACTAACAATGGCCATGGTTTCATGGTCATTGTCTAAAGATATGATGCTTTCATTGTTTCTGAAAGCACCCTTCAAATTCTTTAGGCACTTTTGGATCACCTTCTTAGCCTTCTTTCTTGAGGACAAGTAGTCACCAAAGTCATTTGTATCACGTCTTCTACGAAGGATTGAGAGTAGCTCTTGTACGTCTTGCTTTGCTTGTGAGAAGACGTCTTTAGCAATTGCACACACATCCAGCAGCCTCACATACCTGTCTAATGCCTCATCAACCCATTTTTCGTGGCGTTGTTGGGCAAATACTTGTTGAGTGTGTGGCAACAAAAGCAATTCATCCACGCAATCATACAGCTGTTCAAGACCACTTGGTCTGTTGCTGATGGATGCGGCTTCAGAAGCCTTTACTCTGCACAAATGCTCCTCGAATTGAGGAATGAGCGGATGGGATCTAGAGGGCAAGCTAACAGAGCGAGCATGGAAACCGGTTTTTGATCTCAAAGGAGAGGAAGCCATCTTTGTTTCTTATTACAAATTAGGCTCTTAACACTAGAATGTACAAAGCAATCTCAAGTTTGAGTTACTTTCCCTTTGCACAAGCTCCATATATATATATATCATCATAAGGTGAAGGAAACATAAGGAATCTCACCCTCTTCAACAATCAATGAATAGCAACGTGATTGTGATTTGGATCTAACTACTACCTCGCCAATGTCTACGCAATGTCTCCCTCCCACCAGGTCCCAGACTCACCACTATAATGTTTTTAATTTCGAAAATCACATATATATCTAAACATAAAATGATGGCATATATGTATTATTTTACAGAAATGATCCACAAAATATGCAATGCAATAGCAGCACGAGTGGCATTGACACCATGTTTCCCATAAGCAGGAAATGCCAGCACCATTCTTTCTTTGCTGTATTATTCTTGTCCACAGCCAAGCGTGTGAGGGTAAAAGGAATCTCAATTATGTCAATACATTTTATGTTTTCATCGATTGATTATTTATTATCTAGACAAATCTGAGATTCAACAATGTTACTAAGATGATGCCTTCGTTCTCGCTGTGTCTTGTTCTGCCACTCTGGGAGACAACAAGGCTGTGTACTCGTGCATTATATGTGCCTTTCATACTTTTGTGTGTGAGAGAGAGACAGTGTGTGCGTATATACAATTGATCAACTTAGGTTATAAAAACTATACTTACAACGCATCAGAAGTCCCACATTTTATTTTTTGTATTCCTCAAACAAAACATATAGTAGTAATCACTACCCTAACATGAATTTAGATGCTTATGATCACACATAAACACACATATATTGGGTGCTTGTATAGATGTTTAATACTTTATAAATGCGTTGTTTTTGGAGGAATGATGCGTCTCTTTTGGGTATATTTAGTTGGGCTCCAGCATTGGACCGGACCTTGATTGCATGGGCTAGTGCCTGTTTGTTATGGTCCAATTTCTTATTGGGTCACACATCTTATAAACGACTATTTCTGCTTTCTATCAATAAATTTGCCTTACCCTTCCCAAAAACAAATTAAAAAAAATCTTTTTAGTTCACTTATTTGATCTTGGTTTATGGTTTTATTAAACATATTGTAATACAAATCTTGGTAGTGATAATTGATATGGTAGATATATTTACTATGCTTTGTAATAAGAATAGTGATTTAGAGACGAGTCTTCTTTTGGGTAATAGTCTCTTGCTTGATTTTTGTGACAGTTGTGGATCTTTACAGTTCATTTACCATGCAATATGAGATGCTGTTTCTGTGCGAAAGACAAATTTTGGTATAGAATCAAATTAAACTGTACTTTTTAACATGGAGTCTTTTTACATGTAGAATAAAATGTAACAAAAACATTTTCTTTTACAAAATAATGGATAACAATTGACTCTCTATTATCAAATTATGCTGAGAAAGGACACCATGTATTTGATTAAATGCCTGAATAGGCATTCTAATCCTTCTTCAAGATTATGAATGCTCAACTCCAATATCCCCAGTTCTTTTTGAAGATTCTCAACATGCATTATGATTGATTTTCTAATTGACTGACATATGAGGTTTTGCATATTTGAACACCACCACCACCCTCCTTTTTCCGATCATAATTGTCAGGCAAAGTCCCCGAGGCAACCCCACCTCCCCTTCCAAATGCCTCATCACCTGCCCCATACTCGGACTCCATTGTTAGAGCACATAAACCCCCATTTTGAGCACAACCACAATCTCTACCTCATCATAGTCATCTCTCATTCTATTGTCCACCACATCAAGAATTGCCCCTTCTTTCCACTTCTCTAATCCACCAAAATGATTTCTTCAGGCCACTCTGGGAAAAATGGGTGTTGATAGTTGGTTTAGAAAGTTATTTTCCATGCAAGCAATATTACACTTTCTGATCAATTTTTGTGCCATTCGTGGTTTTCATCAAAGTTTATTTCAATAACTGTCACACCAGTCACTATTCTATTTTTTTCAAATGGTAGCGGAATCTTTTGCATTTTATCATAAATAATATTTTATATGTACATATTCACCGAGCAGCTAAAGAATAAAAATAACATATAATAACATGTGTTTATCCAATCACCTACCATTAGTCAATTCTGAGCACAGGTTCTCCGGATGACATAACGTGTACACAAAAGGCAAAGACAGATTAACGGCAAACCTCCCTAAGCCATCCTCTCACCTTATAGTACAAGACACTACCAAGACTCCCTTTTGCCCAGTTCTTCTTGTCTTCACCTTCACAACTAAGATAATGAAAACGCACACGCACATTTCTCTTTTGTTTTAGATAATAAAACCCCATTACCAAACCCCAAACCTCAATATAAAACCACCATCAAGTTAACATAATCTGATACATTTTTCTTCATGAATTATGACAATCATTCTGATCATTTTTTCTATCACCTGTCTCTTTGTGAACTCTGAATCCATCAGCCGAGCTGATTTTCCAGATGGGTTCGTCTTCGGAACCGCCTCTTCTGCTTACCAGGTACTCCAATTCCTTCTTCTTAATTACTCTCTGTTTCTATGTAAATAATGGGGTGTTTGTAAAAAGAGTGTTTGATCATTTGGTGTTTTGTGTGGTAGTTTGAAGGGGCTGTGAATGAAGGAAAAAAGGGTGTTAGCATATGGGATACCTTCACAAAGGTACCTGGTAAGAATTCATATTTTAAAAGGGAATTTGGTTATATTTTAAGCCCAATTCTGTTCTTTCTGAAGCCATTAGAATCTGTTTAATACGTTCGATCGGTCGGCTTTATGTGTTTAAACAGGAAGAATCTTGGATTTCAGCAATGCAGACCTGGCTGTTGATCAATATCATCGGTTTAAGGTAAATTCTGAAGATACATTGTTAATTGGGGCTCTAACTTCTAATTCTTCATGTCTAGAAGTTTCTAAATTCTTTTCACAATTTGTTCTGTTCTGTCTATCGCATTCGAATTTATATCTTGTACAGGCTAATATTTAGGTACTAATAAAACAGTGTTGGAACCAGGAAGGACAAATTTATCATGTACTTTCAGATAACATCATTAATTCATATCACTAGAATGATAAAGCCAGATATTAAGGAGAGATTTCAGTTGGATAAGACCTAATTATTTTTCAATAATTGAAATCATAAAATAACAAGTTGAAGAATAACAACAATAATATTGATGATGATGTGCCACCGACTTTGACAAGATAAGAATAAGAATAGCTTCAGAAACAAACAAACAGGGGGAATAATATAAAGACACACACATATATGTATATATATGTGTATTTGGGCAAACGAACTTTAGTCAATTACAGACACCACATTATTTCTTACTAACACAAAAGGAGACAAAAACTTGTGATTACAGAATGATATTCACTTGATGAAGGACTTGGGAATGGATGCTTACAGATTTTCAATATCATGGTCAAGAATATTCCCAAGTAAGACATATATGTCACTGTGTAGGGTTCTTTTCTTACCTCCCTCATTGTTTTTATGCAATCTTATATTATATTTATCGGAACATATTTTTAACAGATGGAACAGGAGAACCAAATTCGGAAGGAATAGAATACTATAACTGCCTCATAGATGCTTTACTGGAAAAAGGTCACCCAAAGAAGAATTCTAATAAATTATTCCTTTCACAAATCTTTTTTATGATTTGAAGATTTAGCTGCTCTTTTTTCTCTACCAGGAATTCAGCCCTATGTTACTCTTTATCATTGGGATCTTCCACAAATGCTTGAAGATAGCTACGAAGGGTGGTTAAGCAATCGAATTATGTAAGTACAATACAAATATAAAAATTAATTTAATCTTTGCAAGATTACAGCTTTAAAAACAGGTTCTATTGTCTCACAGAAAGGATTTTGAGCACTATGCTTTCACCTGCTTCCAAGCTTTTGGAGACAGAGTGAAGTACTGGATCACCTTCAACGAACCCCACGGTATCTCCATCCAAGGTTATGACACAGGCATTCAAGCTCCTGGAAGGTGTTCTATTCTCGGTCATATTTTCTGTAAAACAGGAAAATCATCGGTTGAACCATACATTGTGGCTCACAACATCCTCTTGTCTCATGCTGCCGTTTATCGTTGTTATCAACGTCATTTCAAGGTACTCCAGTTGATGAATAGTACTAGATACTGTGTGCTTATTTCATGGAAGTGCATGTGAGTTAGAACATGGAAGTGCATATGATAGTAGATGAATAGTACTGAAGTACCTTGAAATGATTTAGTCTTGCAACATGATTTAGTTACTAGATATTGTGTGCTTATTTTCCTATCAAATGAAAAGGCAAAAAGTGAAAGGAAAAAAAGAATACAAGTTGCGTTTTTCTTTATTTATTCGTTTGGGTTTTCCAGGAAAGACAAGGAGGTCTGATTGGGATAGCACTAGATTCCAAATGGTATGAACCGATATCTGATAGTGATGAGGATAAAGATGCTGCAACTAGAGCAATTGATTTTGGACTTGGATGGTAAGTCCTTGTGGAGAGCATCTTATTCAAATTTAATATGGAAGACAAACCGAGTTCAATGCATTAGTCCTTGTAACAAATAGAATGTGAATCAGGTTCCTTGATCCACTACTCCTTGGCGGATATCCTCTTTCGATGCAGAAGCTTGTGGGTAAGAGATTACCCGAGATCAACCCTGAGGTGTCAAGATTACTGGTTGGGACCTTGGATTTTGTTGGCATAAATCACTACACCACATTATATGCCCGGAATGACAGAACTAGGATTCGGAAGTTTATATTGCAGGATGCTTCATCAGATAATGGCGTGATCACTACCTGTGAGATGCCTCAGCAAAACATTCTGTGTTGATCTAATTTTGAAACAAAAATCAATAGGCTAAGATGGTAACTGATTTTTTGTTGTAAATGTTCCAAATTTCAGCTTCCAGACATGGAGTCGCTATTGGAGAAAGAGTATGTTCCAGACCCTAATTGAGGACTAGAAATTCAGTGTAGGATTTATCTAAAAATCTGCTCATGGGTTATCCCTCCTCCAGGCTGCTTCTCACTGGCTACACATAGTCCCTTGGGGGATCCAAAAACTATTAAGGCATGTGAAGGATAAATATGGAAACCCACCGATGATTATCACTGAAAATGGTAAGTATTTACAGCATGAAAAGCTTAACCTCCAGCTCAGGGATATTTCACAATGTTTAATTTCATGACTGCAGGCATGGATGATCCAAACAGACCTTATATGACCTTAGACAAGGCTTTACAGGATGACAAGAGGATAAGTTATCACAGAGACTACCTGTCAAACCTATCTGCTGCTATAAGGTACTGCCAAATCCCGAGCTGATGACTATTCTCTTTTCAGTCTTGGCTTCATTGAAGTTTTTTATTGTGATAATTGATGCAGGGATGACAACTGTGATGTGCGTGGCTATTTCGTGTGGTCCTTGCTTGATAACTGGGAATGGAACTCAGGCTATACGGTCCGGTTTGGACTATATTTTGTGGACTATAAGAATAATCTCACAAGGATTCCAAAGTCTTCTGTTAAGTGGTTCAAAAATATGTTGAGATTGAAAAGTGATCTAAGCTACCAGTTATAGTTTCATTGTATGCCATATCAAGCACATGTTGTACCATGAATGATAATTGTAAAAAGAATTCAATACAGTAAAGTAAAGGAAAAAGTACCATGAATATACGGATTGATGATGGCTTTTCCTCTATGTTCTGTTTTAGTATTTGTTCAATTATCAAGGGGAAACTACACATGGGATGTCACTCAAGCATTTATGAGACCACAAGTTGCAGTGTAAAATAGAACTGTTAGAAATATTAATTTGATTTAATAGACTGAAAGTTGTCAAAAATGACAAAAAGAGTCGAATATAGCAAGCAATAATCATCCACCAGTATATTGATTTATAATCAAATGACAACTATAAATATATTTCATGTACAAGTATGAACAGATAATTTTTTTTTTAGCTAATCTCTTTTCTGACTATTGGCTCAGAATGTTGAGGAGGGAAACTCTGGTTCTGATTAAACGCCTGAACAGACACTCTAGCTGTTCTTCCGTATCTTGAATGAGTGACTCCATCTTCCCCAACTGATTTTGCAAATTTTCATAGTCAGATTTGCTTGCCTTGTGACTGGTGAGTGAGCGCAATGCAGTAGCAACCTTGTCAAACTCATTCATATCTGTTTCATCTTGTTGTGACCCACTTTTCTGATGCATCAGTTTGGAAACCAAAGACCAACCACTTGGCCTTGATTGCACTTTTGATCCACCACCACCAATATAGGACAATAAGGACTCAAACGCGGCTAAAGTGACTACTTCAACCTCTGTTAACATGCTAACAATTGCCACAGTTTGATGCTCTTTGCCCCAGGCTAGAAGGCTTTCATTGTTTCTGATTTTTTTCAAATCCTTCAAGGACTTCTGGATCACCTTCTTCACTTTCTTTTGAGAAGACAAATATTCACCAAAATCATTACCATCCCTTCTTCTGCGCAGGATTGAAAGAAGTTGTTGCACATCTTGCTTTGTCTGTGAGAAGATATCTTTAGCGATGGCACACACATCCAACAGCCTGAGATGCCCAGCCAACGCTTCATCAACCCATTTCTGGTTGCGCTCTTGAGCAAATACTTGTTGAGTGTGTGGCAACAGAAGCAAATCATCCACACAATCATACAACTCTTCAAGACCACTTAGTCTGTTGCTAATGGATGTGGCTTCAGAAGCCTTGACTCTGCACAAATGCTCATCGAATTGATGAATGAGTGGATGAGATCTAGAGGGCAAGCTAACAGAGCGAGCATGGAATCGAGTTTTTGATCTCAAAGGAGAGGAAACCATCTTTGTTTCTCAATACTACAAATTAGGCTAGACACTAGAATGTACAATTCACTCTCAGGTTGAGTTTCTTTCCCTGGTATAACGTCCATATATATATATATGTATGTATGTATGATAGGGTACTGAAGGAGACACAAGGTATCTCATCATTTAACAAATAATTGAGTGACAGCTTGAACTTGATTTGGATCTAACTGCAACCTCGCCAATGTTTACGCAATGTTCCCTCCCTGTAGGTTCCAAACTCACCACCAAATTGTTTTTCTAACTTAGAAAATCACATGCATATCTCAACATAAAATATGCAATGCACGAGTGGCACAGAAACCTTGTCTCCTCTAAGTAGAAATTTGCCAGAACCATACTTTCTAATCTTCTTCTCAATAAATGTGCAAATGCGTGCACGTACTATACAATTTTTAAAGTGCAAAATGATCAAAACATGATCCAGATTTGGATCTGAACACAATACCAGCTATGTTTATGCAGTGTCTCCCTCCCACCATGTACCCAACTCAGTATTATTTGTTTTTACTTAAAATCACATGCCTATTTTTAGTATTTTAGCATAATGTGTTGCTGTAGTAATTTTTAATGCAATGCACGAGTGCCATTGACAACTTGTTTCCTCCAATGCAATTATATGCAAGAAACACCCAACACTTTTTTTTAATCTGTGCTTATAGTTTTATTTAGTTAAATTTATCTTAATTTAATTTCCATACTAAATTAGGGACTAATAATCTGAATACTAGTCGAGTCACCATTGTAGTTCAAACTTGATTTTTGAATGGCCATACTAAGCAATTAACGCCTTCTATCTGGTTGGGAATGCCCTGCATAAATAACAACAACATCACTCATTGACACATTTTAGAAACTTGAAACTATTTTGAATGCGCAAACAACAATTAAACATGAACTCTGATGCATACCCATTGTTCATAGGGTCTGCTACAAAATTGACAGCTCCCTGCTCTCACCATGAAAAACGATTTTCTTTAAACTCTGGATTGAGTTTTATTATGTTCTGATCATGTTTGAATTAATGTTTTTGGCTACTTAATACTTTCATGTAGTATATGTTGACACGAGATTTTTTTAAAAACCAAACTAGTCTGGTTTATTATATGAATAAGTTCTAAATTCTCCGCTATTTTTTTATAAACATTAATATTTGCTGGTTTGAAAGACACAGAATCAAAGACATGTTTAACTAAAGATTAATTCCTTAAAACTACGTGTTCTGTTTCCGGGAGTTCGGGAAACCAATGACCGGCTGCTTAGCTTTGATTGTGCCCTTGGAGGGTATATACTACACAACAAGTATTGCAAAACAAGTTCAAACTTGATTCTCCCAACGGCTAATCAAGTAGCTATTTTGATCTCTAATGATTCTGGGCTATAACACCCTAGCTTACTCTTGAGCCATATCATATGAATCATATGGGCCTTGTTGCCTGATTGGGCTGTTACTCTTGGACGAATCTCAGGCAGGGATTTTAATCCAAACACCTCACCTAAATTAGGAATATTGAAATATGTATTATCAGAATTTATATAATGAGGATCGAATTGGCGTCCTAAATTTAAAATAGAAATAAATTTAATACTCTAGGAAAAAAAATAAAGTACTTCCTTCATGTGACTGAGTATTAAAAAAAAAAGGTTTCTGTTTGATATATCTTGATAATAACACAAGTAAAAGATATATAATTTTTTGGACACCAATTGAATGGCACGTCAGATTCACAACCACAATTTTATATATAAATTCAAATTGAAATGTTTAATCCAAATTCAAAATATTTAAATTGGTAATATTTTATATGTTTTTTTCTTTGTTTTTTTGACTTGACAATGTTAATAAGATTAGGGAATTGGAGGTTAAAGGAGAGGGGATATGCGCTAACACCGCACCTGCATGTATATACGTTATTCCACTACTTTGTGTCGTCCATGAAGAAGATTTTGTTGAAATCAAAGATTGGGAACTTAGACATTAAGGCTAGGTGCCCAATTCTGTCACGGACAAGAGTGATCAGTGCTCCTGCCCGCTTCCTATGAATTGTTTGTTGTTGTGCGGGATCGGATCTCCTTGAAAGGTTAAGGAAAAAAAAGCTCCATAATCGGCTATTCGAAATGGGCCTCTAACCGGGGGTCCGTTCCGGTGGCGGAGGTTCTGTGCTTTAGGCGATGGAGAGTTGGTCTCGAGAGCTGTGATCAGCACTCTCCCTGTCCAACCGGTAGGTTCCTTCAGTTCGGAATCGACAACATCGCTTCGCTCTCTCCTACCGGGCGCTCCACTCTCCTCCTACGCCCTCATAATATTATTTTTGTTTTAAATGGACAAATATTATTTTATACTTCACTTCTGATAATATTTATAATGTCAATTTTTTAAAAATAAAAATAATAAAAAAAAAAAAGTTGGGACGTATACACATTTTGAATTGCCCCCACTCAATTTTTTTTTAGTGTTCTATCTTTATAATTTGTTTAATTTTTAGTAATATACTCATAAAATATTACATTTGCCCCTTAAAATTACTATAAAAAATACACTATTACCTCCCAATTTTTTTTTTGACCCTGGACTTTACATCCCAACTCCATTCCTGCATGTCAGCAAAGTGTCGAGAACTGTTGGGAAGTCTTCAAAATAATAAAATTTAATTTTTATTTATGAACACGTTTACAAAGGGTCGGATAAAAATATTTATTTATGAACATGTATATAGAAAGTGGAGACGGAAGAGTGTCCAACACAAACACAATATGCGCAAAATTCCTTGTCACTAGTACGTAGGACTCTTATATTGTTGTGGTTGGAATGGTAACACAATACATCTTTTCTTTTCTTTTTTCTTCTTTACCAATTTTATGTAATACTGGTTTGCTATTATTTTTGCATTTATAAAATAACGGATTACTCCAATACTTAATAAATTGATAAAAGATATTTCCCACCCCATTAAATAATAACCTTGATGAATATAGATTGCTAACCATGGATGATATGCTTTTCGGTTTAATATTCACAATATAATATCTTAATTTTTTCCATGTAAAGTCTCTTTAGTCTTTTACTTCTAATATTACTTATGGTAATATTTTTGTACCTATATTACTTTTTATGTCATTCAATATAGCTTTCTTAGTAATTAGAGTTGCTGGATTAGACGAGTCATATTCCCTATTTATGGGTAATCGCCTCTTAGGATGCATTCTGATAGACGAATAAAATAAGATACACCACCAAAATATCCCAGATATTTACAATTATCTACAACCATTCTAAATTCCTCCCCAATTCTCCAAATATTGGTGAAAAATTTCAGATACAAACTCGTAAACTTGGTTTGACAAGTTATATTTATATTACTGCTATGACTTGTAACGACTCGAACCCAGGGGTTCGAATCGTATTCGGGTCCTTACTCGAACCCAAGATTATCTACTATCACTACAGTCATTCCCACTTCTAAACTACAAGGGAACACATCATACCAAATTTAAAAACTGAAATACAGATTCTAAGTTTCTGAAGTCCTGTAATTTCCAAACTCATCTGTGAGCCATATAAAAGGCTAACCCTGTCCCACAATAGTCACCACATGCATTTATAATGGTAAAATTCATACTCTCACACAGACGAAAAACTAAAAGTTTATTTACATGATACATTACATCCGACTACAGTCTCTGAACATAAGCTTACGAAAAAGATACAAAACAAGTTTAAAGTTTTACAAAACTTGTATATACAACAGAATATTTAACACAAGAAAGTCCATTTAGTCCTATCTAAGCCTTTAGGGATTTTCTTTCGCCACATCCTTTCCGCGTCCTGAAAAATAATAATAAGGAGTGAGCACAACGGCTCAGTAGAAGATGCCTAAAACGCACTCCTTAATGCCTCCGTGAATCCACACAAAGAATAACGATAAGAAAAAGGGTCATGCTTGTTCGGGAAGTAATAATCATCACATAATACAATCTAGTAAATGCAACGGAATGCAATGTTAATGAGGTGCCAATGTCTCTCCCCATTATTCAAAATTTTATCGAACATTTTCCTTAAATTTCAGATTTTGCTTTCATTTCAAAAACACAATCTTCTCCTTTTCAAAAATATGTTCTGCCCCCATGTAGTACCCAATGTAATGCATGAATGACACACTTCATAGTCTCATAATGTCACAGCATTCCACATCAAAATTTCAGTTCTATACACCATGCTTTAATAACAAGTCAACATGGCAGTTTTCAAAACATAACAACTCAATCATTCATGCAGCAAATCAGCAGCATCACCAAGGTACTTTAAACATATACAAATTATATTGATTTCAACATTAGTGTCACTTTACACAATACAATTGAGCATGCAATTTTCAGTTTCGAACTTATCGAATAAAACCAACATTGAGGAAGCTTAAATTTCAGTTTCTAACTACACAATACGCACCATAAAAGAAGTTACAAATTTCAGTTTTTGTGTAACAACAACAACAACAATCCTTACAACAAAATAGTCCCACATGTAAGGTACGTTTAATATAAAATTTTCAGCTTGTAAGTTACAACAACCCAACCATTATAATCACTAAACTTTCAGTTTTATACACATTAACACATTCAACAATTTAAGGAACTCGGCTTCAATTTTTAAAGCACACAATGCATCATTAATATAGAAGCTAAAAATTTTAGCATTTCAATTACACAACATACTTGTAAAGAAAATTTAATTCTAGTCACGCAATGCATAAGTATTACATGCTATTCAATGTCATGTTACATGCTAATTTCAGCCTCAAGTATCATAACCATAATTCCAGCTTTAGGAACAAACTATGAAGACAGCTTTTAATTCACAACAACTCCACCAAGCTTACAACAAAACTATCCAATAGTTGAAGCAAATCAAACATGGAATTTCAACTTGTAAGCAACAACAACATAACCATTGAAATTACTAAATTTTCAGTTTAATGCACATAACACGACCAACATTTAGAAGAGCTCAATTTCAGTATTTATAACACATAACACATCATTGTTATATAAACTACAAAATTTCAAATTTAATTCACATATACATGCTTGTAAAAAAATTCAATTCTAGGCATATATTAGTTCAAAACTTAAGAGATTAATTCACAAGAGGTAAATGAATTGGGGTTTAGGACAACTCTACCTCAAAGAAGTTAGCCAAACCAAACAAGCCCTTAAGTCTCCAATTTTTGAAATTCCCTAAACCCCTTGCAGTATTGGTCTCAATAAGAAGCTCTTCTCAAGCTCATCACTTCTTCATCAATGGCTTCATCAAAATCTCACTTTGATCTATCCAAAAACAAGCTTGAAGCTTAGAAGACAATAAGTGTATATAGATAGATATAGAATGAGAAAGTGAAGGTTTTGAAAGAGAAATGGGTTCTGCAGAGAGGAAGAGATAAATGAAATGGTTTGGTCAAAATTTGACTCATGGTCCATGACTTGCCACTTGTCAAAATGTGAATGATTTACACTTTATGGTTAGTTACACTTTTGCCCATCTAAAACCATTGAAACTTCATCTATGTCCCAATAAATAGGAAAATTTGGTAACATTACAATCTCCCCTACTTTAAAAGAGTTCGTCCCCGAAATCAACCCACCTTAAGGAAAAAGGCGTCGTGTCTCCCACGCCCACATAACTTGCCATGGAAACTCTAACTAGTGACACAACACAATCTGTGAAGTCCATAGATTCGCACAAAACAGTTTAGGATGTTACTAAACATAAAACTCACTTCCAGACAAAACTTCACCTTCCCATTCACACATAAATAACCATTGACCTTTGACCCGACATCATGTCAAGGAAAGAATGACTTAGAGAAATGGTTAGCCAGGTCATTCACATCGTTGATCTGACCTCAACACCAATATCGTTCTTGTCTTCAGGTCTAATCCTTAAGCATACATATACATCAATCCCTATGCCTAACTCTAGACACACGGTCTAACCACTCCCCACACATGAGTCACATCACAACTACTAGATACTATTGCTAACTCCAAGACCCTAAGAAAACGTATACACCAATAAACAAGTTGCGTCTCACGCTTTAACAATCATAACCTTTCGGAATGAATCCTACAAAGCCAAGGACTTCAACTCCTACCATGGAGGTAAGTCGGACGATCCCGAACAAACCCTCACTCGGAATCCTAACAAAAAAGGGAACTCTAAAAAGTTCTTTCGTCCACTAACACGCACAACTCCTATGTGGAGATACAAAACTCACAGATGACAAAGTCCTTGCCAGGACCAACATAAGAAGAAAGAAGATCAAGTCTTTCTATCGCAACAGAACAGAATACGCACTTACCGATACTTTGCACACGATATGCCAAGAAGGAGGAACTATGCGGAGACGAAACAGCTCTATCTGTAACTCATACACCTAACATCCGTACGTATAAGAGGACAGTGCCCCTTCCCAAAACACTAGGGCTAGACGACGAATTCTAAAACATCGCGTCTCATCCTGCCCGAAGAAGAACCTTAACAAGTGAAATTCTAAACCTTCCATTCGTAGAAATAACTAGGTAGTGCTGACCACTACATCAATAACCTTTAAAGTAACATGGTTAAAAGTTCTTTTGTCATTAATCTATCAATAAAATCAACACATAAAATCTCGACTGCTTACGAAATACACATCGTTATCCAATAAAACTGTCTAAAATACTCATATAGTCTTACAAATACATCACTGCTTTAATACATAATGGTCAAAACTGATACATCATTACAGCTTGAAAATCATACAAAATACCCCAAACTATATCCTGCCCCAAGGGCTCACACTAAGCATCATCAACATCGTCCGATCCAGAACCACACTACAGGGTATGTCCACAATCCTAGCACAGATGAACCGACACTGCAAAAAGTGCACGGGCACCTGTCCAAGCTCACGGGTAGCCCCCGTTACCAGAACAACTGTGTGCAGTACCTCCTATCACACCCAAACTCACAGGTATCCCCCGCTACAAAACTCGCAGGTATCCCCCACTACACAGTCACAGGTAACCCCCGTTACTGTACCAGACTCACAAGTATCCCCCGTTATGACACGACACGACTCACAGGTAGCCCCTGTTACAACATGACACGTTGCACTGACAATCACATGACAAGATGCACAAATGACAATGTGGCATGACTCCCAAATAACTATGCAACACGACTGACAAACTACCATGAAACCCGATATGACTCACAGACAATAATACAACATGACTCACATATGACCATGTAACACAACATGACTCACAGGTAGCCCCCGTTACAACACGACACGACTCACGGTATCCCCCGTTACAACACATGCTGGCTCACAGGTGTCCCCCGTTACAACCGACACGACTCACATGTATCCCCCATTACAGCACAATCACAGGTAACCCCCATTACTAAACTCACAGGGAGCCCCCGTTACCTCCAGCACAACTGTGCATAGGCAACTGCCTAATCTCACAAGTATCCTCCGTTACACAAGAATCAATCATAGTAATATATCTCCTGTGTGGACAATCCCTTTTCATGTGACCTGACTAACCACACCGAAAACAAACTCCAGAACTAGGTCTATGAAGAGGACACTCCGCCTTGTGGTGTCCTGGATGTCTACAGTGATAACACACCACACTCGTCCTTGAAGGCTCTGAAGAAGCACCAACAATAGGGGTAACATCTGTCGTTCACTGCTCCTGAGAAAACAATATAGCACCTCTGTGCCTCTTTCTGTCCTGACTCCTGGAAGAAGTACCCACATTCGTACCTCGTTCCTGAGAATCCACAATACCACTCATTTCTTGCCAATATTTGGCTTCTGCTTCTACCATCAGTGTTTTCGTAACCGCTTCTGAATAATTCTTTAATCCCAAAAGTGTTACCACCGGTTTAATAGAACGATTGAGGCCGTACACAAAACGCCATGTCTTCTCCTCCTCGTTCCCTAACACGTCCGTAGCGAAACGTGAGAGAGAAGTGAACTTATTCTCATACTCTGTTACTGACATGTCACCTTGCTTGAGACTATCGAACTATGTCTTCAATTCCCGTCTCTTAGTCTGCGAGAAATACTTTCCAAAGAAAAGGCTCTTGAATGCATCCCAACTCATACTGTCAATATCATGCGCGTTAGTCATGGTCTTCCACCATGCTGCCACGTTACTAACAAACTTGTACGTAGCTAAGGTGATTTTCAACCGATCATCGGGCACGGCTATTGCCCTGAAATGCTTTTCAACTTCATTTAACCAATCGTCCACCACCAACAGGTCTGGACCTCCCTCAAATGCTACTTTCATGAGTTTGTTAAACTGGAATAGGTACCCAAGATTCCGCTCTATCCCTGCCCCCTGTAGCTGAATAGCCGATTGTGGTACCACTTAAGGAGCTATGGTACTCACTAAATTCTGAAAGGGTGAAGCTACAGCCCTTGCTACTAAAACTTCGTCCTCCGGTACTTATAGATCATCATCCATCTCTCTTTCTCGGCCCTGTCCCATTGAAACCCTATCTGGTTGGGATGGCCCTTCACCTGCTCGTTCCCCAACTTAATCCAAGTCCATCTCTCCACGTTGTCCTCAAACGCGGTTCTACAAAAGCAACTATAAGATCAAAACAAAAAAACATGAAATAGCTCAATCCACGAGCTATGATGCTCATATTATCCGTTCAATAAGAACGAAACATTTATAAATGTAGGAATGATCAAGTCCATCATATACGTGGGTCAGAACCCTCCATAACCCAACACACAGCACTGCAGCGAACACTCAAACCCGTCAACAACCAAACAAACAAGTCATGTATACATCTACTAAGTAATGACTCAATAAACAGTAAATAAGTAATCACTTAATAATCATGGCCATGAAATACACATACAAGCATTTAAACATATATGCATATAGCAATTAAGTATGCTTTAAACAAATTTAACCATTTCATTAATCATACCAAAAATTTCAGGTAAGTATCTAGTAAATAGGCATGCTTTCTTATTCATTAAACAACAACTTAATAAAAATAAACACATTATCATTTAACATGTTTAAATTTAATCACCATTCTATAAGTCTCATAATCGATTCACAAGTAAACACATAATAGCAAGTCGTGCATTTTAACTAGATAAACAATAACTACATAAGCATGCAATACTGTCAATCCTAACTCTAAGTCAACCTGGGTCAACCCTACCCGTCGTCCTTAAGTTTTTGAACCTAAAGCTCTGATACCAAATTTGTAACGACCCGAACCCAGGGATCAGAACCATATCCGGGTCCTTACTCGAACCCGAGGTCATCTATAATCACAACAGCCATTCCCACTTCTACACTACAAGGGAACACATCATACCAAATCTGAAAACTGAAATACAGATTCTAAATTTCTAAAGTCCTGTAATTTCCAAACTCATCTGTGAGCCATATAAAAGCCTAACACTATCCCACAATAGTCACCACATGCATCTATAATGGTAAAATTCATAATCTCACACACAGACGAAAAACTAAAAGTCCATTTACATGATACATTACATCCGACTACAATCCCTAAACATAAGCTTACGAAAGAGATACAAAACAAGTTTAAAGTTTTACAAAACTTGTATATACAACAGAAATATTAACACAAGAAAGTCCATTTAGTCCTGTCTAAGCCTTTGGGGATTTTCTTTCGCCACATCTTTTCCGTGTACTGAAAAATAATAGTAAAGAATGAGCACAACGGCTCAGTAGAAGATGCCTAAAACGCACTCCTTAATGCCTCCATGAATCCAAACAAAGAATAGCGATAAGAAAAATGGTCATGCTTGTTAGGGAAGTAATAATCATCACATAATACAATCTCGTAAATGCAACGGAATGCAATGTTAATGAGGTACCAATGTCTCTCCCCATTATCCAAAATTTTATCGAACATTTTCCTTAAATTTCAGATTTTGCTTTCATTTCAAAAACACAATCTTCTTCTTTTCAAAAATATGTTCTATCCCATGTAGTACCCAATGTAATGCATGAATGACACACTTCATAGTCTCATAATGTCATAGCATTCCACATCAAAATTTCAGTTCTATACACCATGCTTTAATAACAAGTCAACATGGCAGTTTTTAAAACATAACAACTCAATCACTCATGCAGCAAATCAGCAGCATCACCAAGGTACTTTAAACATATACAAATTATATTGATTTCAACATTAGTGTCACTTTACACAATACAATTGAGCATGCAATTTTCAGTTTCGAACTCATCAAATAAAACCAACATTGAGGAAGCTTAAATTTCAGTTTCTAACTACACAATACGCCCCATAAAAGAAGTTACAAATTTCAGTTTTTGTGTAACAACAACAACAACAATCCTTACAACAAAATAGTCCCACATGTGAGGTAAGTTTAACATAAAATTTTCAGCTTGTAAGTTACAATAACCCAACCATTATAATTACTAAACTTTCAACTTTATATACATCAACACATTCAACAATTTAAGGAACTCAGCTTCAATTTTTAAAGCACACAATGCATCATTAATATAGAAGCTAAAAAATTTAGCATTTGAATTACACAACATACTTATAAAGAAAATTTAATTCTAGTCACGCAATACATGAGTATTACATGTTATTCAATGTCATGTTATATGCTAATTTTAGCCTCAAGTATCACAACCATAATTCCAGCTTTAGGAACAAACTATGAAGGCAATTTTTAATTCACAACAACTCCACCAAGCTTATAACAAAACTATCCAATAGTTGAAGCAAATCAACCATGGAATTTCAGCTTGTAAGCAACAGCAACATAACCATTGAAATTACTAAATTTTCAGTTTAATGCACATAACACGACCAACATTTAGAAGAGCTCAATTTCAGTATTTATAACACATAACACATCATTGTTATATAAACTAAAAAAATTCAAATTTAATTCACATATACATGCTTGTAAAAAAATTCAATTCTAGGCATATATTAGTTCAAAACTTAAGAGATTAATTCACAAGAGGTAAAGGAATTGGGGTTTAAGACAACTCTTACCTCAAAGAAGTTAGCCAAACCAAACAAGCCCTTAAGCCTCCAATTTTTGAAATTCCCTAAACCCCTTGCAATATTGGTCTCAATAAGAAGCTCTTCTTAAGCTCATCACTTCTTCATCAATGGCTTCGTCAAAATATCACTTTGATCTATCCAAAAACAAGCTTGAAGCTTAAAAGACAATAAGTGTATATAGATAGATATAGAATGAGAAAGTGAAGGTTTTGAGAGAGAAATGGGTTCTGCCGAGAGGAAGAGAGAAATGAAATGGTTTGGTCAAAATTTGACTTATGGTTCATGACTTGCCACTTGTCAAAATGTGAATGATTTACACCTTATGGTTAGTTACACTTTTGCCCATCTATAACCATTGAAACTTCATCTATGTCCCAATAAAAAGGAAAATTTGGTAACATTACACGACTCTCTTTTTTCCTTCCTATTTTTCGTTTTTTAGTTTTTCTTTATTACAAAATATATATTATATATCCAGGGATTGTAGTTGACTTGCATATGCATACCATAAAATGGTGACATGCCGAGGTCAATATACATACGCATTTCACGATTTGTAATACTCTTATTTGTTATAATTGTATTGTCACCTCTTAAGATTTTGGTCAATGTCACTCGGATGCCAATCAACGGCTTTTTTTAACAATGATACCCCTATAATTTCAAATGTTATATTTGTCCTTGATTATTTAAGTCAATTAATTTACAAAATATCAATCATGTTAATTGAAAAAACTATCATCATCATTAAGCTTTCTTCTCTGCCCTAATCTTTAACTTTTTTTTCTTTTTCTTTCGGACATTGCTGTTTTTTTTTTTTTTTTCCTGCAAATTTTTTTTTTCCTACTCTGTTGGTGGTTGTTATGGTGTGGTTTGGGTGTGGTTGTGGTAGTTATGGTAGTGTTTAGGTTATTAGAGTATTTCAAAATTTTTATTTTTATTTTTTCTATTGTGGTGGTGGTTCTTGTATTGTTTGGGTGTGTTGGTGGTGTTGTCTTGGTGTGGTGGTGGTGGTGGTTCTTGTAGCATTTAGGACGTTTAAGTTGTAACGACCCAAACCCGTGGATCCGAACCGTTAACCGGGTTCTTACCCGAACCTGAGGTCAACTAGGTCATACCGTCAATTTTTTATGTCCTTATCAGTCATACAAGTCAATCCAGGTCTCCAAAACATTCCAAGATACAATCTTACAGTGAGGGTTAGATAATACAGGTTAAAGGGGATGATCAGCTGGCTGATGGCCCTTGATCGGCCGGCTGACAGTGCAGGATCGATTGGCTGACCAATAGGGTCGGCCGGCTGAAACGACTGCACAAAATGCATGCTTTCAGGATTTGCTACTGTAGGCGTGTCGGTCGGCTGGTGGTGGGGTTCGGTCGGTCGAACCTGGAGTTTCGGTCCGCTGATGGTGAGGATTAGCCAGCCAAAACAAGTTTTCTAGGACTCAACTCACTGGAACTGCATTCAAGCTGTGCTTTATACACACTCAACCTATACCGGACCTGTTATGGAATGAAGTTCCGAATTCATGGCAACAAAGCATAACATATACAATTGGATGGCATCAATAATAGATCAAAATATAGTTTCCTTTCCCATTCATCATCAAGTATTTACATAATCTCAAATTGTATTCAATTACCCCTAAAAGTTATAATTTACAATACATGACCATGGTTTGCAAAATGAATACACTTTACTTCAGTTTTGAGACTTTACAAAAGAATGGCAAATATACAAAAGATGGCAAAATGGTTCATAGTCATTCTCACGTTTGTGATGGGTCGGCGTCCACTACTTCCTTTCCCAATCCTGAAAAATATTAAATGATAGGGTGAGTAATTTGCTCAATAGGTGGTGCCTAAGACACACCTCTTGTAATCCCGTGAATCCAAACAATGAATAGGACAATAGAGAATGGGACCATGCTAAGCCAGGAAAAAACACAATAACCATTTCAAGTTCAAAACAAGCAAAAGTCGGGCCATCAATGTAATACCATGTATGTCACTCCCCATTTACAAAAACATCCATCATTTCACAAACTGTTAATATAACCCGTTCTTTGGTGACTCCGCAGCTACACGAGAGAAGGATTGGCTACTGTCCCTGACCCTTGGTACCCCCGCAGCGTCATTTGGGGCCAAGTTAGCTCAACCATGCTAGGGTATTTCCTCTAATTCCCTCTAGGTTACATTAACACACCGGCCTTTTGAAAAATCTGAGAATTCAACAATTTAATAAATCAAAGAAAACAAGTAAGCCAAAGAATTAATTCAAATAATACCAATAAGTCAAGTACGTCAAATAATTCAAAAACAATAAGTCAATTAAAACATAAATTGAAAAATTAAATACCAGGACTATCCTTTTGAAATTAGGGGTATTACATTCTTCCCCCCTAACAAAAGGAATTCCGTCCTCGAAATTCGCCCTTACCTTCTTCCAATATTTCAGGAAACTGCGAGCGAATGACATCCTCCCGTTCCCAAGTGGACTCAGCCTCATTGTGATGACTCCACTGCACCCGAACCAAAGGAATAACCTTATTGCGAAGGATTTGATCCCGACGGTCAACAATACGGCATGGTGGCTCCAAATAAGTTGCATCCGGCTACAACTCAATCTCCCCAACATCAATATGCTGATACCGATCCTCATCTCGCAGAAATTTCCGCAACATGGAAACATGAAACACGTTGCGGACGCGATCCAAAGTATCCGGCAGTGCCAACTGATAAGCAACAGCTCCAATGCGATCCGTAATCATGAATGGACCGACAAATCGCGGTGACAACTTCCCTTTCTTCCCAAAGCGCATAACACCTTTCATAGGTGACACTTTGAGTAGAACCTGATCTCCAACTCGAAACTCCAAAGCACGAGTACGCCGATCAGTATAACTCTTCTGTCTACTCTGAGCAGTATGCATGCGATCCTTAATAAGAGCAATCTTTTCAGAGGTATCCTTGATGAACTCAGGACCCAAGAATCGATTCTCTCCAACCTCCATCCAACAAACAGGTGATTGGCACGGTCGACCGTACAATGCCTCAAATGATGCCATACCAATAGTCTTCTGGTAACTATTGTTATAAGCAAACTCCACAAGTGGCAAATATTCCTCCCAGTGGCCCTTGAAATCCAGAACACACGACCGAAACATATCTTCCATAATCTGATTCACCCTCTCAGTCTGTCTGTCGGTCTGAGGATGATAAGCAGTACTAAGGTGTAACTCCGTACCTAAAGCCTACTGAAAACTCTTCCAAAATCCAGATACAAAGCTCGAATCCCTGTCCGATATAATAGACAATGGAATGCCATGTAGCTTCACAATCTCTGAAATGTAAAGCCTCGCCAACTGCTCCGAAGTGTAGTCAGTGCAAATAGGCAAAAAATGAGCTGACTTGGTCAACCTATCCATAATGACCCATATGGAATTATGCCCCTTAAAAGAATTTGGCAATCCTTCCATAAAATCCATAGATATGCTCTCCCATTTCCACTCCGGAATTGGTAGTGGCTGTAGAGCTCCTGGCGGCCTCTGATGATCAATCTTAACCATCTGACAAGTACTACACTGAGAAACAAAAAGAGCAATGTCCCTCTTCATACCTGCCCACCAAAATTGCCGCTTCATATCCTGATACATCTTATCGCCTCCTGGATGAACAGAAAACTCAGAGTGGTGAGTCTCAGTCATCACATCCTTCCTCAAACCATCAGCAGAAGGTACCACTAACCGTCCCTTGTACCTTAAACCTCCATCAGCCCCAACATAGTAGAATGGAACCTCTCCGTGAGTTGTGCTTGTAAAACCTTGCGAATGATGGAAAATGTAACCACCACGCAAGCCATAAAAGCTTCTGACAACTCATCTACATTCTTCAAAGCATTCCACTCAGTAGTGAATAGAGCAGAAAGACTACCAACAGGTCGGCGACTGAGTGCATCCGCCACTACATTCGCTTTCCCTGGATGGTACTGTATAGAAAAATGATTGTCTTTTACAAACTCCAACCATCTGCGTTGTCTCATATTTAGCTCCCGCTGAGTGAACAAATACTGCAGACTCTTGTGATCACTGAATAATCTGAAGGACTCACCCAACAGATAATGCCTCCAAATACGCAAAGCAAAAACCACTGTTGCCAACTCCAAATCATGTGTTGGATAATTAAGCTCATGAGGCTTAAGTTTCCGAGATCCATAAGAAATTGGTCGCTCCTCCTGCATCAATACACATCCAAGACCCTGCAACGAAGCATCCGTGTAAACAAGATACTCCATCCCACTCTGCGGAGTAGCCAAAACCGGTGCAGAAGTCAGCTTCCTTTTCAGCTCATCAAAAGCTCGCTGACAGTGTTCATCCCACACGAACTGTACACCCTTCTTGGTCAAATGAGTGAGTGGTCCTGCTATCTTGGAGAACCCCTGGATGAATCTCCTGTAATATCCTGCCAGACTGAGAAAACTCCGAATCTTGGTAGGTGATGTAGGCTGTCCCCACTCAACCACAGCTGAAACCTTGGCCGGATCCACTACTATCCCCTTTTCTGACACCACGTGACCCAGAAACTTCACCTCCCGCTGCAAATTCACACTTCTCGAACTTGGCATATAACTGGTGCTCACGAAGCGTCTGCAAGACTATTCGAAGATGTCTAGCATGATCGTCCTCCGACCGAGAATAGATCAAGATGTCATCAATAAAGACAATAACAAACTGATCCAAATAAGCCCGGAAGACTCTATTTATTAAGTCCATGAATACTGCAGGTGCATTAGTCGTCCCAAACGACATAACACGAAACTCATAAGAACCATATCTTGTGAGAAATGTTGTCTTAGGAACATCCTGCTCCCTAACCCTCAGCTGATGATACCCAGAATGCAGATCAATCTTGGAGAAGTATGTGGCTCCCCTTAACTGATCAAACAAGTCATCAATCCTAGGCAAAGGATATTTGTTACGAATCGTAACCTTGTTCAACTCCCTGTAATCTATACACAGACGAAGCGAACCATCCTTCTTTTTCACAAATAGAACCGGTGCTCCCCAAGGTAATGTATTCCTACGAATAAAACCCTGGCTAAGTAACTGCTGAATCTGATCCCTCAGCTCTCTCATCTCTACCGGTGCCATCCTACAGGGTGCCCTAGCAATAGGTGCAGTGCCTAGAGCTAAGTCTATCACAAAATCGATCTTGCGACTAGGTGGCAACCCTGGAATCTCCTGAAATACATCCAGGAAATCCTGTACAATCAGTATGTTATCCAATGGCACAGTAAGCCTCTCCTCATTTCCCCCTCCACATGGAACAAATAGATGCTACCGCCCCCTTTAGAACGTGGCATAGCTACTACATACATATCCTGACCAGATATTGTAAAAATAATAGATCTATCAAAACAATCAACTTGGGCATGGTAGTGAGACAACCAATCCATCCCAAGTATCACATCATAAGTGTGTATGTCCAGGACCAGTAGATTGGCTACAAATCTGAGTCTGCCAATATCTAGTGTCACAGGCCCATCACTCTCATATATAATAGTTGTATCACCCAATGGTGTAGAAATACCCTGAGGTCTAGTGCATACCCTCGTCCTCATCCCAGATAAAGTAACAAAGTCCTAGCTACAAATGAGTGTGTAGCACCTGTATCAAATAAAACACGTCCATGCAAACCATGAATAGAAAACTTACCCTCAATAGTCTAAGGTGCCTGAACATCCTGTGGCATGGGGTTATACACCCTGCCATAATGCAACTGCTGTGGTGCCTGTCCCTGAGTCTGCGGCGGCACCGGTAAAGCCAGATGTGTCTGTCCCTGAATTCGTGGAACCTGTGGAGCTGGTAGAGGCACTGGCGCCCTCTGTCCCTGCTGCACATACTGTCCCTGTCCTGCTTTAGGACACTGCCTGGTGGTATGACCATACTCTCCACAAGTGTAACAACTACCCTGGAAAGTACCAAATGGCCTCCTCTGTCGGTTAGCCTGTGGCTGACCCTGTCCTGCCTGTGGTCCCCCATTCTGTTGCCTCTGAATAGGTGCCCCATTCCGATGAGCATCTGAACCACCCTTGTGCTTCTTCCAAGGCTGTTGTCCCTGGAACTTGCCTTTGTCATTCTGCCGGTGACCATTTCCATTCCCCTTTTCAGCTGACTGATTAGTAGAGTCTTTATCTCCCCGTTTCTCACCATGAGCCTGTGTGATGTCCACAGTCAACTGATACTGTTGTAGAACGGCGTCTACCACCTGAGCATAAGTAGTATAGGCTGGACTACCTGTAATAGCTCTCTTGATAGACCACATCAGTCCCTTGACAAAACTGTTGCGCTTCTTCTCCTCTGTATCCACCTCCTCCGGTGCAAAGAGAAACAAGCGTGTGAACTGCTACTCATACTCCGCCACTGTCATGTTTCCCTGCTGCAGACTTAGAAACTCGGTCTTTATAACTGCCCTGACTGCATAGGGAAAATATTTCTCGTCAAAGCGAGCACTGAACTTATCATAAGTCAATGTCATCCTCTCCTCTGGGGTGGTAACTGACTCCCACCACTGCAGTGCATCCCCAACTAGCTTGAAAGTAGCAAGCATTTGCTTCTGAACCTCCGTACACTGAACCAAACGAAGATAGCGCTCAATGTCCTGTTTCCACTGGTGAGCTGCTCTCGCATCGGTTAAGCCTGAGAACACAGGTGGACTCCCCTTTGTGAAAGAGCTCCTAGCCTTTCCCCAAGAATCCGTTTGAACCACTGGTGCTGGTAGTGGTGCCGGCTGTACCTAAGGTTGATTCCGAAATGCAGCTGTAGCCCCTGCCTCTATAGCCCGAGCAATAAGGTTATTAAGGTGAGGAGGAAACTCTGGATTTTCTCCCTGATCCCCAGTCTGCTGAACTTCCTCCTGTTCCTCATAAAACTGACCTTCATCCTCCTGACGCTACCTACGGGCCGCTTCCCTTCGTTGCCGATTGTTCCGTCTAGTTCTTGCGTTAGCCATTCTGTCAACACAGAAAGACAAACATCAGCACGATTAAATCGAACCGTAAAGAATACAATGAATCCAAAACTTAAGCTCTAAACAATAGAGAATGCTTCGCGGAAGTCTTATACGATAGAATCCTAGAGACACTTGAACCTGGAGTGCTCTGATACCAACTGTGATACCCCTCGGATCTGAGACACGGGTTGATCAGGCCCAGGCCCGAGCCCGAGGGAATATCAAACAATTAATATGTAACCGAACACAGATTACAAGATAAAGTAAGAAATAAAAATAATAAGCTGGAAGAGTGCTAACTGAAATCCTTAAAGTATAAATATTGAAATCTAAAACAATCCAAAACTCCATAAGTTTACAACTCGGGAATCCATCCATTGGACCCCTTAATGAAATTCTTCAAAAAGATACTGAAATAATAAAAATAAATCCAAAGCTAGCATAGAGAAAGTTCCTACATAATCGGAGGAATGAATAGCTGTATCTGCTCTGCACGTCCAAGCTCTAACCCTGGAACTGACGAACACCTGAAAAATAAAGAAGTGGGTCAGGCCCACATGCAATTCTTGATCTACTACAATCCAAACAGTAATCCGATACACAGATACATCCTAGAAAGACTCAACAATATCTAGAGTAGTCCATATAAGTATATAGTACACACTATAGGACGCTCGCTAGTCCAGTAGGTTTGTCTCAGCCTGAATAGAAGGCAACATGCAAATACGCACCCTAAGGTGGGCATGAGTACCCAGACCTACCAGGGAACAACACCTATGTCCAGTTATCCATCCTAGGCGATATACGCGCCCTAACCATGGTCATGAGACTCAAGCTCATACCATGGCACCATATAATATATATATAAAGTCCATACTCCTCCTAATACAATATACCATCCATCTGTGTAGTGGCTTGATATATGTACAACAAATCCATCCTGAAACCATAGTGGATCATCCAATTCACAATTGATATGACATACGTTGGTGATGGACTTAATCTTTATGATTAATCCATACCTTAATCCAAATTTAAGTAGGGCTTAGTGTCTGAACTAATCCGTACCTAGTATGACACCGTCCCATACCGGCGTATACCATCCTCCAGTTTCCGTAGTTAATAACACAGTATAATTACTTATTAACCACATTCCAGAACAAACATAAATATAGTTTAGTACGTACACAACCAATATATGCATCCAATATAACATTTGGATATCCCATTACAGTTCTTGTTATAAATGAAAAGACTGTACATTTAGCTTCTCCAGATAACACTGTTGATGAAAACAGTATCAGATACTAATCAACCACACTCCAAAATTTGCATAATTACAGTTTAACATGTGTATAACTAAATTGTGCCTCCAATGACAATTTTAGAATCCCAGTTCCAAACCTTTAAATTGACAAATCAAGATTATACAATTTATTTCTCCATATAATACCATAACTGATGCTGGTATGTTAGTTGGTAAACATCAGTTAATTCCAGCTAAGAACATATATATTTAACAGTCATATGCTCTTAACACAGCTACCAATATGATTCATAATTTAAGATCATGCAATAAAACCAATTGCCAAAACAGTAAGCAGTGTAATGTAAACACTTATCCATTCACCTACGAGCCCTCTATTTGATCTTAAATTAATTCTTATCCTCAATAACTGAATGTGAACTTGCTTCTTAACATTATTATAAGTCTCAAACACATATTTACAACATTCAGTAGCTTCAAAACCGTTCCAGAAAATTCAATTTCAGCCAAACGAACCCCAAAACACAGCTTCTGGACCTTTTAAGAGAGAGCAGGCTCTAGAAATTAAAAGAGCCTGCTCTTCTTTCCTTCAGAGCCGGCTCTAGGCTCATTAGAGCCGGCTCCACATTATCCTAGAGCCGGCTCTACCTTCTAGGAGCCGGCTCTAAGGGGTTTTGGGAGCCTGCTCCCTTTTCCCCTTAGCAGCTTCGTTCGTTTCATCGTCTTCTCTGACTTCTGTGAGTACCGGTCCTCTGTGGTATTTTATTACATGTTTTTAAGGTCTATTCCAATTCCAGATTGATTATAGAACAAGGATATACAATGATATTTAATCAAAACTTGAATCGGAAAACAAACTGTTACTCAATGGAGCAAAGTTACAAAGTTTCAGTTTTTTTTCTATCTTGTTAAAACAACCAAGAACAGGTTTATTCCATGAATTGGACCATTAATTAAACATGCATAAAGGTTATAATTAAGCCTTATTTTAATTCCTGAAGTCTTCCTAAACACGCACAGAACACAGATTAAAGAGATAGAGAAGAACAAGACTTACCTTAAGTTTCAAAGTTGAAACACTGAATCCACGTCTCTGAGTTTTAGTTTTCCTTGCTCTGCCTTCCTAAGCCCTCTCTGTAACTTACTCACTCTCTGTTTCTCTGCCCTCACAACCCTCTGTAACACTGTATACGTGACTGTAAATTACTCATTCTCTGTTTCTCTGCCCTCACAACCCTCTGTAACACTGTATACGTGACTATGGTGAATAGGGTTTACAAAAACCCTTAGCAGACGTAAACATATGTATTTATAGGCTTAAGATGAAACCCTAACCTTAATCCTAAACCACCCACAGGTCGGCTCAGAATAAAACACGATGAAAATAACAAAAACCCTAATAATTAAAAACAGTTAAGTTGCCTCTAAAATAATTAAACTAATTACAAATAAATCAACTTAAAAAAAAACAAAATTAAATAAACAATTTAAGCAATATTAACAATTAAACAGATAATAAAATCAGTCACAAAGATATAGCACTTAATGTAAGCTAAATAAATCTGAGAATTCAACAATTTAATAAATCAAAGAAAACAAGTAAGCCAAAGAATTAATTCAAATAATACCAATAAGTCAAGTACGTCAAATAATTCAAAAACAATAAGTCAATTAAAACATAAATTAAAAAATTAAATACCAGGACTATCCTTTTGAAATTAGGGGTATTACATAACTCAAATTTATTGGTCAAGTATTTTCATACTACCAAAGGCAGTCATCAATGTGCTCAACCAAATCTTTAAAGCATTCATATGGCCTGGGCTTGAATTGAAGACATCTTGCTCCAATATTGCTTGGGGAAAAGTTTGCAGACCTAAAATTGAGGAGGGGCTTGGAACCTAACTTGGAGCTTTCTAATAAGGCTAGTATACTTAGATTCATTTGGGATCTTCATACTGATGATAACAGAAGGCTATGATTGGTGTAAGACACATCTCATAAATTCAAGGAACTTTGCGACACTAAATATCCCTCATTCATGTTCTTAGAGCTGGTGAAAGATCTTACAGCTTAGACACCCTGCAAGGTTGCTTATCAAGCACAGAATTGGCAATGGTTTGGACACCTACTTCTGGTGGGATAACTGGGCTCTAGGTGGTTCACTTTGCTCAAGATTTCATATCAACCTATTTACTGAAGCTGGAATCAACATGGACACCAGAGTATGTTCTTTTATATTAGGTTCATCTTGGTCCTTTCCCAACCACATTCTAGCTGTAATCCCAGAATTGGTCCTTCTACCATCACCACTCCAATCTAGAAATGATAAAATGGTCTGGACAGCATCTCCAAATGGAAGTTACAGCTTGAAGCAAACAACATTCCACCTATCAAAGTATTCTCCACCAATGATATGACACAATCTGGTATGGCATTCTCCCACTATTGATAGGATGAAGTTAAATTTCTGGCTTGCTGTCCAATCCAGACTTCCCACACTGAACTGCAAATCTATGGCACACCATCACAATATATGCCCACTTTGCCACATATCTACTGAATCACACAACCATTTATTCTTCAATTGCTACTTCATCTCACCAATTTGGAGATTTATCAAAGGAAAATGCAATTTCAATACTTCATTAACAGCTTGGGATGATCTAATTCAATGGGGAAGCATTCACTGGAAGAGAAAACAATGCCACTAACCTGGTTCGAAAGATATGTCTCTCCTCAATGGTGTACCATACCTGGGAAGAACGGAATGAAAGGAATTTCAGAGGGAAGGAATCCTCTCAAAGAGCAGTCCTGGCCAAGATCAACTACTCCATCACTTCGATTCTGAAATTGGGATTCCTCCGTGATTGCCCCTCCTCCAGAAGTATTCTCGATGATTAGAATTTGTCGCCCTCTTACTGCCGGCCTCCCCCAAAACCGCCGGATTGATTTTGCACTGGTCATCCTCTCTTAATGCTACTAACAGAATGTGTGCTAAATTCCTCCATGAACGGCTAACAAGGCAATTAATTGCGATTATTAGCTTGAAATTTGATCCTGGACTATTCCCATTTTTTGGGCCTAATTTTGGGCTTCTTTTTGGTCCCAGTTTTTGGGCTGTATTTGGCTAAATGGCCCACATTGTAATTACACTTTATCCATTTGTTACAGTTGCTTAAAATTCTGAAATAAAAAATAAAAAAATCTCAAAGAAGGATAAGAATATAAATATTTTTTTCTAAAAACAGGCTCACAGCCTTTTATATCCAAAAGTGTCACTCTCATGTCACGAGTCCTTATTTTGATAATTTATATATATGCAGTATATATATAGAGACTAAAATTGTACGGATAACAATAATGATTAAAATAATATACCTCATAAATGTTATTTAAATTGTATTATAATAATCATTGTTATAAATATAACAAATAATTAAATTAAATACTATATATATTTTTATTAAAATATCCATAACAAGACAGTGGTTCTAATTCAATGGCTTATGTTAATGTTGGAGAACATGGAGTCTAAGTGCACGACGAGGTTGAAAAGCCATGTCCATGGTGGCTCCAAACAGTGATTTTAGCCCGAAAAAAAAAAAAAAAAAAAAAAAAAAAAAAAAAAAAAAATATTATGTGGCTCAAGATTAAGAAGCCACTTTAACAAAAAAATAAAAATAAAAAAGATTAAGAAGCCTATATTATGAAACCTAATGTCACCAAGACGTTACGCCACGTTCAAGTTCCTAATGCTAAGGTGTATAGCCCAATGAGGTGGCCAAACTGGGGATTAGGCCTCTTAGAAATGAGTGTATTTGGAAATTATTATTATTACTATTAGTATTATTATTATTATTATTATTAATAATAAAGACTTGCAATTCGATTGCTCGGTGTGAAGGTGACTTTTAATCCAAGCATACCAATTTTAATCAAGATTCGATAGCAGAACCTCTAGAGCAGTCCCAACCATCATCTCTATGTGAAATATTAATTGTGGGGAAGATTTGGGATAACACTGATATTGAAGAGACGTTTTTTAAGCCTTTTAAGTGAATTAATTTAATGAGAAGTTGGGAGTGAAATTGAGAAGCTCTTCAATTCTTCATGGTACTAAATGCACTCAAAAGCTTTCTATTATTTGACATTTTAGAAGTCTATTTTCATGCACATATTTAAACTTACTCATTTTAAAATGAATCCTACAGAATTTAGTGTAAATAATTTTTTAGAGAAGTGTTCGAGTGCCAATTAAGAAAAAAAAAAAATGAATTGTCAATGTGTCAATGCTTTATATCTAAAAGTATTTTAGTTATTTAATGATATATTACTCACGTTGCCATAAAGCAATATCATTTCCCCGCTTCCACTGTTGAAAGAATTCATAAAGAACTTGTGTTCGATCACTCAATTTGACAGACTTTTTAAATTTATTCAAATCAAACAATTAATGCAATCCAGTAAATCAAGTCAAATGCTATGTAAAGGTGAAGAAAATCCAACAGCTACAACAATTCAAATGTTACTTGTGATTTAAAAGTCCAAATTTCTCTATTTCTTTTAAAGAAGAATTTGGAATATACAATAGCTTTTATATATTGAAAATACATGAAATGGTGGAAAATATTGTTGAGGTTTCATATTTGTTGCAACATGTGGCTTAGTTTTCATCTATATTTTTTGGGCTAAATGGAAAGAGGAAACTAGGAATTTGGAATGTTGCAATTATTGGAATTAGAGTTGTTGTTGCTGAATAATTCCAAGCATTTTTATTTTATTTTTTTGTACTTTTCCTTTCTATCTCTCTCGTGACAGAGAAAAGCAATAGTACCTACTTTGTGTTATTTGTACCCCTTGATCCTGTGTACAGGTGGTGAGGTGGTGGTTGGAACTGGGCTTATGACTTCTAAGTTAAAAAGTCATAGTAACTTTACATCTCATCCTCATTTGCAGATGAGGACTCTCTTTGTGTGTGTGTGTGTGTGTGTTTTAACTGCTAATCAGAGAGTAAGCAAGATTATTCCAACGACATCAAGACAGTGTCAGTGAGGGAGTTAATGGAGTTTATAATCAGCCATCCAGGATTCTCACTCTAAACAGATTGGTTCATTTGAAAGTATATATTCAAAAAGAATTTGGTTGTCAAGGAAAAAATAATAATAATAATTTAAGTTATAGAATCCATAGAATGAATGCTTTAAGACACTTCACTCTATAATTAAATACTGTAGCCCATTCTCATTGTATTTTCATTGCCCAAGATGTTTCGGTGGGTATAAAACACATTCTAAAATGGGAAGAACCGCTCTTACTAGCGCGGCAAAGTATAAAGTGGGGCACAAAGAGAAAAATACCAATAATATTTATATTTGGGGCAAATAGCAATAGTATTATTTATGTTGTGTATTTAAGTTAAGTTTGAAAAAAAATAAGCAAATAAGAGTTTGAGGGTTTAGTTAAAAATTAGCCATGTCCAATATTTTTAGGATATAAAATTTCGAAGATACCTTCTCTCTTCCAATAATACCCTTATATATAAACTAAACCGAATGTGGTGACCAACTCGGAAAAGCTAACTGCAATACCCAATCAAATGCAGTGATCAAACGAGACCTAATAGCTACGAGGAGTTCAAAGCACGCTCCAGTTCTGACAAAGCTATCATGACTCTCAATACCGACATGTCTCAGCTCAACGAGCATAATGACTCAGTCCGATTAACCGAGTGCTTCATCGACAAAACCAGCAAGCTCCTCAATTTGCCGAAGCTATGTAGTCCGATGAGCCCAAGTTCGTCGACCTAGTGCATCGTCGTGAGAGGAACATCGACCAAAGTCTCTGTAACGACTTAGGTTGACGTCCATGGTGTTCACCAGGTCGCGTTTTGGCTACCTGGTTGATTGGCAAAAAAAGTGCAACGACCTTGGGTCACTGTCACTGCTTACATGCAATGACCAGGCTGCTGCAAGGTCCATTGACCTCCTCGGAATGAGAAGAAGTCTGTGTAGCCCAAAAATATGGTCTAAGTATACCATACACTATAGTATTACTATTTAAATATTATGCATAAATATAATGTGTGTATATATATAATTATTATTATAAAATAATAATCTAAATATATATAATAAAAAAACCTGAAAATAAGTCGATGTTAGAATTTGATTCTATGTCCTTAAGACAGGTTCGCCTTGTTATGGTGCGAACGGACTCGGTGGCATCTATCTCCCTGCAAATCAAAGGAATAGGCGAACTGGCTCGATGTTGTACTCTCTGACTCAAACTCGGACTCGGAGTGACTGACTAAACTTGGACTAAGAGTGACTGACTAAGGCTCAAACCCAAAGACAAAGGCTCGTACCCACAGACACTTATAGTAGAAGAAAAATGAGAGAATTCAGAATTAAAGAAAAGGATTCTGAATTGGAGTGCTTTTGAATGAACCCAAGGGAGGATTTATATAGGCCTCATGGTGCCTTTAGGTTTTAATATTTTTTCGATGTGGGACAAACACTTCCCACATTTTGCAAACTCATTTAGGCTTATCAAACACTATATTTTGGAGCTAATTTCTCATTCACCCGGAAACGGATTTGAGAAAGTAAATATATCACGTTCATTTCCTTGCGGAGAGGAACGCGCTCGTCTATAGATCCGCAAACAATTCTTAGCGGAATCTATTCAAAATCTCACTCAAAGTTTTTGGTTTTAATACCATCATTTCCAACAATTCCCCACATGAATGAAAATTTGCGCAAATTACAAATGAAGAAGATAGTAATACACTAGGAAAGGTTCAAGGCCAAAAGCTATCTATCCCGATACAGTTACTTTTCAATAGTACTCTCTAGTGTCTATATCTATCATATTTCTATTCCTTGCATCAACAGATTCAAACCTAAAATTTACATAGTTAAATTAGATGGTTTGGGTAGTCCCTTCGTTTTTAAATTAAGAAAACTTTCAATTAAAACCAAGAATCCAAATAAACATGTCACGTTACAAATAATTTGCATGAAAGAAAGGTTACACAACACCGTCAAAAACGGTTACATCCCATATGTTGCTCGGACATTTTCCCGACTGTGTCATTTGAGCCCATGTGTCGAATTGCTATGAGATATTATTTATTTTTTGGCAATTATCGTAGACATAACAAGTCTAAATTGAGTTGTAATTTAAATTACTTGTTCTACAAGTCATCAAGTTCAACAGGGATTCCACAACTGGGAAGGAGTTCAAACTTACCTTAATTGAAGAGTTTGTGATGAAAAGGGTAAGTACACTACATTAGGAAGGAATATGAACAAGGTTGGGCATTCTACATTTTCCATGTTAGTATACAATTTTCGTAGAATGAACCAAGGCTGAAGGAATTCGAAATCCGAGTCTGCCAACCTTGAACCGGTTCAGCTTCCTTGAACCGGTTCAAAATGTTCAAGTTTGACACACTGCCAAACTTGAACCGGTTCAACTTTCCTTGAACCGGTTCAAGACCTCCTGTTTGCAATACAACTTTAGTTTCCTTTTTCTAATTAATCTCCCAGTTGGTCTAGAATTGTACCAAATCCTATGCACGAAATTTACCTTATTTTCAGAGGTATTAGGTCATTCTATAATCTATATAAACCATGTCATATACATTGGTTTATTCACGGTTTTTACATTATAATTCAGATATTATTCATAGCCTTAGGAAGTTTATTTCTCTCAGAAAATCAAAATTGATTTTACTGTTGTCTTCCTAGAACCCACATATATTCACCTAGTGAGTCTAGAGCTGTAGTGTTTGAATCCTGATCGTGATCATACAGTTGTATTAACATCGATCAGACATAGCAGATCTTCTTCTACATCATTCAGACAATTGAAGAATAGAAGTAAACGCAATCACACTTTGGAAGGGTTGGAGCATTCGCGGAGTGCTGTCTGATCTACCTGTTACTCTTCTACAAATATCAAGTATAAGCCTGAGATCAAGTTGCTGTTGGACGGGGAGTCGTAAAGCCAGAGGATCGTCAGTGGTTAGTGTGGTGTAGAACGATAGGGTGTGAGTCAGAGTCAAAATTCAGTATACTTTGTTCCAAGTATAGTGGATTGGTTTGCTTTAGACTGCACAAGTCCATGAGGTTTTTCCCATAACAATTGACGTATTTTATCAACTGGGGTTTCCTCGCTAAATCATGGTGTCATCTCTAACTTTATACTTTGCTTTATTTTATTTGCATGTGATTAACTGTTTAATTGCTAAAATATAAAATAAGTAAAGTAGTTAAGGACATAGATCTGTTACACAAAACCTAAAACTTTCCAGTTTACATTCAGCTGCGTACGACTCACAATATGGTATCAGAGCAGATCTCTATACACTGAGTTGATCCTTGTTGGAAAGTTTAGTTTTGTTGTGTTTTTCAAAATTTGTTTTCAACATCATGTCTTATGCGTTAAAAGAAGGTGGTTCTAATCAACGTGGTCTTTTATTTGAAGGAGATAATTACAATTTTTGAAAATCAAAGATGAGAGCCTATTTGCAAAATTCTGGTGGTAAAACTTGGGCAATAGTTGAGTCTGGCTATACACCTCCAACAGTAGATACAACTGTGGATGGTAAAATAGTCAAAGAGTTAAAAGATACTTTTGCTTTTACTGCTATTGAAACTGAGCGTAATGATGCTAATGGCAAAGCTTTATATTCAATTATTAATTCTGTTGTTCCATTTGAATATGCTAGAATTTCTTATTGTAAACTGCTAAAGAAGTTTGGGATATTTTACAGGTTACTCATGAAGGAACTTCAAAAGTGAAGTTGTCCAAAATTCAGTTGCTCTCTCATAAATTTGGCAACATCGTGATGAAAGAAGATGAATCATTTTCTTTTATTCTAGTCTTCTTGAAATAGTTTATGAATTGCGTCATTTAGGGAAAAAAGTTAGTAAAAAAAAAAATCTGTGAAAAAATCTTAAGATCTTTACCTAAAAGATTCCAGATTAGGGTTGAAACCATCTCTGAACATTGGGATTTGACTACTTGTCAAGTTGATGAAATGGTAGGTTCACTAAAAACTTTTGAGATGCAGAATTTTGATTTAAATTAGAAGGAGAAAAATCTTGCTTTAAAATCTATACAGGTTGAGAATTCTGTGAATGATGACTTTGATGATGACATTGCATTCTTGTCAAGGCAATTCAGTCAGATTTTGCAAAGGCAACAGAGGAGAAGGAATAGCAACAAGGCTAATCCTCAAAATTTTGACGAAACGTCAAAGTTTAGATTTAATGAAAAAAAAGTAGAAGAATCAAAAGAAACAAAATTTACTTGCTGGAATTGTGGTGGCAAATGTCATGCAGCCAATGTTTGTCTTAGTCCTAGGAAAGAACAAAATGATAGAAATAAAAGAAAAGTAATGAAAGTTTCTATGGTTGAAAATTCTACTTTAAGTAATAGTGATTCTCCTCAAGATGATTCTAATGATTTTTCTTATGTCGCTTTTCTTGATAGGGGTCCTCATGTCGTTCATTTATCTGACTCTGATAGTTTAGATAACGAAGAAACTAAAGTTCATGATGAACAGGTTGAAGAGGCTGAAAAGGACGATGAAAGATTGAAGAAGATGGTCAAAGAAACTATTGAGACCAAACAGGCAATCATTATTATCTTGGAAAGCCTGGTACATGTTTCATGTGGCTCAAGATTAAGCTGTAATTATTATTATTATTATTATTATTATTATTATTATTATTATTATTATCTTCTTCCATTGCTGATCAATGACTATGCTAGGTCTGATAAAATGGAATATTGAAATCATCCAACATCGAGTCTTGTTCTTTTTTCTTGATTAATTAGTAGTCCTACATGGGAGACCACAAGTTGGATAGTGTAATTCACTCTCAGATGAGTTTCTTTCTCTTGGTATAACCTCTATATATATGATAAGGTGAAGGAGACACTAGGAATCTCATCATTGAACAAATAATTAAATGAGTGAGACACTAAACAGCGTGATCTTGATTTAGATCTAACTACTACCTCGCCAATGTTTACGCAATGTTCCCACCAGAACTTGCAACCATATTGTTTTTCAACTCAGGAAATCACATGCATATCTTAATGCAATGCACGAATGGCATTGACATTTTGTCTCCTCCGAAGAGAAAATGCCAGAACCATACTTTCTACTATGTTTGCTTCTTCTCAATAATTGTGCAAGTGCGCGCACGAGTAGCATTTAAATTCTGCCTCCTCTTATCAGAAAATGCCAGCATCAATCTTTTTCTTCTGTTTTCTTCTTCTCAATGTTCATGTATGCGTGAGAGAGACGATGTTTTCTAAACAAACTTGAAATATGTACTGTACATAGGGTTGGGCTTATAAGGGTTAGGCCCATACGAACAACACTCGTTACAAGTCATACAAAGGCCGAAGGCCTGTTCAAGCTTAAATTAAGACTAAAACAAAACTAGGGTCTCAAAGCCCAAGCCAATCAATTAGGGGATGGATGCAAATTGCAATTCAACCTTCCGGTGAACAATTGGGGCTCTCTGTAACTTCATGCGAGAGCTTCACAGATATAGATGCCAAAATCTTACCAAGAACTGTGTTTTGCGATGATCCCATGGTTGAATATAATTATGCCGTTTCATTCAACCCAAATGTGATAAACATCATAAACTGTGGAGTGCAGGGGATTTTTATGGAGTGCAGGGGATGTTCAATGTTTCAAAAGTTCTGCAGCAACTTGCTCAAGGAGTGAACCCTGCAGTGTTCAATTATCATGCCAAAAGAAAGTTTGTTTACCATCGCCCACCACGTGTTAGACGAGTGTGTCTGAGCTGCTAACATCTTCCTCCAGCTCCATAAGCATTGCAGTCGTATTTTCAAGGTCCAGAGGCTCCTTTCCTCGACAGGGTATGTCCAACACCACTATGACCAAATGATTTGCTTGTTGTTTGATATATAGAAGTGTCCCAGTTTGTTTTAATCACCCTGCAATGTTTGGAATTCTTAGCCTGGCCTCTATCACATGACTCTTTGGGAGGCAAACCTTGGACCAGGCCACTCGCTCCTGTCTTTTTTAGTTCAGAACCAGACCATTAGAAATAAATCTTCTTAGAATGCATATGAACTCAAGAATTGAGCTTTTAGGCAAGATGAACGTGCTGAGCCAATAGTTTAGGGCTGAGATCAGTATTGTCTTGACATGACACATTAAAAAACACTTAAAACAAGAAGCCTAATGTAGGTAAGCATGTGTACTGATTTCAAAGACATTTTGAATTGGTAACAGTCACAGAAAATGCAGTATCATTATATTACGAGTACAAATATAGAAAACTTATCATCTGTGATGCACTGAAGACTCCAAAATTTTCCTACCTCAACCCCAATTCTTGAAGTAAATATATTATCATACTGAATCCTTGCTTTATTTCCATGCCCAATATTCTTCATCAATTGCAGGCTGAAATTTTGTTCCCATTTTGAATGATTACCAGTATAAAAAATGATGAACGCGAATAAAAATCTGAACTTTTGATCATTGACATCTTCTTTGTTAAATTATCTTTGGTATGGTAGGTTATGGCCTGCCTTAAAATTTAAGGTGTATATATCTTTACTTCATTGACAGAGTCATCTAAATTAAATACCTTTTAAACGCACATCTGCCTCAAGGAGTCTTCAATCCACTCAGTAAACCAATACCCTTAAATCATCCAGCTATTAGCTGTACACTGAACTCGAGTGCACTTCCTTGTCCCTGCTTGTGACCTAGCACTGCCCTTTGTGATTGCTGGCCTGGAATATTTTAAGCTGCTATTTATATATATCAAGTCACCTTTATGTTCTTCTGATGCTGAATGACTATGCTAGGTCTGATGAGATGGAACATTAAAATAATCCAACACAAGTCTCATTCTTTTTTCCTTTTTTCTTGATTAGTAGTCCTACAAATATTAATTTCATTTTCAAATGATTGAAAAAAAACTCGAAAATGAGGAAAAGAGTAAATATAGCAGCAATAATCATCCACCAATATAATGATTTATAATCAAATGACAACTACAAGTATATTTTCATGTACAAGTATGAACAGCTAATCAGGAAGGCTTTTTTTCCCCTATTGGCTCAGAATGTTGAGGAGGGAAACTCTGGTTCTAATTAAACGTCTAAACAGGCACTCTAATTGTTCTTCTGCATCTTGAATGAGCGAGTCTATCTTCCCCAACTGATATTGCAAATTTTCAACATTCATAACATTATCAGATTTGCTTGCTTTGTGATTGTTGAGTGTGTGCAATGCAGTAGCAACCTTCTCAAACTCGTTCATTTCTGTTTCATCTTGTTGTGACACACTTTTCTGATGCATCAGTTTGGAAACCAAAGACCACCCACTCAGCCTTGATTGCACCTTTGACGCTACAATATGGGACAATAAGGACTCAAAGGCGGCTACAGTGACAGCTTCAACCTCATTTAACATGCTAACAATTGCCACAGTTTCATGGTCTTTGTCCAAGGCTAGAAGACTTTCATTGTTTCTGATTCTCTTCAAATCCTTTAGGGACTTTTGGATCACCTTCTTCACCTTCTTTTGAGAGGTCAAATATGCACCAAAATCATTTGCATCTCGTCTTCTGCACAGGATTGAAAGAAGTTGTTGTACATCTTGCTTTGTCTATGAGAAGACATCTTTAGCGATGGCACACACATCCAAGAGCCTGAGATGCCCAGCCAATGCTTCATCAACCCATTTCTGGTCGCGCTCTTGGGCAAATACTTGTTGAGTCTGTGGCAAAAGAAGCAAATCATCCACACAATCATATAACTCTTCAAGACCACTTAGTCTATTGCTGATGGATGGCAATGATGAAGATGTGTCTTCAGAAGCCTTTACTGTGCACAAACGCTTGTCAAATTGAGGAATGAGAGGATGAGATCTAGAGGGCAAGCTAACAGAGCGAGAATGAAAACCAGTTTTTGATGTCAAAGGAGAGGAAGCCATCTTAATTTGTTTCTTATTACAAATTAGGCTTAGAACCATACAATTCAATCTCAAGTTGAGTTTCTTTCCCTTGGTATAAGCTCAATATATATCATAGGGTGAAGGAGACACAAGGAATCTTATCATTCAAAAAATAAATAAGTGCCAGCGTGAACTTGATTTGGATCTAACTGCTACCTCGGCAATGTTTATGCAATGTTGTCACCCAGTAGGTTCCATACTCACCACCAAATTATTTTTTTAACTGCGAAAATCACATGCATATCTTAACATAAAATGAGATATCTAATATATATTACATAAATGATCCATAAAATATGCAATGCACGAGTGGCATTTATACCCTGTCTACTCTAACTAGAAAATGCCAGAACCATCCTTTCTAATCTGTTTTCTGCTTCTCAATCAATATGCAAGTGGGCGCACGAGTAGTATTTAAATTCTGCATCCTCTTGCAGGAAAATGCCATCATCTTCCTCTCTCTTCTGTCTTCTTTTTTTCAATGTGCATCCGTGAGGGTGTGTGAGACAGCTCTTTTAAATTGGCCTGGCAAAACGCTTTCTATACTAATTAAATTTGAGATTCATAGGTGGCAACATGATCCATATTTGGATCTATACACAATATCAGCTATGTCTATGCAGTGTCTCCCTCCCACCATGTACCCAACTCAGTATTATTTGGTTTTGCTTCAAATCACATGCCTATTTTAGCATATTGTGCTACTGTATAATTTTTAATGCAATGCACGAGTGCCATTGACAACTTGTTTCCTCCAATGCAATTATGCAAGAAACACCTAACACTATTTTATTCTGTGCTTATAGTTTTTTAATTATTTTTATCTTAATTTAATTTTCGTACAATAATTATATACCTTGTCTGCACCTAGGGACTAATCTGATTACTAGTCTAGTCACCGTCGTAGTTCAAACTTGAAACTCAAATGTGCATACTAAGCAAATGCCTTCTATCTACTTGGAGAAGCCCAAGTCTGTCTAGACAAGGACAGAATCACTCATGCACACATTTTTTAAACTTGAAGCTATTTTGAATACATAAATAACAATTAAATGTTAACTGCGATGGGCTGGTCTTATCCATCGTTCTTAGGGTCTGTCTGCTATATATTCTTCGCAAAAATGAGAGAATTGACTGCTCCCCACTCTCACTGCATGAAAAAGGAATTTCTTTAAATTTTGGATTTGGGTTTTATTATGTTCTGATCATGTTTGAATTAAGGACTTTGGCCACTTGATACTTTCATGTAGTATGTTGAAATGAGATTTTTCAAAAACAAAATACTCTGTTTTATTAGATGAATAGGTTCTAAACTTTATGCTACTTTTTAATATACATTAATATTTGCTGGTTTGTATGACATTCAATCAAAGACATGTAACTAAAGTTTCATTCCTCAAAACTACATGTTTTGTTTCCATTAGTTTGTGAAACCAAGGACCAGCTGATTAGCTTTTATTGTGCCCTTGGAGGGGATAAAAATGACAAACAAGTATTGCAAAACAATGAGAAAGACTGCTTCCACCTGTCATGGCCTTGGTTGGTTATTGCTGAAGAGGGAGAAACCGAGAAGGTGCAGTTGTTTTTATACTCTTCAAACCCTTGGGGACTTTTGGATCACCTTCCTTGCCTTTTCCTCAAAATTAGTGTTTCCAACCACGTATAAAACCCCATATTCTCCACCATGTCATCTATGTGAAACTGATTGCAATTAAACTCGTTTTGATAATTTTTCATAACTGAAATCCATAGATTTTGGAATATTGAGCACACTGATTTTGATTGATGTAGGAGTTGAACAGAAGCTATGCACATTAAGAACAGCAATATTGTGTTTATTAGAATTGGCCTTAAAGAATTCACATCTTCCTCAAGAAGTCTCCAATCCACTCAGTAAGCCAATACCCTTAAATCATCCAGCTATACACTCTGGTTTTCTGCAGTTTCTTTGCCATGCTTGCAACATAGCAGTGCCTCTCGCGATTAAACATCCCAATGATAGCATCTACTTTCCATCTGCTCAATAAATACTAAAAGGTAGGAAGGAGGAATCTCATCATCTTCGACTCTAGGAGAGTCAAACCTGACTGTGATTTGCAAATTGAACATTAATGTCCAACCATGTCTGTTTAGTGTTACCCTAACCTCAAAATTGCCACCCAATAGTGTAGATTTCTATTTTTAACTTGTTGAAGCAAAAAAGTATGTTAATTTGGTCAGAATTTATATTTTATGACTTTCTGGCATGATTCATATGTGAATTATGTCGTGCATGAGTGGCATTAACAGACAATAGAGAAGGTTGGTAGATAATTTTGTGCATATTACTTTTTCAGCCAAATAACATTGTTCTTTTCAATGTGATTGGTGAGTTTTACTTTTTTTTTCTGCAATTGTAATTGTTTCTTTCAGGTTTTTCAGTGCTGGTTTGTATAACTTAGAATGAAAGACATGTATAGAGAGAAATTCATTCCTCCAAAGCTACAGTCTTTTTTTTGCATGAATTTTGGAAACCAAGGACCGGCTGCAAATATGCTTGACTGTGAGAATGACTGCTTCCACCTCTCATGCACACTTTCTTGACCCTGCTTGTGACCCAGCACTGCCCTTTGTGATTACTGGCCTTGACCATATTAAGCTGCTATTTATACATCTCAAGTCATCTTTATCTTCTCCTGATGCTGATCTATGAATAGCTAGGTCTGATAAAATGGAACATTTAAATCATCCAATAAAAGTCTCATTCTTTTATTTTATTAGTAGTCCTAAATATGATACCACAAGATGGAGAGTGTAATAATAGAACTACTAGAATTATTAATTTCATTTTCAACTTATTGAAAAAATGCTCCAAAACGACAAAAGAGTAAATATAGCAGCAATAATCATCCACAGTATATTGATTTATAATCAAAAAACAACTACAAGTATATTTTCATGTACAAGTATGAAAAGCTAATCTTTTCTTTTTTTCTTTTTTCTGTCTAGTTACTCAGAATGTTGAGGATGGAAACTCTGGTTCTGATTAAACGTCTGAACAGGCACGCTAGCTGTTCTTCCACATCTTGAATGAGTGAGTCCATCTTCCCCAATTGATTTTGCAAATTTTCAACATTCATGACATTATCAGATTTGCTTGTCTTGTGACTGGTGAGTGTGCACAATGCAGTGGCAACCTTCTCAAACTCGTTCGTATCTGTTTCATTTTGCCATGACACACTTTTCTGATGCATCATCTTGGAAACCAAAGACCACCCACTTGGCCTTGATTGCACCTTTGACCCCACAATATAGGACAATAAGGACTCAAATGCGGCTACAGTGACAACTTCAACCTCATTTAGCATGCGAAAAATGGCCACAGTTTGATGGTCTTTGTCCAAGGCTAGAAGGCTTTCAATGTTTCTGATTCTCTTCAAATCCTTTAGGGACTTTTGGATCACCTTCTTCACTTTCTTTTGAGAGGACAAATATTCACCAAAATCATTTGCATCCCGTCTTCTGCGCAGGATTGAAAGAAGGTTTTGTACATCTTGCTTTGTCTGTGAGAAGACATCTTTAGCAATGGCACACACATCCAAGAGCCTGAGATGCCCAGCCAAGGCTTCATCAACCCACTTCTGGCTGTGCTCTTGAGCAAATACTTGTTGAGTGTGTGGCAATAGAAGCAAATCATCCACACAATCATATAGCTCTTCAAGGCCGCTTAGTCTTTTGCTGATGGATGGCAATGATGAAGATGTGGCTTCAGAAGCCTTGACTCTGCACAAACACTCATCGAATTGAGGAGTGAGCGGATGAGATCTAGAGGGAAAGCTAATTGAGCGAGCATGGAAACTGGTTTTTGATCTCAAAGAAGAGGAAGCCATCTTTGTTTCTTATTACAAATTAAGCTTAGCACTAGAATGTAGCAATTCTATGTCATGTTGAGTTTCTTTCCCTTGGTATAAGCCCAATATATATGATGGGGTGAAGGAGACACGAGGAATCTCATCATTCAAAAATTAAATGAGTGCCAGCGTGAACTTGATTTGGATCTAACTGCTATCTCGGCAATGTTTATGCAATGTTCCCTCCCAGCAGGTTCCAAACTCACCACCAATTTCTTTATTTATTTTTTTTAAATTCAAAAAATCACATGCATATCTTAAAATAAAATGATATTATCTCATATATTACAGAAATGATCCATGTAATATGCAATGCACGAGTGGCATTGACACCCTGTCTACTTTTACTGGAAAATGCCAGAACCATCCTTTTTAATCTGTTTTCTTCTTCTCAATCAATGTGCAAGTGTGCGCATGAGTAGTATTTAAATTCTGCGTCCCCTTACAGGGAAATGCCAGCATCTTTCTCTCTCTTCTGTCTGCTTTTTGTCAATGTGTATCCGTGCAGGTGTGTGAGACAACTTTTAAAATTGGCTTGAGAAAATGCTTAATTTCTTGATTAATTATTAACATGAAGAAATTTGAGATTCATAAGTGGCAACATGATCCATAGTTGGATCTAAACACAATATCAGCTATGTTTATGCAGTGTCTCCCTCCCACCATGTACGCAACTCACTATTATTTCTTCTCACTTGAAATATCATGCCTATTTTAGCATAACGTGCTACCGAATAATTTTTAATGCAATGCACGAGTGGCATTGACTTGTTTCCTTCAATGAAAGAAACACCCAACACTATTTTGTTCTGTGGTTATAATTTTTAAATTACATTTATCTTACTACTTTGAATACATAACTAACAAATAAAATTTAACTGCAATGAGGTTTGTAATACCCATCATTCTTAGAGTCTGCTATATACTCTTTGCAAAAATGAAAGAAATGGCAGTTCCCCACTCTCACTGTATGAAAAATTAATTTCTTTAAATTTTGGATTTGAGTTTTTATTATCTTGTGATAATGTTCGAATTAAGGTTTTTGGATACTTAATACTTTCATGTAGTATGTTGACATGAGATTTTTCAAAAACAAAATACTCTGTCTTTGGCTACTTATTGATATACCTATTTAATATGTAACAAACAAAAGAAAGGTTGGTAGAGTTTTTTTTTTATATTACTTTTACAGAGAAATAACATTGTTATTTTCAATGTGATTGATGAGTTTTACTGTTTTTTTCTGCAGTTGTAATTGTTTTTTTCAGGATTCTCAGTGCTGGTTTGTATAACTTGGAATCAAAGACCTGTACATAGAGAAATTCATTCCTCCAAAGCTACGCTTTTTATTTGCATGAATTTTGGAAACTAAGGTCTATAACCAGAAAGAAGAAAGTTGAAAATCGAAATATCATCCTGTTAAACTCTAGGTGAGTCCCAACGTGATTGTGATTTGGATCTGAACACTAATGTCCCAACTATGACTGTTTAGTGTCTCCCCAACCTCAAACTTGCCACCCAATAGTGTAGATTTTTTTATTTTTTTTCAATGTGTTGAAGCATAACATTATGTTAACATAGTCAACATATATATTATATGGCATGATTCATAATATATACCATGTGCTGCACGACTGGCATTGAGAAATTGTCTCATTTTATATTTGAAAGCAAGCCATCTTTATCTTCTTCTGATGCAGCTATGACTATGCCAGGTATGATAGAATGGAACATTAAAATCATCCGACACGAGTCATCATTATTATTATTTTTTTACCTTTTCTTCTTGATTAGTAGTCCTACATATGAGACCGCAAGATGGAGTGTAAAATTCGAACTGCTAGAAATATTAATTTCATTGTTAACTGTTTGAAAAAAATGCTCCAAAACGAGGAAAAGAGAAAATATAGCAGCAATAATCATCCATCAGTATATTGATTTATAATTAACTGACAACTACAAGTATATTTTCATGTACAAGTATCAACAGCTAATCTTCTTTTTTTCTTTTTCTTTTTTCCTGGCTACTGGCTCAGAATGTTGAGGAGGGAAACTCTGGTTCTGATTAAACGTCTGAACAGGCACTCTAGTTTTTCTTCCGCATCTTGAATGAGTGAGTCCATCTTCCCCAACTGATTTTGCAAATTCTCAACATTCATGATATTATCAAATTTGCTTGTCTTGTGACCAGTGAGTGAGTGCAATGCAGTAGCAACCTTCTCAAACTCGTTCATTTCTGCTTCATCATGTTGAGATACACTTTTTTGATGCATCAGTTTAGACATCAAAGACCAAGTAGTTGGCCTTGATTGCACCTTTGACCCCGCAACATAGGACAATAAGGACTCAAACGCGGCTGCAGTGACAGCTTCAACCTCAGTTAACATGCTAACAATTTCCACAGTTTGATGGTCTTTGTCCAAGGCTAGAAGGCTTTCATTGTTCCTGATTCTCCTCAAATCCTTTAGGGACTTTTGGATCACCTTCTTCACCTTCTTTTGAGAGGTCAAATATGCACCAAAATCATTTGCATCCCATCTTTTGCACAACATTGAAAGAAGTTGCTGTACATCTTGCTTTGTCTGTGAGAAGACATCTTTAGCAATGGCACACGTATCCAAGAGCCTGAGATGACCAGCCAAGGCTTCATCTACCCATTTCTGGTTGCACTCATGGGTAAATACTTGTTGAGTCTGTGGCAATTGAAGCAAATCATCCACACAATCATATAACTCTTCAAGGCCGCTTAGTCTGTTGCTGATGGATGGCAATGATGAAGATGTGGCTTCAGAAGCCTTGATTCTGCACAAACGATCATCAAATTGAGGAATGAGCGGATGAGATCTAGAGGGCAAGCTAATGGAGCGAGCATGGAAACTGGTTTTTGATCTCAAAGGAGAGGAAGTCATCTTTGTTTCTTTATTACAAATTAAGCACTAGAATGTAGCAATTCAATCTCAAGTTAAGTTTCTTTCCCTTGGTATAAGCTCAATATATATGATGGGGTGAAGGAGACACAAGGAATCTCACCATTAAAACACTAAATGAGTGCCAGCGTTTTCTTGATTTGGATCTAACTACTACCTCGGCAGTGTTTACGCAATGTTCCCAAACAGTAGGTTCCAAACTCATCACCAAATTGTTTCTTTAACTCAGAAAATCACATGCATATCTTAACAAAAATTGACACTATTACAGAAATGATCCATAGAAAATGCAATGCACGAGTGGCATTGACACCCTGTCTTGTCTAGCTAGAAAATGCCAGATCCATCCTTCTTAATCCGTTTTCTTCTTCTCAATCAATGTGCTAAGTGGGCGCACAAGTAGTATTTAAATTCTTCATACTCTGACACTAGGAAATGGCATTATCAATCTCTCTCTTCTGTCTTCTTTTTGTCAATGTGCATCCGTGTGTTTGTGTGTATGAGACAGCTCTTTTAAATTGGCCTGAGATTCAATTTTATTTCTTGATTAATTATTAACATGATGAAATTTGAGATTCATCAGTGGCAACATGATCCATATTTGGATCTAAAGACAATATCACCTATGTTTATGGAGTGTCTCCCTCCCACCATATACCCAACTCACCATTATTTGTTTATACTTGAATTCACATGCCTATTTTAGCATAATGTGCTACCAGCCTACGATATAATTTTTAATGTAATGCACGAGTGCCATTGACAAGTTGTTTTCTCCAATGCAATTATGCAAGAAACAATACTCTGTGCTTATAGTTTTTTAATTACATTTATCTTTATTTAATTTCCATACAATAATTATATGCCTCATCTGAACCTATGGACTAATCTGTTCACAAGCTAGTCACCATTGTAGTTCAAACTTGATATTCAAATGGTCGTGCTAAGCAAATGTCTTCTATCTTTTGACTGTTTTTACCCTAGCTTGGGTGATAGAATGGATCAACCATCCAGATGGAATATCCAAATATGTACTACGTAGTATGTTGACATGAGATTCTTTTAAAGAATATTTGTTTTATTAGATGAATAGGTTCTAAACTCTCTGCTACATTTTGAATCTTTGATATGCATTAATATTTAACAAATAAAAGAGAAATTTACTATTTCAGCTAAATAATATTGTTGTTTTCAATGTAATTGGCGATTTTTATTCTTTTATCTATAATTGTAGTTGTCTCTTTCAGGTAGTTCTGCTGGTTTGTATGACATAGAATCAAAGACATGTATAACTAGAGATTCATTCCTCAAAACAACATGTTTTGTTTCCATGAGTTTGGGAAACCAAGGAGAAGCTGCTTAGCTTTGGTAGTGTCCTCAGAGGGGATAGAAATGGCAACAAATATTGCATGACAATGGGAATTACTGCTTCTACCTCTCATGGCCTTAATTGGTCTTTAATGGGAGGAAAAAGAAAGTGCAGTTGCCTTTTCCTCGAGGTTAATATCTCCAACCACATTTGACACCCCAGTTTCACCACAATGTCATCTGTGTGAAACTGACTGCAATTCTTGTATGTGTTCATTTGCCTGGAACAGGACATCCTTAGCAAAGCAACAGATACAACCGACAGAGATATTCATCCTAATCCTTATTAACCCATTACTCATTTTGTTCCTGTGCATAGAGGAAACACTCTATATTAAATGGAAAAAACTAGTTTTGATAAATTGTCATAACTGAAATCCATAGATTTTGGAACACCGAGCACACTGCTATTGACAGATGATAGAGTTGAACAGCTATGCACATTAAGAACAGCATTATTGTGTTTATTAGAAACGGCCTTAAAACTTCACATCTGCCACCGAAAGTCTCCAATCATTCAGTCATTCTGCAGTTTCTTTGCCGTGCTTGTAACCTCGCAGTGCCTTTCGCGATTGATGCCCTTAACATGTTAAACTGCCATTTAAACATCCCAAGGATAACATCTGCTCAACTCTAGGTGAGTCAAACTTGATTGTGATTCGAATTTGAACATTAATGTCCAACTATGTCTGTTTATTGTCTCCGCAACCTCAAACTTGCCACCCAATAATGTAGATATTTTTTTTTATTTTCAGCTTGATGAGGCATAAAGTATGTTAACTTGATCAGAATTTATATTTTATCATTTTATAACATGATTCATATGTGAATTATGTGGTACACGAGTGGCATTGACAAATTGTCTCCTCTTATACTACAGAGCAGGTCACCTTCTTCATTTTTCTATTTTTGATGCTGCTGCTGCACTTGTTACATTTATTGTTAGATATATATCTTGCACACGAGGACTTATTAAACTATTGGAATAATTAGGACTGTAAAACTTCATATTTAGAAACGTTGTGATTTTGCCACCACTCTTGGTAACTAGTAAGTAGTACTTATTAGTTTGAGAACAATGCCAAAGTTGTGATTTATTTTAACATTTTCCTTATCAAATATTGAAACGAATAATACTGAGTTGGGTGCATGGTGGGAGGGAGACACTGCATAAACATAGCTGATATTGTATTTAGATCCAAATATGGATCATGTTGCCATTTATGAATCTCAAATTTCTTCGTGCTAATAATTAGTCAAGAACTATATAGAAAGTGTTTTCTCAGGCCATTAAAAGAGCTGTCTCACACCCGCACGGATGCATATTAAAAAATAAATAAATAAATAAGGGACAGAAGAGAGAGGATGATGCTGGCGATTTCCCTTTAAGAGGATGCACAAGCTCGATGCTACTCGTGCGCGCACTTGCACATTTATTGAGAAGAAGAAAACAGATTAGAAAGGATGGGTCTGGCATTTTGTAGTTAGATGAGACAGGGTGTCAATGCCACTCGTGCATTGCATATTTTATTCATCGTTTCTGTAATATATTAGGTATAGTGTCATTTGTTGTTAAGATATGCATGTGATCTTCTGTGTCAAATAAACAATTTGGTGGTGAGTTTGGAACCTACTGGGTGGGAACATTGCGTAAACATTGCCGAGGTAGTAGTTAGATACAAATCATAATCACGTTGCCATTCATTGATTGTTTAAGAGGATGAGATTCCTTATGTTTCCTTTACCTTATGATGATACATATATATATTGAGCTCGTGCAAAGGGAAAGGAACTCAAAACTTAGATTGCTTTGTACATTCTACTGTTAAGAGCCTAATTTGTAGTAAGACACAAAGATGGCTTCCTCTCCTTTGAGATCAAAAACTCGTTTTCATGCTCGCTCTGTTAGCTTTCCCTCTAGATCTCATCCGCTCATTCCTCAATTCGATGAGCGTTTGTGCAGAGTCAAGGCTTCTGAAGCCACATCTTCATCATTGCCATCCATCAGCAACAGACTAAGTGGTCTTGAAGAGTTGTATGATTGTGTGGATGCTTGGCTTCTATTGCCACAGACTCAACAAGTGTTTGCCCAAGAGCGCAACCAGAAATGGGTGGATGAAGCCTTGGCTGGGCATCTCAGGCTGTTGGATGTGTGCGCCATTGCTAAAGATGTCTTCTCACAGACAAAGCAAGATGTACAACAACTACTTTCAATCCTGCGCAGAAGACGAGATGCAAATGAGTTTGGTGAATATTTGAGCTCTCAAAAGAAAGTGAAGAAGGTGATCCAGAAGTCCTTAAAGGATTTGGAGAAAATCAGAAACAATGAAAGCCTTCTAGCCTTGGACAAAGACCATCAAACTGTGGCAATTGTTAGCATGTTAACAGAGGTTGAAGCTGTCACAGTAACTGCGTTTGAGTCCTTATTGTCCTCTATTGTCGGGTCAAAGGTGCAATCAAGGCCAAGCGGGTGGTCTTTGGTTTCCAAGCTGATGCATCAGAAAAGTGTGTCACAACAAGATGAAACAGATATGAACGAGTTTGAGAAGGTCGCCGCTGCATTGCGCTCACTCACGGGTCACAAGACGAGCAAATCTGACTATGAAAATTTGCAAAATCAGTTGAGGAAGATGGAGTCACTCATTCAAGATGCGGAGGAACAGCTAGAGTGTCTGTTCAGACGTCTAATCAGAACCAGAGTTTCCCTCCTCAACATTCTGAGCCAGTAGTAGAAAGTTTTTTAGTTGTCGACACTTGTACATGCAAATATACTTGTAGTTGTCATTTGATTATAAATCAATATACCGGTGGATGGTTCTTGCTGCTATATTTACTCTTTTCCACATTTTGGAGCATTTTTTTCAATCAGTTGAAATTGAAATTAGTATTTCTAGCTGTTCTATTTTTTACATTCTCCAATTTGCGGTCAAAAATATGTGGGACTACTAATCAAGAAAAAAGAATGAGACTCGGGTTGGATGAATGTGATGTTCCATCTCATCAGACCTTGCATAGTCATAGATCAGCATCAAAATCAGATGGACTCACTCATTAAAACTTGCTCATGAAATTACATCACCATATTCAATTACGCATAAATTGAAATCCTAACCTAAATTTCATTATGTATGGTCAAATGTCATGGCACTAGTAAATATTACCAAAAAGAAAAAGAAAAATAGTCTCACATTCCATTCTTAAGAAGTGACTTACCAATATTAGTGAAAGTAAAATGTTCAACCACATGAGAACAGTTAATCTATTGTACGTATATACAAATTATATCTCCGATCATTTTATCCAACACCCTCCCCAGAAAACATTTATTAGCATGTGATTAGGCAGTAGCGACAGCTCTGTTCTCTCTCAGAAAGGCATAACCCAGAGTGGAACAAGGCATCATTTTAGTAAATTGTTGAATCTCAATTTTGTTTAAGATAGTAATTAATCAAGCAAATAAATTGACAATATAAAAAGATAACTTACAAAGTATGCCGAATAGCTGAACTTGATATATAGAATTGCACATTGTAGTGGTAAGCCTAATCAAAGATTGCTTCCTCTCCGTTGAGATCAAAAACCTGTTTCCATGCTTGCTCTCGAGTTAACGAGAAAGGGACTGTAAAGTTCATCAAATGACTAGGCATGCATGCCCTCAGAACTTTCAACCTCTCCACAATCTTATAGTATTTCATGAATGTTTGTCACAGACCAAGGCTGACATTCTTATAGATGGTGAAAGAAAACAATTTTATTAATGCAGGAACTAGTTTGTCCCTATAAATACATTTGCAGCAAAGACGACAAGTAGATGATTTCAATTCCGGTACTCATTTTACTAAGTCAGGAAGTTGTTAAGAACAACAGATGGCGATGAATAAATTTCCTTGTGATTTATATGGGTTGATTCTCATGATTATCTCCCACCTTTTTGCCTCTTCTCTTCAAGTCCAGCAGCCTCATTCAACATGTCAGCAGCATCCTGGTGCATGTCCAGTTTTGCAAGGGCAACTGACTGCATGTAAAAGGCCGTTGGCCAGTCTGGATAGACGCATTGTGCTTGCATTGCATCTCTAAGGGCAGCATCAGGTTGATCACATAGGAGATAACACAGACTTCGTCGTGCATAAACAGTTGGGGAGACCATGGTTCCTACATCTATGAACTGTGCACAAAATAAATCCAAAGGAACCATCAATAAATGTAACATCGTAGTTGTTTCAACCAATGCTTCACTCAACTTCAATTTTATCAAGTCCACTTTCAAAATTACATTGTGTGTAAGCTAGGAAGGGGTAGAGTCAATTAACAAATTGTGAACACTGGAGAGGAAAGAACAGTAGAAAACAATTTAAGGGCTATTTTTGCCCTTTTTGGCAATCAGCCATCCAGATAATAACCCACCTGCTGAACAGACTAGAATAGAAAGTGGTTCCGTTGACCCGTAAGGGCATGAATTGAAAATATGTTCTCAGCTGATGAGCATAACAATATTTTCCAACACAGGAAATGTAAAGCCATACCTGAGAATAACAATCAATGGCAGTTTTAAAATCCTTATCACGGAATGCATAGTCACCACGCTTCCGTGCCTCCAGCATATCTCTCATCTGTTGGGTCCATTCTTGAAAAGATAACTGAACCAAGAGACATTGACATAAATTTCTTAACATGCAACTCAAAACAGGACATGCAATAGACCATCTAGTACAAGCTCAATTACCTCATTGGTTCCTTCATCATCCCGGTAGTGCGTCATAACCAATATCTGATGGATTGCTGTGAGGTCCATTCGTGAACAGGCCTCACCCATAGGTGATAGAGGCCGTTGTGGGGTTGGTGGGGCTTCCTCATGTTTCGATATCCCAAGCATTACATAAGATGGAACCTGAAACCCATAATCCTGGTGATCAGATCCTTACTTGAAGCAGTACTCCTTTCATCCTTTTATGACCACATCAAATTTGTTTAAGATGATATAAAAACATATCTGATAACCACAGTTTTTGGCAATGCGAATTAAAGGCACTAAAGGGCACCGATGCACCTCAAGCAAAGCTGCTTAAGTGGGTGAAGACGCCTGATCAAGGCAAGAAGTGCAACAGGCTATTGGCTAAATGAATTTTTAAAAGAAAATAAATTTCACATATTATATTGCCAAACATGTTATACAATTCAATTGCACCATTGCTAGAGATAGCATGCTAACATAACAAAGATTTTCAAAATTATTTAAGAAGCAATATTTTATCACTCATAGACTCGTAGTAGTGATTTACGAAAATAAGTGATGTGATTTCAATATGAAGCTCTATGCTTCAAACCATACAAGTATGCACTTTTACCTGAAAATCTAAACACTACAGAAACTTGCATCCTAGAGGAAATGTGTAATTAGCAGTCAATGTGTGTATTTTTTTCTTCACTCAGCAATTCCAATGTGCAACCTGTCCCTTGGATTTTTTGGGTAATTCCTTTTAATTTTTTATTTTCTACTTCACTTCCTCACATGCTTGTTTCTTTAGCAACTATGCCAATAAGCACATATTGGCAAAGAGACCATCTATATCAAATTTTCAAGAACACCAATCATCTTTGGCAGAAGGGCCTTTATAGTCCACAGACTAAAAGTGAAGCAAGCTTCAGTTATCTACAAGTGCACGAGTATATGTTGGTCTTCTTATATGCCATTGTACAAATGAAAGACTAATTAGATTGTTCCTTGCACTATATATCTATTTGCAATGGTGCTAATGAAACTTTTTAAAATGATTTTATTTATTGTATCCATCAAAAAAACTGTTAAGGAATCTGTCATAATATAAGATCTTTATACCAATCCTTCTATTAGAATTTTAGACGAGAAATTTTATAGCAAAGAAGCAGAATTTCACCATGCCACTGAAATGATATATATTAAAATAATTTGTTGTCCTATGGATCCAGAAAGGGATTCTATGTACAGCATTTCAACAAAGTATATTTATGTATGGAACATTTTCTACTTTTGCATCTTCATCAGTCATGCAATAAAGAGTAATATCAAGTTGTTGCACCATCAAAGTAACTATGATAATTATATAGGAATGTAAAAATGTGGTGGTTTCAGAAAAAAGGAAAAGTTCCTTACATCTGATTTGGTTTGTAGTGGAGCAAGTGCCGCAACAAGATCCTTTGTGTTAGGTCGCTCTCTAGGTTCATACTGCAAACACTGAGAAGCAAGACCAACAACTACTGTTGCTTCCTCTGTAGAGAACTTTCCCTCCAAATGTGAGTCCATTAAGAGAATGATGTTCTTGCCACGTATCATATCAAGAGCCTACATTACAGAATAAATTAATTGAACCCTTGGAACTTCTATCTTCTTAGAGTAGATAGAACTTGAAAAGATGTCACCACAGTGATTCCCCAAGCAACACCAACATAAACAATTGAACTATCACAATGAATCCTAACAGGCATTCTGCACTCTGTTACTGTATTGTGTTTATATAATAATGTTCATAAGAAACACCGACAAACCTCAACCCCCAGCCACCCACAAAACAACCCAACAAAATTAATAAAATCAAACGTTTCTAATTCAATTTCAAGAATCCATTCGCTCCCTAATCATTATGCAATAGTAATAAAAATCCAATAAAAGGGGTTTCTACAATTTCATTAATGAATAATGCTGAGTATAATTTCTTGCCTTGTTGATCCAAGATAGTAACTGTTTTCCAAGATGATTCAAGAATTAAAATGATTTAAAAATGGAAAATGATACACCAAAAGGCTAAGGGAGGAAGGTGAATAGTGGACATGGTCAACCATCTCAAGCTATCCTGAGAAGGGATTGGCATGAGCCTATGTTCTCCTTTCTATTCTTTTCTTTTCTTTTTTCCTGAATGCCAAGAATATATGCAAGTGGTTCAATTTCTGTCGTTGGCAATCAATTTTCAAGCTCAATTTTGTTCCTCACAAGATAAACAAATATGTCACTCATCTTGCTAGTCTTTTCTTTAGGAAGGTCCTACTTCATAGTTTACCCATGACTTTTACTTTAGACCCTGGGTCCGCGACAATATTTATTAGCCACTTTACTTTATGGAGGTTTATGATAAACAAATTTCAAATTTTCAAGGAGTTCTCATCCCAAACTGGTTACAATGTCCTTCTTGACAAGCCTTGAAACAAATCATTCTACTCAAGAAACAACATGTTCAGGTGACGAGTCTACTTTTAATGAAACAAATCATTCTACTCAAGAGACAACATGTTCAGGTGTTGTACAAAGGAATAGGAATTATTCCACTGATAGTCCCTACTCCAAATCATGTTGTGTTCTTAGGGAATGCATGCATAATGCTTATTAGCCTGAAATACCAAAAGGTTTGGAAACTAACCCAATATTTTCAATTTGTATCCATATCATGTAAAATTTAACATCCCTCCTTGGCTCCTTGCATTATATTTTTTAGTTCAACCTTCATCTAGATCATAAATAATGCCAGTGCTCATGATGTACATTCAGCATCAATGACAACTAAGCACCTATCTACATAACACAAAATATCCTTCAGAGGAATTTAGTTCAAAAATTACATGGATTTTTTTTTTTTTTTTTTTTTTTTTTTTTTTTTTTTTTTTTTTTTCGATAAGTATAAAAAATTACATGGATTGACGGAATGCAGACATGAATGCTTGATTAGGACTGCAAAGCCAAACCCAATTATGATTTTTCCATTTAAGATGGATGACACTGCCCATGGATTGTGTAGGCCAACACTTTGGCCTACAATGTTATTATGATGGATTAGAAGGAAATAACAAAATGTGTATTGCATTATATAGATATTTTGCTAGATTAGACATGCACTAGTGATGGTAAGAGTTCCAAGGCCACATAACTAAATGTGTTGAGTGTCCAATTCGAGAGAAGTCCCAATGAATTATTGACTGATTTGGCTAATGATATTTGAATATTATATTATGTCAATGATATTTGAATATTATATTACGTCAACAATCATTTGTAACAGAAGGTAACAGAAGTTTCATTCTATAATGCCTTTGTTAAGGGTTTTATGATTTTCCTCAACCAAGTAAATTATTACTCTGTGAGTGAGAGATTTCTCAAGTGAACAGTATTACTGCTTATCAACTTAATATCTGTCTTCTCCTCTTACCACAATTTCCCCTTTTTTTTCCCTACTAAGTGAGTTATCTATTGATCTCTATGAATTAGTTAATTATCAACTTAAATCTTCCATAGCAATCCAGTCTTCACTACCATCAAGTACATTGTGGACCCCGGCTTACCTGATAAATAGAGAAGACCTTTACAAATATGATATATTTTAAGAATGTGATACAGATATAAGCAACTCACGTGACTTGGAGGGATGTGCTTTCCACTTAACAGATCCAATAGGACAGTGCCAAAGCTGTATATAACACTTTCAGGGGTGACCCTTCCTACAATATACGAAGAATCCCAATTACAGAACATACTAGTCAAAGCCATGTCAGACTATTTAAAACTAGAAATATTATCTTACTCATAAAACAGTGCTGACGACATTTAATGAATATTAACAACTAGACATGTAATATAAAATGGTAAAAGCATTTTTCAAGAAGATATGCACAGAGAGAGAGAGAAGTTTTACTTTATTCACTTTACAATAAAGCAGAGCACGCCACAGCTAGTAATGCATCAGAATAAGATAAAAATAGTTTTTCATGAAGATATATACATGTAGAAAGAGAGAGCGAGAGAGAGAGAGAGCACTTCATTCACTCAAGTAATGCTACTTGATAAAATATTATAAAGGCCATAATAGTTGTAAATAAATTTGATAATTCCTTTAAAAAAAAAAACAGAGAAACTAAATTAGTATAAATTAAAATATGCTATTGAGAAGAATATTGCATTGCCAGTCATTAATATATGCAAAGCAAGGCTATAATACATTGATTATATTGAGTTCCCAAAATGTTTTTCACACAAGAAACCACCTTATTTTTGCAAGAGAGTATTCATAAGCTAAGCCAGATTTAGCACCCACTTCAAAGAGTAGCCCAAGAATTTAGAGATATACTCTCCACTACTACTATCATCTTGTCTCATAAAACAAGAACCAGTGCATAGAAGTGACAAATTTTCATATCAATGAAGTTCAACAAAGGAATCCAAGTTTCTTCAAACTACAACTTTTAGAAAGGTATTCAGATACCGATGCTTCTGTGTTTCCATTTATCAACCCCTACAAAGCAACATATAACAAAAAGAGAAAAAGGATGGTCTGTATCGGTCAATCGCTTTGGTGAATGATTCTATCATGGATGCCTTAACATTAGCTTAGTTGCTTGTTTGCAATCCCTTCTTTTGGCAAGGATTGAGGAACAATTATCTCAACTGTAGCTGGTGAAAAGAAAAACTAAGGCTCCGGCTACTCCCTGCAATGAACAAATTGAGGTTGGAACTCATTACTCTTGCCCTAACCCAAATTATTTCGATTTCCCACTTGATTGAATTGGGTCCATGAATCTAAGAAACAATGAATATTCTTGATCTCTCTCAATTCGAAATTGCATTGATTACGAGCTTGTTTTATATCAATAGTAATTCATCATTGTTGTTTCACTCTGACCTAGAATATCATTAATCCGGCATGAGCAAGAAAAATTTTAGCTTTTTATTAGAATTCAAGTGAAGGAGTATATATATTGATTGAATACAGAAAGAGAAGACTCCCTACTTGTTTGTCCGAAATAAATATCTTCCAAATTTGAGAATCCAAATGGCAGTTCCAAAAAAATGTACTTCTATATCAAAAAATATTATTTGTGAAAATATTTAGAAAAAGAAGGGATATTAAGCAGCCCTAAAAGCCTTTTAGAAAATATTTGCTCATTGTTTTCGAACCTACTCTGCCCCATAGCCATATTGAATAGAACGTTGTATTTTTAGCAGTTTTTTGGACATTAAGCACCATTAGATGGGTTATTTTTATTGGCATCGGATTTCGTTTATAAAACTTCTTCAACATCTAGTACGCAACTAAACTACCAGTAAGCTACAGAATATAAGTATTAGTGTCACGACCCGCACCACTATGTAAATATTGTCCGCTTTGCAAACTGCTCATGCTCAAGATTTCAAAATACATCTACACAGTTAGCCTCGGGCCCTCCCTTGGGCGATGTGAGACATCACAATCACCCCCTCTTGGAACCCAACATCCTCGCTAACTTGACCCTCATGAGCTTGTGCACGCTCCCCCAATTCTTGGTTTGGGATTGGCTCTGATACCACTGTCATGAACCGCCCCGCTATGTAGATTGTGACATCCCACATTGCATAGGGGGAGAAGTTATTGGCATTTATATGTATGGATGTCTCTTAACTGTGTAGACGCGTTTTGAAAACCGTGAGCACGGAGAATAGGTAAAGAAAAACATCTACACAACAAGGTAGATCGGTCGTGATAGATGCTATCAGAGCCAATCCCCAGCCCGAAATGAGGAGGCGTGCACAAGCCCATGAGGGTCACGCTAGCAAGGACGCTGGGCCCAAGAGGAGGTGATTAGGAAAACGGCAATCATATTCCCAATTAAAAGCTAAAAAAAATTAATATATCTCATCAACAACAAATTTACATCATGGGTTTTAAAATACCGAATTGCTAAATCAATCCAGATCACGTGAAAAGACCACTTTGAAGCAGAATCACAGTAGACTCAGAATTAGGATCGTAGGATCGATAAATTATGTTGTCAAGATTTCAAAATACATCTACACAGTTAGCCTCGGGCCCTCCCTTGGGCGATGTGAGACATCACAATCACCCCCTCTTGGAACCCAACGTCCTCGCTAACTTGACCCTCATGGGCTTGTGCCCGCTCCCCCAATTCTTGGTTTGGGATTGGCTCCGATACCATTGTCATGAACCGCCCCGCTGTGTAGATTGTGACATCCCACATTGCCTAGGGGAAGAAGTTATTGGCATTTATATGTATGGATGTCTTTTAACTGTGTAGACGCGTTTTGAAAACCGTAAGCACAGAGAATAGGTAAAGAAAAACATCTACACAACAAGGTGGGTCGGTCATGACAGATGCTATCAGAGCCAATCCCCAGCCCGAAATGAGGAGGCGTGCACAAGCCCATGAGGGTCACGCTAGCAAGGACGTTGGGCCCAAGAGGAGGTGATTAGGAAAACAGCAATCATATTCCCAATTAAAAGCTAAAAAAAATTAATATATCTCATCAACAACAAATTTACATCATGGGTTTTAAAATAACGAATTGCTAAATCAATCCAGATCACGTGAAAAGACCACTTTGAAGCAGAATCACAGTAGACTCAGAATTAGGATCGTAGGATCGATAAATTATGTTGTCTTGCTTCTTCTTTTTTTTTGGATTTATTTGGGCATACAACCCATTCTTGGCAAAGAAATTAATGGTTTTTCTTTTTCTTTTTCTTTTTCTTTTTTTTTTTTGATAAGTCAAAGAAATTAATGGTTTTAAGTATAAAGCCCAACACTTGATAATTTGCATTTTAAAAAAAAAGGAACAAAAACTGAAGACCCAACTTCAAAGGTAGACACGATCCAGCCCTAAACTTCAAAGGTGTGCCTCACTACTTCAAAAGTTTCATCTATTTTGCTTTATTTTACTTGATTTTTCCTTTTTTTCTTTCTTTTTTAGGAAAAAATAGAGAGCTCAAATTCTGCGTGACTATACTTATGTTGACGTTTTTGCATAAAGAAATCAAGAAATTGGTTTCAAGTGTTTGTGATGTGCCCTACTCTCTTAGTATCTTTTAATGTTAATTGATTTTTGCTCGAATGTAGATACGCAAGAACATATCATTTGGTCGCACTCAGATATTGACTGTAATATGAAGCATTAACAAGTTATATTGACCCATTTCATTATAGAAAATTCTCCATCATGAACCAACCAGTGTCATAATTCATGTTTCAAAAAAATGTGTGAATTTCGATTATGCAGAAACAAGGACCATGAAATATGAACACCAGGTAGGAAGGATATTAAGTATGTGAATAATGTGACAGTCAAGTATGTGAATAATGTGACAATCAAGAAAGACGGATCAGTTGATCACGAGTCCCTAAGGTCGACAGGCATATAACTGCAGATGAATCATTTTGCATACATAGAACTATAAGGTTAATAATAGAGAAGAACAAACAAATACACATTATTCAAGTAGAGAAGTAATCACCATTTTTTAGATACTCCGGAGGTGTGTAGGCAAGATTTGTGCTATAACTTCTTCCATCTCTACTATTTTTCATCAAACCAAAACATGAAAGCCTCGGATCGCCATCCTACAAGGTCCATCAATTATAAGAATAGCACTCTATGTGACAGACTGAAGAAACAACGAAACAGACAAAAAGGGGCCAATGTGATAATAAACTTTACAATTGAAGGAGACAAATTGCAACACCTCATCAAAGAGGACCCTGTAAGCATTCAGATCATGGTACAACGGACGGCCTTCAGCACTACAATAGTGTAAGGCTTCAGCTATATATAGTGCTACTCTCAAACGCATGGCCCATTCAATGGTTTGATTTTCCCCTGTCAAGAAGAAATAAAAACCTGAAACTATCCACAAGAAAAAGCAATATTTCCACCTTCTCTCTATTTCAAAGTTGGGAGTATAAACAAGCAAAGATAGCAAACTAGCTAGGCTCTAGCACAAAATCAAAAATTTTGAAAATAAATTATTAAATGAAATAAGATTTAAAAAAAAAAAGCTACAGAAATAATACAAAAGTTTCTAAATTTACTTGCAAAATTAGAAGTGATTACTAACTTTGACGATGCATTTAAAAGCAACTAAAACTTTGCATCTGCAACCAATTGGATTGAGTCTGCAAATTTCCAAAATTCATCCTACTATCATTGCACGCCACTAGATTGTAATTAAGAACCACCAAACCCCGGAGACAATAAATAGAATCTAAACCTGAATAGTTGTCAAGAACCACCAAACCACTAAAGACAATAAATAGAACCTAAACATAGGTTGTCATCAAGAACAACCAAACTACTGTAGCCAATAAATGAAAGTGTGGAACTTCCCCTTCACTTCACTCCATCCTTGACCTCTCTTATGGACCACATTCTACCCCAGTACAGCAAAACCCAGGATAAGGCAGAGGGAAAGAGAATCGGACAATTATTTCATGGTCCTTACAGATTCGATTTGAATAAATGTATGCCAAATACACTAAAAGACTACCCAATTAAAGCATTTACAACAACAGCCAAGCTTAAAGATTTCATCAATTATATAATCTAAAACTTAAAATAAATCTAGTATGGATTAAATCAAGTTTAAATGATAAACCCCAAATGTAAAACAATCATACATACAGTGAAATAAATGCTTAGCAAGAGTATCATTGGGCATGTACTCTGCAACAAGCAATCTCTCATCACCATCACAGCAGTACCCAATCAAATTCGCGAGCCTTCGATGCCGCAACTTCCCAACACCCCAAGCCTCCTCCTAGAAAACCCACAAAGAATTATATACACAGAACTATAAACAGACAATCATATCAGAGAAAAATGGATGAAACTCAAGAAAAAGACCATTACCGCAAACTGTTTCGGGTCGGGCCAAGCTAATTTGGTAAATTTCTTTACAGCAATCCATCGGCGGTTCTGCAAGCGACCCTTGTAGACAAGATTGGGGGCTTTTTCGCCGCTCTCGGAGACGATGTAATCGGAGCTGAAGTTGTTGGTGGCGGCTTTGAGGTCGGCGAAGGAGAACTCCGAGAAGGAGGGTACGCCGGTGGCGGTTACCGGGTCGTGCCCGCCACCGGAGGGTGATGGGTGGTTGAATGGTGGGTTTTTTGGGCTGTCATGGTGAAGCTTGTGTACTTTTTCCGGGTGTGTCTCCGCTAGAAACGACGACGCACAGCAACCCATGACTATCGCTTTAGTGTGTGTCTCAGACTTTGTCCTTCAGACGTCAAGATGAACCATTTGTAGAGAGAGAAAGTAGAGAGAGAAGAAAAGGGAGTCGTGAAGTTTATGTCCTCCCTTTTGTTGTTGTTCAGTTGTTTCAATTTCTCTCTCTCACACATACAGATGCAGTGATCAATCTTACCATTACAGTGGCAAATGGGTTGCTATATATGCAAAGGGGTATTCTTGTCTTCAAAGGTCTTTCAAACTGTTTCAAGCATTTTCACAAATAGTTTGGTCCGGTTTAGTGTCTGATAAATAAAGGATGATTATGTTGATTATGTACTAATAATAATCCACTCTCTTAAATGCCAATGTGTTAAAGAAGAGCATCTTGGGTTTTGGTTATAATAATCGGACACGTGGCAGATTTTGGAGGGTTGATGAGTTTGAGAACTGTTTTGTTTTTAATGAAATTGATGATTTGTTAATGTCCGAAAACAATAAATTGATGATTTGTGTGTGGAAAATAATAGTGTATTAGATTATATTCTAGGGTTGAGGTTTTCATTGGATACCAAAATGGTGTTTATTATAGGTATCTTTCTTTACACCTAATAGTGTTTGTATATGGAAACCAAATGAAGGCATATATTCGCTGGACACATGTCCCCTAGTCGTAGCATTAATATCGCAAATTATCTCAAAACTCATTCAAATTGATGAATAAATGCATCTTCTTTGAAGGATGATCATTTGTTCATTGGCTATTTTATAAATAAATTAAGTTATATTTTATCCATCTCATTTTTATTTATTTTTTTTATTATATTAGTAATAATAACCTCACTATAGGTCGACACAATATTATCTATAATTCAATATTATCTATAATTTACGGATTTTAAAAGTGAAATTGTACACATGTATCTTGCCCAACTTCCAGCTAGGTTAGGCTATGATACCGTTAATAACAACCCTCACTCTAGCCAAACAAAATATTATCTATTTTTATCTCCCAAGGGTCACCCATTCTAGTATTATTCCCATTCTAGTATTATTCCAGGTTAAGTACGCTTAACTTCGAAGTTCTGGTGGGTTCATAGTCATCACGACTTTTAAACACATCGTGTCATAAAGGATATTGTTGAATCTACATATAATATTTATCCTATCTACCCAGACGATGTGGGATTATGTACCTGTAACTCGTCTAGTATGGTAACCTACTAAAACCACCTGTACACGCCACACACAACCGTTCACAAGGTCATCACTTTAGTAGTGAATGAATTATCAAATTTTTTCTTAATGGGTCCACAATAATATGATGGTTTACTTTTTATAAATTCAAATGCAATAAGGTTAAGTACATTGAATTTTTAAATGGAACACTTATTTTGTCCTTTCCATTTTGTGTTGTCAATCTTCAAAAATAAAGTGAATGTGTTATTTTCATAATTATCCTTTAAAATGATAAAAATCTCCCAAAGTGATGCTATAAATATTTGAACTTGAGAAGTCATCTAAGCTAATTTTATAAATATTTTCATTTGTAAATCTCATGTTTGAACTCTACCGTCTGTTTTTAGCTCCCAGGGGTAACCCATCTCTATAATTGCTTTTCGATAATTCTACTATGATTTCACCAAGGTTCAGTTTAGGATTCATGTGTTGAGAATTTTAGTGTGTATATATATATACCCCTAGCATTGTGGTTGTAGGTACTAGGTATAAATTATTCATAAGGATAGTTTTGTTCAATTTATTAATTTGTAAAGTTAAAAAGGTCAACTAAATTATTAAAAGTAATTTAGTCAATTTTTTTATGTCAGTTGGCTTGAAGGGTATCTTTGTTCACTTTTCAATCTTCAAAAGGTATCATTGTCCAAAAATCAATTAAGTTTTATGTGTATATTCTTTTGTCAAACTTTAGGAATGTCGCGTATTTTACTCATATTCTAATTTGTAAAGCTCGTGTTTGAAGTCTACTGTGTGTGTACACAAACTAATGAATTTAGTAATATAATTAAATAAATAATTGGTAATAGAATAATAGAAGAGATAAAAGAGAATTTATGAAATAAAAATTGACCGGGAGAGTCCGTCCAATCAAACTTTTGATCTGACCAACAAAGACAGACAAATTGTTGGAACTCCTTGTAGAAAAACAAACCCCAACCTCATTCAAGGTACGTGCATCAGCATGACCCTTACGCGGTTTATCCCAACCTCAACGACTGAAATGATGATGAAGTTCCCACAATTGCTTAAACATATTGTCAGCATGTTTCTTTCTTGTTAATCCTCTCTTACCATATATGCTAAACTAGGAAGCAATTAAATGGTTGTCCACAACAAAAGTTTTGTGAAACCATTCTTCAAAGATTTTACCTATGATGATGATATGTCAAAATAATAAACTAAATTTTAAAATTTTATTATATGAGCAATGTCAAAGGCCTAGACAAATTTTATATAAATAAAAAATGATGTCATTGTGATATTACCATGATGTTAATCCTCACTCGAATAAATTAGGCAGATTTGTCCGATTTAAAAATAACCCAAAAGGGACCTCAATCATTTTTGTTAAGGGAAAAAAAAAATTAAAAAAAAAAAAAAATCTACTTGAAGTGTACATGCTATTATGGAAGTTATAGAGTATGAGCAAAATAATTAGTGTATTCACCATCTAGGTGACACATATGGATGTACACCAACCAAAGAAGTTGCATGGTCTTCTATCAATCTAAACTATGCCTTTCATGGTGGCATATGTGCACTCTCAGTGAACACACCCTCTCAACTGTTTAATTCATAAACTTCTTTCAAATCTTGATGCTCTCTCTCCTCACTTTACCTCCATGATATCATGATGCCTTTTCATTTGTATATTTGTTGCCTTTAGAAGGCCCTACTCGGTATCTTAAAATTGGATTCAGAAAAAATTCAGTATAAATTTTGAACTGAATTTAACCTAATACGTTGATTCAATACTCTCAAATATATCAAAATTTGATATATCATGTTAAAAGTGAATATTAAACACTAGTGAAAAATGCACATGGTTCGGTTTGATTTAATTTAGGAATAATAATTTAAGCCTAAACTTATTAAACCACCCAAATTCGTCCATTAAAATTAAATTATCTAGACACTCAAATTTAAATGAGTGTGTAACAATGAATAAAAAGTAAGTACACATATAATTCAATGGTCAATGATGAGTTAAGAGTGAGAATACCCATCTTAACCTACTCAAACAAAATCCTCTTTTCTTTCTCCTCCTTTTTGCCTTTTTCCTTCTCTTTTATCTTTTTCATTTTTTTTTCTCCGTCCTCCCCTTTTTTTTTCTCTCTCTCTTCCCTCTCCTCCCTGCTTCTTTTATTTTCGTTTTTTCCCTGCTTTCTCTCACCTCGCTGCTTCTTTTCTTTTTCTTTTTTTCTTTTTTTTTTTTGGTGATCTCTCTCTCTCTCTCTTCCTTCAAATTTTGTTATGACCAACAATTAATTAAAATTCTTGCTCAAAATTCCTTTTTTAAAATATATGTAATTAATATTGTTGAGTAAGTTGCATAGTGATTTTTTTCAAAATAAATTAAAAAAATTAATTTTAACTCCTGAAATAAAAAAATTAATTAATATTGTTGATTAAGTTGTATGGTGACTTTTCCTGAAGGGAAAAAAAAATTTAATGCTTGAAATCAACAAATTAATGTAAGAACAAATTATTATTATTATTTTTTTCTAGCCATGGATGGTAGGAAAGTAAAAAAATTGCAAAGGTAATAAAAAAATACTTAAATAAAAAAGGTTGGAATGAGTTAACCTGTTTTAACCAGTCCATTTGAACCCTAATCCATTTATGATCCACTATTAGTGGGTTGAAAATGGATTACTGACCCATTCATACTTAACCCATTCCAAGGCCGCCTAAAACTCGCCCAAACCCACTCAATTACCACCCCTAATTTAATTTAATAAAGCAACTCAGTCTTAATGTTATGTAAAAATTAAAATTAAATTGAGCCAATTGAACTCCATAAACTGAATCAATGCGAACCGTATAAGAACAGTTTAAACGATTGGGTTTTACAAATTGAACTTAATTAGCTAAAAATGACATTTAATAATAACCAATTTAGCCTAAATCAAGCATTAATTTATTAATCTTTTATTACTCAGATAAATTTTCCTAGAGTACTTTCTCTCGAGTATATATCTAGTTCTTTTGGCTTCAAAGTAACATAGTTACAATGCCATAAAGAACAAGAATACAAATTTATTGATATATTTATGTGAACAAGAACTAATAAAATTGTTTACTTGCCAATCAAATAATATATATAACCGAATTGATTCAACTTGCTTGACTTCTAAACCAATCTTAATCATTCCATTATTTTTGAAATCAAAATCAAACTGTTGAGCCACCGAATCAAACCAGACCAAAACGTATAGTTCGACTTGTTACAGATCAATTTGATAGTTTGAACAGATTCATGTGCACCCTTAGCTGTAGTTTCAAACATACAAGATCCAAAGTCATTCAGCTTCAACAACCGATATTGCCGACTAAAATGCTGCTATGCTGTGATGGGCTAAATATAATAATATATGTCGTTCATCTAGCCACTGATCATGCCAATTTTTTTTTTTTAAAAAAGCCCTATAGTTTTAGTAGAATTTGAGGTTTCCTATTCTTGTTTTCAATAGAGTATTGCTATTTATTATCTTATAGGTATAGTGTAACAAAGGTCATTTGTCTCATATCGGAATCGGATAAGAAAGTGATTGGGTATAAATGGGTGGGTATGCAGAACTACCCAATAGTTCGAGATTTTGGATAAATGGGTAAACGTCCACCCGTTACAGTTAGTATTAGAACCAGACCCAATCCTTGATCCGGTATCACGCCAAGCGCCAGGCCTGGAAGGAGTCCAGGTTAGCACCCCGGGTAGGCAGGGTGGCCCGTACCGCAACGAGGGCGTTGCGAGTTTGAGTGGGGGAGAATATAACTACGGTCATTTGTTCCAATATCGGAATCGAATGGGAGAGTGATTAAAGAAAATTGTAGATATATATCATTATACCAGGGTACAAGCTACCAATGAACACTGAATCCAAACAACACTTTTGTCAAGTTTAGTGCACAAGCGAACAATAATGTCAGCAAAATACATCAAAACTTGTCCTCTAACCGTCTTGATCAGGCTCTTTTTTCTTTCTTTTTTTTCCTTTTTTTATTTTTATTTTTATTTTTCTTGGCAAATGTCTTGATCAGTTGACGAGCTAGACTATGACACATGCACCACAATGTTTTCACAAAAAGTCAAAAAAGAAAAAAAAGAAAAAGGAAGCCGGAACAAAGTTCCTCGTTTCACATTATTTCGGGTTTTCCTTATACACCAATCAACTCAACTCATCAGTCAGGTGGCATTATTTGTTTCAAAAGGCAGCAACAATCATTCACCTCAATCTAGGCACTCAATTCAATCCTCCATATTTAATGTTTGGTCACATAAAAATTGAGAGAACTTTGATCTAAATTTTCTCCTAAAACACTAATTCCACGTAACCGGATATAACAAAAAAAATAAATAAATATAATTTGAAATCTCACTGACAATGACAACCACACCCCCCTAACCATTTTGGGTGTTTTCTATCCGTCAGTAACAAACAATAGGGATCTCTGTACAAATAACTGACATTAAATCAATAAATAACTAAAATAAGTGCATTTTCTATCCTCCTATTATACATCATCATCTGGTATTTGGGTGTTTCCATGACTTGCGTCACTAAACAGCCAATAAGCATTAACTCGAACTTATCTACTTTCCTAATGCAAAATTGAAGTTTAGTCTGCAAATTGGCTGTAGGCGCCTGCCTGTCTTCATGGATGCATGCCCGCCAACCACTTTCCTTTCTCAGCTTTTGTTCCCAAGGAGAAGATTCAAAACGAGTCCACTCAAACTGCAAAAAGTTTGCGACACTATCTAACACAAGCAAAAGCAGCAGCAGCAGCTCATGGAGTATAATACTGATGGGCAAATGCAGATTCAGCAGCCATCAACCCGACTTGCCCACCTACAACTTCTGAATCCTCATCATCAGCCAATGCAATAGCTTTCGAATCCCCATCACCAGTCAACAGCTTTTAGATCCACGTCTATACCATCAACGGGATGGGATGACTGGGTCGAAATGCAAAACAACTGATATATTGCCCCGGAAAGCACCATCTCTTCTCAACATTGGCAATACCTGCTCCCAGAACAGTAAGCCAAATATAGCCTGATGTTGAGTTGAAACCACCATTAACTTAAAGCCCAACTTCCCAACACCAAAACTAGCACAATCAGGCTTCCATTGCCAAGCCACGGCATAAAGCAGTGGATAACTCCATTCAGAAGTCTCGAGTTTCAAGTAGTTTTTCAACAGAACTGCAAGTTGAACATAATTAACCAAAACATGCACTCAAAAGAGATGATGCTGGTTAAGCACACCATGCAGCCCTCTATGAGGCTTTCTAATGCCCTCCAGCAAGTCCATCCTCTTCAATACGTTGCAACAGATCCTCATAAACCTTCAAGGAGTTAGCTGTAAACCTCTCCATTGCCCCAAAAATAAGTTGCAGACTCACCTGTATACTATTGCTTGTGTCACTCTGATACACAACTTGTCCGGTTACTGAGAGACCACTGTCAACCCCAGAGACCAGAACAATCTTTTTGTCCAACGCCTGGATCTCCTGATGTATTTTCTGGTCCTGTCTCTCCAAGTGCTTAACTTGCCTCTCCGTATCCTTGTTTATTGTCATCCTATGGCGCATTTCTTGTTTATCCCGCTCCCATAGCTGAAGTACACTCGAGGCAAAATTTCGCATAGAATCCACAACTTCTTTTTCAGAGATACTCTCCAATGCTTGCGACCACTGATTACATATCACAAACACAGGGGGTGCACCTATCCTACCAGGAGAGAAGGGAGCAATTCCATCATCTGTATCTTCGGGTTCATACAGAAGACATTTCAGAAGCCAGTTATTCAACGCTTTGACATAACCTTTCTGGGCACCAACCCAACTAGAGAATCTTAAAGTCCAGTTAAGAAGCTCATGTTCAAGCTGCAATGTGGCTTCCAGACGAGCATCACTAAAGTGTTTGCCAGATGCAATGCTATCTAATCTTTTAGCTTCTCCAATAGCTTCACACTGACTATGATGGCACTCAAGCATAGACTTCCACATCTTGGTTAACCTGAACAAAATCCAGATCAGCCGCCATCAGAAAAATCTAAAGCATATAAATTTAAAATCCGTGCACAAAGAAAAATGTTATTGAGATATTAATCAGTATGCCAGGAAAAAGTACCAACTGGTGTAAAAAACTGGGAAAAGCAAATAAAAAATGTTCCATAAATGTTCTTCATTTTATCCTATTTCAAGGAATCAGAGCAATGGGCAACCTGTACAGCATGCTCACCTTGTTCCTCGTCCCCTCTCATTTTTCCACAAGAAGATGGTTTAGATGTTAATTTGTTAACAGAGAAAACAAAGACATACAAGCATACACAAAAATATAACCACCCTGAAAGTGGGAGCTTAAAACTTAAACTAGTAACTAATGAGCCCATAGATGTTCTCACACATTCACATACGTTAACATAAATACCTTCATTGAAGGCAACCACACAGTAAAAACGAGTAACCCAAATAATGAATTAATAAAGAATAAATAAAATAGACTTCACAGGGTAAGCTTCACTTTTGTGGTTGTTCTCATGCATATCCAAGTAATTGTGGTTCTTGAAAGAGATGCATTTAATAGACAGATGAAATCACCAATACACAATATAAGATTTTCCTTCTTCAATCAAGGACAGGAATGCCAACATAAAAGAAAATTTAATTGATGTGGTTTCTCTATGATGATCACAGACTTGAACAAACAGTTCCATGAATAAAAAGAGGCACCCTATCAATCATTTTGTAAATAAAATTAATCATGCCAATCCAGCTGCAATTTAACTACTATCTTGAATATTAAGTTATTAACTGGTCCCTAAATGGAACAAAGAGCTCAGTGGCCAGAAACAGCAACCATGCTATAATTGACATGCCTTGTGGAGGTTTCCACGACCTTCAAGCACATCCTGCTTATTTACCAACAAAAACAGAGACTAAACATGATTTTTTTTTTTTTTTAAATAAGTAAATAAATAAATAACAGAGACTAAACATGATCAACATAGCAAGCAACAAATTCAGTGAATAGAGATTTGGATTTTGCTACTATCTTTCCTTTTCCTTTTCCTCCTCCTGGGTACAAGGGAAGAGTAGGCAATACAAGAAGAATGGGGCCAATAACACAAGTCAAAACTACACTTTTTACCTTCAATTCCATGCAAAAAAACATAGAGAATAATAATACGGGTTCATTGAAATCAAAGTCATATCACACGATATACTGTATAAATATGAAGGGAGAGGGAAAAAAAAGGTGTGAACATCGTGAGTAACCCTACTGCTAACCATGCACTTAACCAGATAAAAAATCAAGGATCGTGGGGGCCAAATCCTGCAAGGCCCTTAAAGGCACGTGGATTGGCAGGCCCAGATGTAGAATTGAGGAAATGAAACACAAAAAGAAAAAGAAAATAACAAATAAATAAAAAATGATCATCACTAACTAAATAAATAAGTAATAAATAATGATCATCAATAAGGTGGCCCCCTTTGATGGCACAAATACCTGAAAATAGGCATGAAATAATAATCCATGTAACATATTATAAGATTTACGGGTTTGTTCTTGTCAGTGAAATTTCATAAAGCTTATTATTGGACCTCAGAGAAGAAATAAGAACAAACACAAAAAAAACAATTGAATTAAAAGTTCTCTTCCCCCACCATCCTAATGCCAAACCTTAACTCAATAACCTCATGTTCTATCTTGTTTCTTCTCCTCATAGGCTCATATGTCCTCCTTCGTTTTTTGGATTCACTCTTTTAATGACCAAAAATGCAAAGAAATTTCATAAAGCTTATTATTGGACCTTAGAGAAGAAATAAGAACAAACACAAAAAAAACAATTGAATTAAAAGATCTCTTCCCCCACCATCCTAATACTAACCTTAACTCAATAACCTCATGTTATATCTTGTTTCTTCTCCTCATAGGCTCATATGTCCTCCTTCGTTTTTTGGATGCACTCTTTTAATGACCAAAAATGCAAACAAAAGTAGAACTCAATAACCTCTAGTTCTATCCAATTTCTTCTCCTCATAGGCTGGATTCACTCTTTTAATGACCAAAAATGCAAAAAAAAAAATAGAGCTCACAGATACAAGAGAAGAAAACTATTTACTATTCCCCTAAAAAAACAAATGGTAAGGCTAAAAATTGTATCCCTTGAGGCTTGGAAAAAGGGCAAGGGCAAATGAAAGAGGCTCCCGCCATCACGGGATCTGGGGAGGTGAGATGTACGCAACCTTACCTCCACATGCGGAGAGACTGTTTCCTTGTTTCGAACACGTGACCCCCAGGTCACAATGGAACAACCTCACAGTTGCACCAAGGCTCGCCCTCCTTGAGGCAAGGAAAATCATTCAGAAAACCCAACTCCATGTAAGTGATTATTTTCAGACTTAGGAGTAACATTATGCAGGAATAAAGAAAGTACAAAAGAGAAAATAATAAGCTGAGAAGAGCTAATGCAAAACTCACAGAATTTACATACCCTTGAATGAATTCATTTAGTTGCGGCCACAACTCTTCATCCCTCAATTTATTTATCTTCACAGAGATTTTATCAACAACCTGGATCGCAATTCTTATTTTTGTGGAAAGACTCCTGACCAAAGTTCTTGTGGTGTCAACTTTGTGAGCCTCAGCACCCTTTTCATCTAAACGCTTTAACCTTCGGGACTTCCTCTCATGGAGTACCCTCATTTTTTCCTCAACCTATAAAGAGCATAAACATTGAAAAAAACTCAATGAGGAGCAAAATATAGAGAATAGTAGAAATATGAAACTCATCCAAAACAGCAGTATGCTTTCAGGTTACATCCAACATCCATGCTAATTAGTGAATTGCACATCAAATATATACAAATATGTAAGAGCTATAAACCTACTTAAACACCTAGGAAAACAAATGATGGAAATTCAGTTACCCTATGATAGTGTGTGTATAGTTAAATACAGCCCTATATATATAGGGAAAGTAAGAAAGTGTTGTTCCCAACCCCAAAACATTCGAGAACTTGCGGTAAGGCTTTAGCGGAATGAGTTGATCGAAAAGATAATGCATGCAATAAAAGCCACTACTCTGGGATTATGGGCATATGGGGCAACCATTGAGGGATAAACAACTTATTAAATAGAGAATAGGAGTAGGTAAGAAAAGAAATGTTCAAGAAGCCAGATTGGTAAGTGAAGCTCAAAGAGAAATAGGAATTTAACATGTTTCTGTATCCACGGAGTTCAAAAATTGTGCCTCCTTTATCATTCTTAAAAGAAAAAAAGTGTCTGTGAGATCAGTCTGGAAACAGAACACATATCATCTCCAGTACCAAAAAACTCAAAACGTACAAATGCAAATTGACATGTGTTCAGTTGTATGTATCAGAGAAATGTATTGTACAATAACAAGCTATGTAACATGGTCTCTTTACAAAATATAGCCTAATGTACTTGTGTCGGACATGAAACACTTGGACATGGATATATGATATTTATTTGACACAAAGTTGGACATGCATTTACAATATTTCAAGTTTATTGCATAATTATACATAAAACTCTCTTAATATATTCCTTTCGTCCACTTTATTACTTTAAGATGATTGAAAACATCATTTTATCCTAGAAAATAAATTTAACAAATTAAATAATACAAATATTTAGCCGTGCCTCCATGTCTTTGAGTTTTAAGATTTATAAATCTGATGCTTAGACACAGATCTGAACCGACACAAGTACCCGAGTCCATGTAAGAGAGATAACAAGTCCATAGACATAGAAACTTTCAAGTGCTAGCAAAAGTGCATCAGATGGATCATATACATACATGCAGAAGAGCGCGCATGCATCTATGAACGTACATTCATGTTTAAATTATCCATGAAATTCACAATAGTTAAACATTTCTTTTTTTGGTAAGTTTTAGTTTGTAGGTCAATCCCAATACGAACTAAAGCCCATACCCACCGCACCACTTGGTTATGTAAGTTCTATCTGGATGGCTGTTCGTCAGCAAAAACATTTCACAAGAAAAGAGTTCAGCAAATATGAAATTAACTACAGAAATCAACAGCATACCTTAACCTCCTCATATAGTTTCTTCTCCCAAAGGTAGAGCTTCTGTAAGGTAGAAGAAAGATTCCCAGACTTCATCCCCACATCTTCGCCAATATCCAAGTACGCAGGATCAGCCTTCTCAATTGAGGATGCGGACTCAGCAGTTTTAGAAGTAGAAGCCTGTGAGGTTACTACCGACATTGAAGGAGTAACTGCATGCAACATCTTGGACGACACTGCTCCAAAGAACCACAAAAACAAATGTTAGGGCACAAATCCCGATTCAATCAAACAGATCATTTTAAGTACAGTCTCAATGTGCACAAATAAATCAAGAGAAAGTTCAGTGATCCTTGTGTAGAAGTTTAAAGATATCAATTTGACCACCAAAAAAAGGATATGTCCGTAACTTTTTGTAAATCAACCAAACTGACGACCATAAAGACTACAGAAGGTGTTCAAAAATTAAACTTCTTGCAAGGAGCCTTATAAACCTCAGAAAATAAATTACAGAAAAATACAATCCATTACATTGATATGAGGCGTCCTATTATTCTCCGAAAAAAGGTATGGCATCTCTTATTCAATTTCATTTTTCTTTTTGTCCTTTTTTTGGCACAAAAGAAACATTTTACAATATAATAGTAACTTTAAATAATATATATTATCTAAAAATATTAAACCTTCAAGAGAGTAGTTGATCTGGTTTAACAAGTTGAACCAATTGCAAACTCATGTGTCACATGAAAGAGAGATTAATCAGACATGAATTATACAAAAGATCCAAATGAAAAAATGTTATTGAAGCATCAATTAAGTTATAAATGATTTGGTCCTGCTGGGGCTAGCCTATATCGCTGAATACACTATGCAATCATTTGTGATGACAGAATCCAATCATGGTTGAATCAATATATCCTAACCTAGACTTCAGCATTTTAACATTACAGAGGGGGACAAAAAAGGTTGGGCAGTGAACATGTCAAGATGACTTTTTGATATTATTCTTGCAAGCATTCGCATCATGTATGAAATAACCAAGCTGACAGTCCACAAAGACAATTAATTGCTCAAAAAGAAGAAAAGGTGTCAAAAAATCGAACTTCTTGCAAGAAGTACGATTCTCAAAAGATCAATTACAGAGGAATACAATCCTTTACCTTGATATGAGGCATTTTTACGGCGATGTGTATGTGGATATTTTCCGGCCTCAAGCATCTTGGAAAGGCCCTCCCCTGACGCCGAAGCTCCCTCAAACCCGACCTTAATTTCCCTTACAACTTCGGAGTCACCCCTTAAACGCCCTCCAGCCTTAAAAGCAGGCACATTGCCCCGATCCCCGGACTTCTCCTCATTATCGACAACTTTTTTGTCCACTACGTGCACCTCATACTCTGCACCGTGGTTCTCCATTGATACGCTCGGCCTCGTGTGGTAAAACGCCTCAGAATCATTCACCTTCCCGTCGTCGTCTACCACAGCCTTTGCATAATTTTTACCACCACCACCACCATCCATGAACTTGTGATCTCCGTCTACCTCCTTAACAACTTCTTGCTGGTAATCCTCATCTTCCAAATCGGGGATTCCCTCCTCCTCTCTCACCTCCCTGGAGTCCCTACTGGGCGTATACGGAGGATAATACTTCTCATAAGTCTCGAAAGGGTTCAAAAAATCCCAAGCTGAGCTCGATGGCGGCGAGGGTGGAGGCGGAGGTGTTTTCGAAGACGAAGCCGACGACGAAGTCATAGCACCAACCGGAGGCAGCTGCTGCGACGAGGAACCATAAGGTGGCGATGAACCAAAGAAACCATTCATACCACCGCCGCCGGCATAACCATTCACACCACCACCATAATTCGACGTGTCGTAATATGAGTAACCACTAGGGGTTTGATTCGAGTAAGGATAAGGGTAGTACGAAGAAGAAGATTCGCCCATTTGCACAGTCTCCGTACTCATCGGCCGTTGCTCGTACGACACCGATTGTGTCGCTTTATTCTTCATATAATTCATGTTCATAAATCCACCTGAATATGAACCACCTGGATACGATCCACCTGGATACGAACCTAGGGTTTCATGATCCGCATAATTCAACTGACCATAAGGATGCTTCATAGGCGAAGAAGAATCATCCAGATGGTGATGCAGAGAGTCGGAACCGGAATCATCATCGTCGTCAGAACCGGAGTGGAAGTGCAGATGCGAACCGGAGCTAGAGTGAGAGTGATGAATAGCGGCCTTGGGCGAACCGGACGGTTCGGGATCCCCTTTCCGCTTAGTCGGAAGATTGAGAACTGGCGAAGGCAGATCGGCGGTAGAATTGTCGAGATCTCGATCGAAAAATTTGTGCAGAGAGAGGCCAACATCATTGAGCGAGTGTATATAGGCGACGTGAGCTTCGGCGAGTATGTAACGCTGCTGAATCGCTTGGTCGAGGAATTCGCACCGCTGACGGCAGAGCACCACCGCCGGAAGGTCGTCTAGCTTAGACGTCGCACAACCCATTTAGATAGCCAATGAAGTGATGAAAAGAAACTAAAGAAAATTATCAAGAAATCAACAAAGACATGGCCGTGGATTTAGGGTTTGGAGGGGGAGGAAGGACAGAGGAGGAATCTCGCCAGCGCGGAGTCTGTCGTCGGCTTGTAGCAGAGAGAGAGAAAATGTATAGAGAGAAAGCTGCAGTGTGTACTTTTTGAGGTCACGCTCTTTTTTTAAACTAATAAAAGGGAGGATTATACTGAACTTGGTAATGGTTAGTTAGCCACACGACGTCGCTTCCAACGTATTCTATATTTTTTGGGGGTGAAGTTTCTAGAGAGAGAAAGAGTGGGTTTCTTGAGAGAGAAAGAGCGGTGTTTGTTGTTGACGGGGGACTTTGACGGCTATTGACGGCATGACGTTTCTTCAGTTTTTTGAGACGGTCGCCACGTTGATATTCTGAAAATACCCTTCTTGTTCGTTAAAGTTACATAACAACCATCTTCGGCTTTTCGTAGGTAAATAATATCATATGAAGTCTTCTTTTGGAAACCGCGTTGGTTTTTAACTTTTTATGTATTTTTTTTCAAATATAACTTATAGACTCAAGTGTTTAGAAGTTTTGCACAATTTGGATTTTGGTTGCTTTGTGTTGCTATCAGTATGTTTGACAGTTGACAATTGAATTGATTATATCAGTAGGTGTTTTTTTTTTCGTAATTAATTATATTAGTAGGTTACTGGTGGATTTCTTAAGAATCCGTTTTTTATATTAATTTTATTTAAGTAAAAAATAAATATGAGTATTAGGCTCTAATTAAATAGGGCAACATTTATTTCATTTCTCAAAAAAGAAAATTGATGGTTCCATTACAAATTAGAAAATATGAATAGTTGAATTTATATATATATATATATAAAGAAGAGACGGAAAAGAAAGCCTAACCAGCTAGTATTTTGTAGGAAGAGATGGAAAAGAAAAGTAGCAAATGGTCTTTTCCACGTTTGGAAGAGGAAAAGAAAGGGATAAGAGACTTCCTCCCGACTCACCGTATCTCCCGTCATTATATTTATTATTGGTTCCTCAATTAACCCCTGAATAATTATAGTTCCAGGTAAAACAAAAATTTACAGGGTTTTACTCATTAGTCAATCCAAACACCTCCCAATCACTGCATGAAAAGTGTATGATCTCCTTTTTTTCATGAAACATGGATCCTGTATGATAACGTTAAGAGACCCCACAATCACTCATGAGAGTAACGGAAGATTTGGTGACCACTGTTATATTATTAGCTCACCATTACAAAATCAATAAAGCAAAACCTACAAATTAAATGAGTAAAATCAATTAGATAGTTAAATTATGAGTTACTACTACTGTTGTGTTGGAGGTGACTACCAAAAAAAACGATGACAGTAAAGTTAGCATCTCATGCATGACATTAAGGTGTAAGAATGGCAGATATATAAAAGGTGAAAGCAAGATGGGGACCATTCCGTAAACAATTTGAGTATTTATGGTTTTGGACCGTTTGGGAGATCAATTTGTGAGCGTGTGTAAGAATCCAGAACTACTTTGCAGACCAAATAAATAGAGAACTCATTCTGTCCAGGGTAATGTGTATGTACATCTGTAACCTCTCGTATCATTTATATATGTTTCCAAAAATTGTCAAAAATTATGTTTGGAACTGGAATCGGAAGAATTTATAAGGACAATAATAATATATTGTTAATTTCTTAAAACTCAAGTACAATGACATATTTTCTTGATCGTGAGTGACTTTGTATGTATTTGTCTTAGTAATTTTTTTGAGATTATGTTGTATGGATAACTAGGAGGGACCCATTGATTATGAACACCCAACAACAAAAAAAATAAAAAATATAAAGAGTAATAGTATTAACCTCATTTACTGGAAATAAAAAAAAATAAAAAAAAAAGATTTTATTTAACCTCTTTCATGTTTGAATAATTGAAGAAGAAAAATAAGTTGTGATATCCCTTTTATTAGGATTAAAAAGCACCGATTAATTATTAAAATTGTGTCATGTTACTTAAAATTTACGAATATAATTGAATTATTATACAACACCTAACTTTGTCCTCTTTTCATTCTAAATTGCTCACTTTGAAAGGACAGATAAAATACAAAATACTATTTAAAGGATGAGTCTATATCTCATTTTCTATTTCAATCTACATTTTTCTATATCAATTAAAACAAATATAAGATAAACAATTCCTCCTTTTTTTAAGTATTTTCTTTCTTCTTTCTCAAAATCCTTCATAGTTCAAAATTGAATTATTATTCAATACCCAAGGGACGCTTGATTTGTAATTATGAAAACAATTTTTTGTTCTCAAAAAACTAAAAAACTAGAAACAATACAAAAATTTTTGCTTGATTCAGTTTTTAGAAAACTCAATTATAAAAATACGTATTTTCATATAACTATAAAAGATTATTTTATGAGAACGTTTTATGTTTTCTGTCTTCTGAAGAACGATTTGTCTCCTTTCATTCGAAGTCTCTCAATTTGAAAACAACACTATCTCTCATTTTAAGGTATATAAAATGAGACGTGCTGTGAAAATCAATTTAATTGATACTTTTAATTTTAGCATAGCCCAAAACTGGATTTTTCAAGAATTATTGGATTTAACCGAATGAGTTAGGAATCCAAATAAAAATGAGGTCGAGAAATAAATATGTGTCAATTACATGGGCAAAGTGGTAAAATTATTCGTCCAATAAACTGAAGAGGTCAGCAATTCTAAAGTCACAATCAAACATTGACCACGCCTCTTCTCTTCTCAGTCTTCCACAATAAAGAATGGAGTTACAAACCGTGACCAACTTAGTTTTGTCTTACGCCGCGTACTGTGTGAACGAGTTTCCAAATTACCAAAACAGCCTTGGACACATCTTTCTCCAAATGGCTCTACTCCATGCAATTCAATGTCTTTTTCATTTCTCTTTCTTTGGTAATTACAACATATAATCTTATCGTTTCTGAAAATTACATTTTCATCAAAAAATGTGGAGAGGTTTAAAAAATACCATTTAATGAAGATAAAGCTAAAAAATATATAATTTTAGAGAATATTCTTCTTAAAAATCTAAAATCTTTTTTGTGTTTTAGAATTTTAAAAACCATATCTAGATAATTAAGTAAAAGGGCTCATTATTTCGGAAATAATGAACTAAAAAGGAAAACTACTATTTTCAAAATCGTTATTTCAAGAGATAAAAAATCAAACTTATTCAATTTTTACCGTTGGAATTAGGTTGTTCATAAACTTGAACCCTCACCGGGGCATGATATTGTTGAGTCATGGATTGATTAATATGCTCATGCACGAACAGTCCCAATATGGAATGTTATGTGTTAGTTGGCACTCCAATACATTATTCCTTCTAAAAGTGTTTTGTATTAGTTTATAAATACAGATCATGGTGGTAACTATATATCAATATATGTGGCATTTCTTTTCGTCTGATGATCTGTTAATGAATGGTCCAATCTTTTTATAATCACCCACTTTGATTTCAATTTGTTTGATATGTGATTCATAATCCTCCAACAATGTGAATCACACTCTTTTTATTTTATAATCATCCATGTCGCGGTGTCACCACATTGAATTTGCACCAGTTTAACTTTTACTATCATGAGATTTGTTTGCAAGTGATTACTTTCTTATTTTTTTTAATTATTTTGTGTGAGCTCAGTTTCTGAATCAGACTAATCCGAAACACATGCTCAAAGTTGTAAAGAAAATGCCTCTCAAAAAATAAGAATATTTTTTTTGACTACTCACTTATAATAGGGTTTGAAATATAATAATTTGGCCGTGGATTCATTTCGGTCTAAATTCATGTTGCAATATCAAGTTGAGTTTGACTTAACTAAATATCGTGTTTGTGTGTATATTGGGATAATACTAATTAATTTCATACATGCTTAAATTCGAATCAATCTAGAATATCATATATTTTTCTTCAATTTAATGATTAATGAAATTATAGAGAGATGGTTCGCTATATTATCCGATACGCTATTATTTTTTAAGTATGATATGCGAATCGTATCGATCAGTTTGTACTAACTTTGTCTGAGTTCATTATACCGCGATCGCGACCATAATCGATACTAAGAAACATGAAAGATTGATATAGAGAAGGAATATTGGACGGAGAGTTGTACTCCTGTCAAAGGATGCACCATTTATAGACAACATTCCTCCCTTTTGATATAGGCCGGTGGACTCACTAAACCTCTCAACTTTATTATGCCTACATTAGTCAATTGGAGGGTTGACATTTTGCTAGATTTTGTGCCAAATGGAGGGTTCACATCAAATTCGGATCTAAATTCCATTAAAACCTAATAATCATTTTTTCCCTTACCAAATAAAAAATCTAACATAATATAACATTAATTTACACGTTAAAACCTTATTTTAACGTTTGTACGGAAATGGAATTACATTTGGTTGTCAATTTATGGAATTCAGACTTAATAGTATATTAGTATTATATGTGAAAGATCGGATTCATATTTATGGTCGAATTTGAATAAGAAACTTTACTTCCATATTTGCACCAATCCAACTTTGGTAACTGTACTAACGCCAGACAATAGGTTAGCATCTTTAGTGCCTAGCTTCCATATGCATGTTACTATACTATTTCAAATATACACACACACACACACACATATATATATCACTATTTCACATCTGTTTCTTCTAGAGCCCACGTGCATAAAGGTAAAGAAACAAAAGACCTTTGTATATTCAAGGTTGGTTCAACATAAAGTTAAACCTAGAATTAATTTAATTACTAGTAATTTCATTCTTGCAAGAGAACCCTAGCTAGCTTTCAGATGGCAGTTTATCTACTTTGATCAGTCCATTGCTTTTCTTGTTTCACTCCTCTAATATTTTCACCAAGCTTTTCCAATTTGCGACGATTTGGTAGCTAACAGTTAAATTAAGAGTGTTTCACAATTAAAATCAAGGGTAAAGTACAACCACACCCTCTGAGGCTTGACAAAAAGACATTTTGAGGAAATTTACCTCTTTTTTTAGACAAAGACACCCCTTGAAAGTTCAAAAATGAACAAAAATACCTATTTACATGAGAAATTGACCAAATTACCCTTTGACCCGTTTAGGAGACTTTTTTAACTTTACAATTTAATAAATTGGACCAATCTACCCTCATGAATAATTTATGCATAAAAAAAAAAAAAACTTTATATTGTTCAATATATATATATATTTTAATTTACTTTATAAATGTCCCAACTTCTTAAAAATGGAGACGTTTAAAATGATTTTTTGATCCAATATATATATTTCAAATAAATTATATTTTGTTATTACTTCTTTTATTTTTCTTTTTTATTTTTAAATTAAGATGCTTAATTCTTTCATCTAAAAAAATTAAACCAATCTCTTTTCCTAAAAATTAAAAAATATGGTGCCAGTATAACTTTATGCATCTTAAATTATATATCAAATATTATGCATTTCCCAACATAAAAAGAAAAAAAATAATAATAAAACAAAGGGAAAAAAATAAATAAATAAATAAACAAAGGCATGCATAAAATTATACTATTATACTGGTACCTATTTTCTTTTATGTAAAGAAATACATAATATTTGATATATAATTTAAGAAGTATAAAGTTATACTGGTACCATATTTTTTATTTTTAAGGAAAAAATATTGGTTTAATTTTTTTAGATGAAAGAATTAAGCATTTTAATTTAAAAATAAAAAGAAAAAGAAAAGAAATAAAAACAAAATATAATTTATTTAAAATATATGTATTGAATTAAAAAATCATTTTAGACGTCTATATTTTTAAGAAGTTGGAACATTTATAAAGTAAAAAAAAAATGAACAATATAAAGTTTTTTTTTTTTTACTTTTTTTGTATGCATAAATTATTCACGAGGGTAGATTGATCCAATTTATTAAATTGTAAAGTTAAAAAAGTCTCATAAACGGTCAAAGGGCAATTTGGTCAATTTTTCATGTAAAGGGGGTGTCTTTGTCTATTTTTGAATCTTCAGGGAGTGTTTTGTTCATAAAATAGGTAAATTTTTTCTTAATGTCCTTTTATCAAACCTCATAGGGTGTGGCTGTACTTTACCGTAAAATTAATCAACCAAATTAAATTTTGTTTAGGATGAGAAAGTGAGTGCTTTTTAATTAAAATTATTCGAACTTTCATTTTAATATACAATCAAACTATTTCCTTCACATGAAAAGCAGTCAATACATATAAGCATTGTATGTGTGTATATATCACTTTATATATATATATATATATCTATATATATGCACGTGTCATGTCGAGTGGGTTCCATTTATATATTGGCCGTACCGGTGGATCTAATTATATAAATCTTGTTTTGGTTGATGAAGCACATAATCATCAGTGATGAACAGAAGTTTCTCACATGGTTTTTCTGATTTAGAGATTAAGAATATTCTCTTTCGATGATTTCACTGTAAACACACAGTAAGACTCATACTATGTGTTTTCTATCTGTAAGCCCACAGTGCTAGTGCAACTTAAGCTATAATAGAAGTGTGAATTTGTGAAGGAGTTGTAGAAACTTTTTTTTAACTGACGGTGAATTTGTGAAGGCTGTACTATAGTGGTATTTGCTCATCGTGAAAGGTTGAGGTATGAATCCTCCTCCTTCTGATCTGCGGGATAGTATGATCTCATTTTTTCAAATGTAAATTAAAGTGTTCGAGTTCAGCTAATAATAATATTATAGGAATAGTATATGCCCTTGCTTTGAACCTACGAATTAATTCACTGCTAATCTGGTATGCCAGAGGTTTGGCTTGTATGTGTGTAGGTGTATGTGAGTGTAGGTGGATCTGATCTGAGACTTCCACACAAACGCATAATGCCATGAATGGTATGGTCCCCTCGCAAAAGCATATTTGCCAGAATAACAACAACAAAGAAATGCCATTCTTTGTCTTTTTCACTTTCCTGACAACTTTTAATTTACATTGCTAAAATTATAAACAAAAATAACCATTTAGTGGTCAAAAATATATTTGACTCTCAGTCAACTCTAGAATGATATATTACATCATAACAGATTCTTATTATATATAATTGAAGGTTAGTTTGAATCCATTTCATCATATTAAGGGTACCACTAAGTCCACTGTCAAAATTTGGACAAATGCAACATTGTGACAAAAGCAAGTCACAGGTCATTCCTACTGTAATGTTGACAAGATGAAATAATATTTACAATAACAATTTACACAGTTTAGGGTTTCTAGTTATCATAGCGGCTTAATTGCACACCGTGTGCCATCTAGTACATAAAGTGAGTTAGTTGTTCATAAACAACTCGGACCCAAAGTGTTAAAAACAAAACTTATGAGTCCCCCAATTCACCTGTTTCAAGTATATGCTTTTCTTTGTTGATTTGCTTTTTGGCAAAATTTACAACTTCTAAGAGGAAATGAAGCTAGAAAGTTCGTACAAAAATGAAGCTCCCATAAATTGTCCCACATGATTTTAAACAGGGGTTCCTGAATTATTTCTACAAATCAAGATATTAGGAATCTTTATTTTTTATTTTTTGAATTTAAAAAGGTAAGGAAAAAAAGAGAAGGAAAATGAAAAGAAAAGTCCATTTTCCAAATAGACATTGACTGAACAAAAAAACAGTCTTGTTACTCAGTCAACCTGATCACTGTTTGCATTTAGGATCATGTGGTTAAGATTTAATTCAAAAGAGAGTAGTTTCCCATATAAGGCTGACCATCAAATTGTACAATCATACTCTAGTAATTGAAACTCTCCTCTGAATATATATATATATATAACTCATCTATTGTGACCATAGAACTGTTTTTTGATGGTCACTTTGTACCATGACCCAGAATGTCATGAATGGATGGGTGAGATTCAGCAAACCCAAGTCAAAATACAACCAACGAGAATCAAAATGAGCAGAGCATTTGGCTTTAATGACTCCTCCAAGAGTGCCTCTGTTTCCTGGCTTAGATGGTTTGAAATCCACCCTCACAAAACCACCCTCGTCAGAAGCACTTTGTGGACTGTGTGTGTGTGTGTGTGTGTTTTTTTTTTTTTTTCGTAAAAGCAGGTGCACTCACTTGTCTGGTATTGGCAGCATGATTAACAGAGATCTAGTACAAATAAGGGGGTCCAATGTTGGCTGTGTCCATGTGACTGACTACTAGGTAGACAAACATTTTATATACACTTTGATAACTTCTTTTAAGTAAAAGCTATCTGTTGATGTAAAATAAGTCAGACTGGAGACTACCAATCACTTTCACTTTCTTTCTGTAAATCTGAACTCAACCCCCTCCTTCATGTTCAGGTGTGAGAGCAATTTGACATCAACACCTTGTTGGGGAAAAAATTTAGGTTTTTATTACTTTTGTTTTTAAGCCTCACTATTTAGACCGATTTCATATGACTCACACCATCTCTATTCGACTAAGCTTGTATATATATTTTAAAATAAAATTAATAAAATGTCCCTAAACCCATTAATACACAAAAATACTTTGCGTATGAAGTTTGGTGCAATTGTTCAACCATGTAGTGTTTAATCAGCAACAATTAAATATAGATATATACTCTTTATATATATATATATATATATGAGCACCACATAAATGAAGTCAAAAAGAGACATCAGTGAGAATATTCATGCAATCCTACCAATCTTTATAATAAAAAAAAAGTATTGGTAGTCTATGTGAAGAATCAATCACCCATTGAGAGTCTTCTTTTCTCCAACCGATCAGCTTGTGAGAATTTTAATCATAATGCTCTTATGGGAAGCTGAGAAAGGAGTGGTGAGCACAGTACTAAAGTCACCATTTATATATATATATAATATTGTACTGCTATACACACACAGTAGCTAGGAGGCGTGGAGGATGTGAAGGACGATGATTCCCATATTAGTGCACTGCAGGATGGGTCCTAAATGTCCTTGCTTGGACCCACTATTATCACATAAGTGAACCTTTTATTAAGACCACTGCATATTTGTGGTGGTGCGTTTTTGGCCTTTAATATATATATATGCATTTTAAATATGGTACTTAACTTCTCATGCTCTGATACATGGAATTTTTTTATATATATTATATCTATATATATGGTTCTTTAATTACATGTTTCAAAGTTGGTACACTGCATGTGAATATTATATATATATATTTACAAGTATATGCTAACACTTCAGGCTTCGTACAAGTTGTAGTCTTCCCTATCTTGTTATTTGTGATTGTCATAAAATCAACCTAGTGGGGACGTGGATGCCCACTTAGAAAATATATAAAATTACATTTTACTAAATTATATATATCAGTTGTATTATATTGACACTTCTTTTGATACATATGGTATGATCTGATATTATATATATATATATATATATATATATATATATGATATTAGAAAGATGTTGAGAATGTCAAATATTAACAAAACCCAAAGACCAAAAAATAATATAATGTAATTAAAAAGAGAATGCAAAGCATACTTTCCGTCTTGTTCTCGTAGAGATTGCATGGCACCACCCAAGGGTATTTTCTAATTCGTTTAGGTAATCAATGGTAACACATTTTTTACGTGATTATCTTTCAATAGAAGATTGTTTCACAAATTTATTGAAGGTAAAAGTAGTAGTTTTTTATTTATTTGTTGGGGGTATCATACAATATAAAGCTAATTAAAAAAAAGTACGAGGGTGTCAAAGTGAGCCGAGCTCGAGCAAACTTGAGCTTGGCTCATTCGTTTGTGGGTTAAATTTGAGCTCAACTCGGAATCGTGATGAACTCAAAGGTTAAGCATAGACTCGTCTCGTTATTATTTTGAAAAGGTCGAATTCGGTTCGTTTAAATAAAAAAATTCATTTGGACTCAATTTTAACTTGTGTTCAAGATCGTTTGGCTTGTTCATGAACATAAATGATCGATTAATGTTCATGAACATGTCATGAACTTATACAAAGCTTATGTTTATGAATATGTTTACGAGCCCTATACGAGCCTATGTTCATATGTAAGTCCACACGAACTTATGTTTAAAATCCTACACAAGTCAAGCTCAATTTTGTTCGGGATTGACTCGTTACTAAACTGGCCGAAAAATCATATTCAAGCTCGACTTGTTTGCTTTATGAATGTATTTTTTCAATCTCCCAAAATGAGTCCGTCCTAGATGAGAGGTGAGGGTTCAAAGTTCGGATCCAATATATGTTATAATGGTCAAGTGCATAAAACACCCTCAAAGTATGCTTACAGTGCATATCACATCCCTCATGTGCAAAAAACACCCCTAAAGTTTCAAATTAGTGTAAATAGGTTTTTCTAACAAATTTAAATCCTAAGTTGACTAAATTATTCTTATTAAATTATTTTATAAAATATATAAAAATAAATAATTTTGTAAAATGACGAAAAATGATATTATTGGAGGAGGCTCCTCACGTGCAAAAAACACCTCTAAAGTTTTAATTTGGTGCAAATAGGCCCCTCTGACAAATTTAAACCCTAAATTGACTAAATTATCCTCATTGAACCATTTTATAAAATATATAAAATAAATAATTTTGTAAAATGACTGAAAACGACACTATTGGAATACGTCGGCAATGAACAAGTAAATATAAAAATAGAAAATAAAACTATAAAAGTAAAGAAAAAATAAAAATAAAAAATAAAAAATGAAAATAAAGTGCAAACTAAAGGCCCTGTTTGGCTAGTGCTTTTGTTTCGTATTTTATACTTTTGCTAGTGTACTGTAGCGAAGCAAAAGTACGAAACATGTTTAGTAATATTTGCTATGCTTTTAAATAGTACCGAAGCACTTCCAAAATTAAGGCCAAAATCGGAAGCATCAAAATGATGCTTTTGTTTGCTTCCGCATTGTAACAAAGTACTGTTAATAAATTTTTTATTTTATTTTTCTAAAATAACATTTTTAACTAACCATTCAAATTTTCAAACTTGCAACACTTTTTACCAAACATACTTTCATGTTTTTGCTTATAAAAATCTTGTAACAAATTTACGTTACTAAACAATACCTTTAAATAGTGTTGAACACATTCTAAAAGTAAAAACATTGCTTCTACTTCGGATCAAAACAAAAGCACAAAGTAACTGTGGTTGCCAAACAAATCTAAAAAAAACAAATCTACTCCAAACTCCGAAAACCAGTGCACGCTGATATTGGGATTTTTTTCCTTTTTTTTTTTTGAAAAAAAAATAAAGAAAATAATTTACTAGAAAATAGTAAATTGAAATCTCAACAAATTTAAATCCTTGTTCTATAAATTCTCAAAGTTTCAAAAAAAAAAAAATTAAAAATAAAAAAGGTTTAAAAATATACATTGAGAAAAAAGTATAAAAAAAGGTAATGTACGTGCACATAACACTCCTATACTATGAAATTAGTAACATATATACCCCCTTAGGCATTTTCGAGGCATTTTCGGAAGGGTAAAAGGACAAAACGAGTATTACAATACTAATTTATGTCAGGAGGGATATTTTTGTACAATATGAAAAAATTAGGGGTGTTTTTTGAATACTTTTTTAAATATGAAATAAAAGTATTACCTGAAATATACTTTAAAAATATTTTCTACAGGAATCATGTATTTACTTCACCAAATAAACCCTATGTTATAATCACCCTAGTATAATGATATTGTAATTGATTCATGTGTTCACTGCACCAGAAAAAACCTTTACCAAAAAAATAAAAACACATTACATCTACTTTTACAGTAGAGGATTAAATAAATAAAAAAATTTGAATGTATGAATTTCTTATGCAGAAGATGAAGAAAAAAAGAAAAAAGAAAAATACATACAAACTAGAGGCTTTTATGATGACACATTTCTCTGAGATGTACTAGACTACGCCCACCAACTGGTCTAAATTGTCCCACCTAATGAAGTGTCCAAATTGAAAAAAAAAAAAATTGAAGTGTCCAAAGAACACAATCGAAGAAAAATTGATCCACTAACCTTTACTTTCCTTGTCTTTTTGGACCATGGATTTTAATGATCTACCATTTTTTTCAATATTGAGGTACCATATAAAAAGGAATTTAAACTTATATCCTTCTCTGTCTCTCGCATTCTTTTTTATTTTTTTTCTTTTAATTTAAATTGGTTGAAACTTGAAAGCTTGGTCCCTATCAAGTTTGAAGACATTGGCCCATTATGTTGATTATTTCAAGAAGAAATAAACGTATATATACATATACGTGTATATATATATATATAATGTATAATGTATGTGGTTGTCCAAATAAAGAGGTAATTAAAGAAAAAGAGACCATGTAAAACTACAATGAAAAAGCAATTTTTTTTTTTTTTTTTTTTTTTTTTTTGGCTTCTTTTAAGCAAAAGGGCACCCAAAATTTATGGGCTTGATGTTGGAACAATTTTCAATATTGTCCTTTGTATTTGCATACACTCATGAATCGTTCTCGAGATTTCTGGCTCTGACATTGGACAAAGAAAAGACAATAAATTATACGAATTAACATGATATGAAATCCATGCCTCACATTCTCACTATCATTTCGGAGGGAAACACAAGTGATAAACTTTAAGGAATATGAAGCAGAATGAAAATGACACCCCTTTCTCTGTGTGTTTTGAGTGCGTGTGTGTGTGTGAGAGAGAGAGAGAGAGAGAGAGAGAGAGAGAGAGAGCTAAGATTGATGAATTATTTGGGTCATATTTGGTGAAGTGAAATTACCATATATTTAATCAGCAATTGACGCGTGAAGTGAAATTACCATATATTTAATCAGCAATTGACGCGTTTGGGTTAGAACCTCACGAACTGCATCATTGCTCCAAGCTCAATGATCTACCATATGACTTACCATATTATCTACATCAATAAACAGATGTACCCCATTGGATTTAGATCATTTTTATTTATTTATTTATTTTTTCATTGGATTTAGACCATTTTTATTTATTTATTTATTTTTTAAAATCTTGACAATATTCAACTTTTAACATGTTCATGGATATCTTACGATAAATCATTTCTTTAATTTATCATAATCTAACAAGATATTATGTTAAAATATCTTTTGAGTGATGAATTTTCAAATTTGAGACTTTTAAGGTAAAACAATTGATCAACTTTTAGAATGGGAAGCAGAATGAAAATGACCCCCTCTTTGTCCCCGCGCGCGTGTGAGAGAGAGAGAGTTAAGATTGATGAATTATTAGGGATCGTATTTGGTGGAGTGAAATTACCATATGGTATATTATCTACATAAATAAATAGGCCTCATTGTATTTAGACACATCTTTTATTTTTATTTTATTTGTTTGGGAGATCTGGACAATATTCAACTTTTAATATGTTCATGTATTCGCTATCTTGTAATAAATCATTGCTTTAGTTTATCAGAATCTAATAAGCTATTATGTTAAAATATTTTTTGAGCCATGAATTTTTAAATTCGAGACTTATGTATTATTTTATACGAATTGAATTCATACTTTTATTATTGAACCAAACGACCCATATGATCACATACACATGTATTGTGACTGTGCCTTTACACTGAACAAAGATATAAGCCTTTTGAACAATAAAAATATACCAAACAATTTGCGAATAGTAATTTTTAAAATTATTTATTTAATAAGTTTCGTCTGTGGTGAAAAAAACTTCCTAACATTAGCATTTTAAATTGATTCTAGGCAGATTGGAGTTGTTATCAAACCAAAAAAAGAAAAAAAAAAATTAAAAAAAAAGGTTGATTTGCTCATTATTTCTTTTCTTTTTTAGCTTTAGTTTTATTTTTCCTTCTTTCTTCGAGTCTATAATGTGATTGGTGGGTTAGCTGGGTTTGAGTCGTTCGATGTTTAAATTTCTTATTAGAAATGATTGTGCCAAGTGATGTGTCTCTAAATTGGCTTTTTACAAAAATTGGTCCCATGACACGTCAGATATCACTAATGAATGTCCTTTTGATATATATATATATATGTGTGCCGTGTATGGTCCAACTCCATCTGCCATATTTTCTTCTACTTTACAGAATTTCTGGATTTGGATTTGGTTTGAAGCAATTAGTAAGATAAAAATGATTTCGAATAGATTAGTGGGCTGTCCAATCCAATTTTATTTATTTATTTTATTATTATTTTAAATAAATGTTTGGTGTTTTTGATTGATGAAATCATGAGAAGTGACATCTGACACCTCACACCAGTTGAAAAAAAGTTCTCATTATTTCCTCATATTTCCAACTTGAAATCATTCTGCTCAGTCTCTTCTCGTTGTAGCTAATTTTCTTTTTTTTCTTTTTTTTTTTTTTTGGCTTTTTTGTCAATTTTGTCTTCACTCTTGGAGATAAAGTAAATAGTACTTATGTGGTACCACTATAAATAATTAGTACATGTAACTATACGAAAGAATCACTGAGTCAGTAAGGCAATCAACCATAGGGCCCACCTAGTAATAGCTCACTTCAAAATTTTCACCAATTTAGGGCAGTAAAAGCTTTAAATACCTAGAGCCACCAACCTAATTTGCCACTTTTTTGTGAATCTCTTCTTCCATGGTTAGTCGAAATCACCGTGTGATTGTTATTATTATGACCTATGAAAATATAACGGTTACATAATTCAACAAAGGTCCAATGATATGATATGATATTATATTATGCATAATTGTGTATATTGATGCAGTTCACGTTCTCACGATTCATTGAATTTCGACAGAAATTATTTATTTATAATATTTTGAAAAAAACAGCTAGAATAATAATAATTTTTTTTACAAGGTAAACATATGCATCAGCTTTCATTAAAGGGTCACATTGTTTCTTTCACTTTTTACCTTTATTTTTTTTAATAAATAAATAAATAACTTCTGTCCATCACAGTCAATTACAATGCTTTCAGTCTCTTTAACCTTGGCTAATGCAACAAGCTTTCTTTTTGTCAATGTCAAGTCATTCTCTAACTTCATTTTCCACTTTGCAAGGGAAATGTGGAGCCAAGTAACGCATAGAGCAGCAATAAGATGGTCTTGCCTTGTTAAAGTTGCTCAGTTGTACCCGGTCGTGTGGGGGGTTCGGCCTCAGAGATTAGTTAGTTAGGACAAAGTTTCGGATACTTCGGGTTTTTTTTTAAAAAAAAAAAAAAATTTGTTGCTCGGTTTGATTGTGGCTTCTGAAGTTTTTAGAAAGAGCGAACTTTGCTGAATGTAAAAAACACACACACCAATTTGAGCTAAGGACTCATAATCCATGCGGAAGGTCTGAGCCCAAAGCTATAAGCCCAATACGCATTAATAACTACACAGTTTAATATCTTGCAGTTGTTCAACAAGAAACATTAGAATTGATAAATGGAAAAAAAATTATATATATCGTGATTACAAATATAGAAAATACTAACACATCTTATCTAAAAAAAATTCGAACTTCAACTAAAATCTTTATAACTAATAATGAAAAAAGAAGAAGAAATAATTAAGTACAAAAAATAATAACAAATTCTTTTAGATTTTGAAACAAATAAAATAAAATTTAAAAAGGTAGCACACCATTTTATCATTACATATACCATTGATGGGTAACGGAGATGGGTCAAATCAAATGTAGTACGTTTATTTTCGGACACAAAAACTTGTGAGGCAAAAATATTTTCTGCCAACTATATTTATGATATAAATATCCTTTTGCTTGCTTTTATTATAATGAGAGACATCGAGAAAGTCTAGCTTTTAAATTTTTATATCTATGTTGTCGTAACTTGATTTTACAAGTGACACTCCCACCTATTTATATATAGGACATTCACCTCATTAATTAGCAATATTAGGAGTCGTAAAAAAAAAAAAAAATAGATGCTAACTTACTCTTCACCTAAATATCTACCGCATCTACAAAACTCTACTCCTCTAATATCCTATTCAATCTACTCATTTCTATAAATCTTTCAATATTCTAGAGTCTACATTTTTTCATACAACACTCGTCACGTGTTTTAAAAGTGTCCAAGATGTATATTCAAATTACAAGACACTTACACCGATATTGAACATGTGTCCCACGAACGTGTTGGATATGGTACGTCGCGATACTCTGTGTTCAAAGGTATCAAGCAACCATTAATTTAGAAAAGCTTTACATAGAATTCATTTTTTTGTCAATCTAAACACATACTGCCCAATCAGGCCCTGCACAAAATGGTAACAAAAATTAATGCTCAGCAGCCCAAAAAATAACGTCATAGGACGAGAATACGGGTTTCAGTTTTCAAAACAAGAGAGATGAAACATGACACAATCATCTGCACATATATATATTGTCAGTTACCTCTGACAATAAGAATCATAACCTCTTTGGCAGTAGTATATATAGCATAGTTCTATTACAAACCAGATGAACATTTATATATCCATATATTGTATTATTCTGTATATGTAGCATTCATTTTTGGTCACGTAATTGTTCAGGAAGCTAGCTAGCTGTTGGCTTTCCACTCAGCACTATCTTTTGCATATCAATTAAGTATCCAATTTTCAAGGTATATTTGAAAAGAATTTACTCTTTTTGCCACTTTTTCCCTGTAAAGTAGTGCCATTGTTACAGAGGGAGAATAAACAGAAGATGAAGCAGCTGTAGTCATATATAGATCAACTATATTGGTAAAAAGGATTATAAGTAAAACACATCCAAATACTTCAACTTGGGTGATGAAATTCACCTGCATGCATGAAACCTCACTCGATCATAATCTAATTATGATGTGACTTAGGTGGCCTGAGTACCGAAGAAATCTCAGTGCAATACTTGATGTCCATCGGTCGAAACTCAGGATGCTTGTCGCAGTCACGGTTGTAAAATAACACTTTTTTGGATTTCCATGGCTTTTGCACATTGTATAAGAGCAACTTTTCTTCCCAATCTAAGGTGGAATTAATATGGCGCGCCTACATGCCATAATAAAAGAGACAATAAATGGCATGCAACTACGTACAGAAGGATGTTACATATGCAACATGGGAAACGTCTATAAAGCTCTGTGGCCATACTGAAACGTACCCTAAATTAATTTCTAAGGCTATTCCATGTGCAACAGATGACAAACATGTACAACAAAGGATACTTATAGTTTTACAGGCTCTTCTGGACACCCTGTAGGCTGTAGCACAGGCAATGACTACAGCTACCAACCAATATATATATATATATATATATATGTTACAATTATATCTCAGGCTTGCTTAGCCCTGCCATCTCACAAACACATTCAACACTTGAACTTAATTTAATGCACTGAAATACAAGTACGTATACATGTAGCCATGGACTCACGCACAGTCTTCAACAAAGTCAATAAGTTATTGTCTTATCGATTTATATATATAGACAAGAAATTAAATGCCACTCTGCGACATACACATGCACAAATGTCTTGCAACGGAGGTGTTAGTAAAACTTGCTAAATCAGTGTGAGCTTCAAAGCATGGTAGTTAACCCCAAATCACAGCTTTTGTAAAACCAGTTAGCAAATCTATAATCAAACTTTGTGAGCTGGACAGACTATATCGTCAAAGTTTAAATGTCAATTCTGTAAGCAACAAGCAGAATCACAAACTTCAAATTTTGGCACATAAGCTGACCTTGACAGTCAAAGCAAACTGGTATCCATGAAATGATGCAACACCAGAGGTCCAAAACAACACAAAAAAGTTGAAGTTATGTTTAAGACCTGCATGTGATCTAGCACTATGCTCTAGCTATATATATTTTTTCAATAACCGGATTGTCCGTGGCAAAATCCACTCGAGCTTTACAAAACGACTCCTCCACACGATTAGAGTAAAGCTCGGATATGCAAGTCCTGCGGTTAGCACTATGCTCTATTTCTAGTAGTGGAATCATAACAGCATATGCCATGTAAAACTCCAAATGTTTAATCCCATTTCAGTTCTTAATTAAGGGAAAATCTTATGCTACCAATTAAATACAACATGAGAAGTCATCCTGATAGTTACTTTAATTGTTTGTGCCGGGAGGTAGGTGGTTTATGCGCACCCATCATTTACGAACTGTGAAAACCGGCATTAATTGTGTTCTTAGAACTGCAAATGTAAGTGATCAAGTGATCGAGCTCTTATTTCTGTCAGTGGCTGATAAAGGCGGTGTCACTACTTTCAATATATATAAATATACTAAGCTGTGTGTTGTTCACCCACTAGCTACACTGTACATGAATTCTCTAAAGTTGGTTAACCACTTCATATATATGGTCCACTATTTTTAATTGCTAGGGTTACTCTGCAAGAAAGGTCATCATCTACCAGTATTGTGGACTCTCTGCCACATCAATCACTATAGGTAGTCAGAAGGTAGTTGTGCCTGCATTGAGTTATGGTTCGCTTCATTGTACTAGTTTCACAAGCACAATTCTTTTAGAAAAAGATAGAGAGTCATTTCTGTTTTATTGGAGAACAAATCCATCAATATTGATTCTACATAATTATAAGACGAATACACTTTACTCAACCTTAAGCACAAACCCATACCAATTAGTTTCAAATCTAAAATTCTAAATAAAGAATGAGACTATATTGATATACATATCCTTATAATTATGTGAGACAAGATAGGTTTGCTTGGTTTGTTGTTAGAAAATAGTGGTCAATAATTCTAAAAAACAAAATATTTATTTTTAGAGAATTATAAAAGACAATTTTATGAAATAAATAGTTTTTTGGTTTTTAGTTGCCAAAAATTGAAAAAGCTGAACCAAACATGCCATATTTTTTTGGACTGACCAGTAAAGTAAGAAGACCAAATTTTTATTACTTTATAAGGACTGACCATTCCTGACTTCAAAAAAATTCTATTCTTATTTTTATCCTAATCTCTTCTAAGAAATTGTTTATGCTCCAGAGTCGAGCCTTAATATTTCATAAGGCACCGAGACTAAATGATTTACCTACTTAAAAGTCAAGGGTTAAAGACATGGGGCTTGGGAGAGTAACTTTCATGTTGGATTTGAAAAGTAGAAACTTCTATTCCTTTTGAACATTTATGTATGTTCATTGGTGGGTATTTGTATTAGCTAGTTAAAGATGGCAATAGCCCGTTTGGGGCGGGAATGCTATCTCCATCCTCATCCCCGCCCCCAAATTACTTATTAAACGGGGTAGGAATGAGGTGGTAACAAATTTTGTAAAATATTTTCGTAATTATAATATGAATATAACAGAAGTAAATTAAAAAAAAAAAAACTATGATAATTTTTTTCTTCTTATGCGAATAAAAACAAGATTAAACTTCTCAATTGAAAATCAAAACTAAAATTATTGTTGAACATTAAAATACTATATACAGTTTTAAAATAAAAATAATATAAAAAAATATTTAATGATTGAAATAAAATAAATTAAAATTTGCTTAATATATACCTAATATTATTAAATATAAAATAAATTATAAAAACAAAATTTTAATTTATCACCATAAACAGAACGTGCCATCCCTAGTAGTAGTGTTGCCTCCCGAAACCCTAAATTGGTCTTTGGGAGTTTCTAATAGGGCAACCCGAACTCGTTTTTTACGGGCAATTTAGGGCGGGTGTCGACGGGTTTTGTTGGCAATGGCCGGGCTAGAGAATCAGCTGTAACGTGTATGGGCTCCATTTGAGAAAGAAGTGTGAGCATACGTGGCTAAGATTGCTTCGGATTGCGTGAGTGATGTCTTTTCACAAACCAAGACAAGGCCAACAAATAAATTCTTCAATTCTCTCCCTTTGTAGCAGCAGAGAAACAAGAGAGAGATGAGTAAGATGAAATCATCCAGCTCCGAATTGGACTTTGATCGACCCAACATCGAAGATTATCTCCCCTCTGGATCCATCCCAGAACCCCATGGCCAGCTTCGCCTGTAAATCCCTCTTTCTCTATCTATCTATATATACACACACACAACTGTATATCTGCTTATTTATAGTTTTTTTTTTTTTTTTTTTTGTATATTTATTGAATCAGGCGTGATCTGCTCGACATTTCGCCCACTTTAACGGAGGCGGCTGGTGCCATTGTTGATGTAAGCTTTTCCTGTTTCTCTACTTCATTCTCTCATTTTCCTTTCACTATTTTAAATATAATCACTGACCTAATTATATTCTCAGTTTTGGGAATCAAACAACTGAATTGTAGTCATATTGGTGCCTTTATATTTATTGGAGTTTCGACTTGTGGTTATGTTATACTAATACACAAAGATTATAAATAGATTTGATCATCTTCTTCACTTGTCCTGTAATGATAATGTTCTTAAAGTGGGTTAGAATAAGAATGTGAAATCAACATAAGAATGTGAAATGCCCTTCTTTTTGGCGATGACTGATGAGTGTATATGTAAATGCATTTTTGCCCCAACTTAACGAGGCTGTATTATGTAGTTAAAATATAGAGTGTGCTTTCTTTCTTACTCTCAACTCATGGTCCTTTTCCCCCCTTTGACTTCTCCTTGCTACTTTGGACTTCAATTACATTCCTCCTGGTCTGTGGTGGGACTTTATTTTAAATGGAACATTTCAACAGGAAACTCTTGTCCTTGTAGCTTTCTTCAATTTGAGGGGTTGAACATATTACCTTAATTGAATCCATTTTCAACTTATCAAGAATTTATTCGGTTATGTGCCTATCATGTTTTCTTATGCAATTTAGCTATCTAAACATTCTTTCTTTTATATTAAAAACTACATGTTCTCCAAACATTGCCATGGGATCTCTTCTCGGATAGGCCTATACAGTTCAATCCATATCTAGTTGAAGTGACATGGGATCAATGCTTACTATTGGTGTTATGCGGATATGGAAAGGGGCATGCACGTGATTTGGATATAAGACATGCCATGAGCCATGACATCAAAAATTAATTTTTAGGTCACGCGATATGGCTATAAGACACGCCTTCCAATCATTCTCTCTCATATTCAAAGAAATATTATCTATATCAATATGTGATGGTGAAATATTCTCAATTTTTTATCCCATTAAACTTCCTTGATGTATGAACAGGACTCTTTCACGCGTTGTTTCAAGTCAAATCCTCCAGAACCTTGGAATTGGAACATATATTTGTTTCCGCTATGGTGCTTGGGGGTGGTAATTAGATATGGGATTCTGTTCCCTGCAAGGTCAGTTTTTCTATTATTCAAAGACAGATTACGTGTGTAATTGTAATGTTTAGTAGTCTGTTCCTTGTATGTAGCTTACTTTCCCTGGAAGAGAGAGAGAACTAAAGGGGAAAAAAAAAAAAAAGGAAAAAAAAGAAAAGAAAGTGCAATTTATTGTTCTTTATCTTAGTTTTCAGTTTGGTTTGATGTTATGTTGGGTGCAAGGGTTATGCTTTTTTTATATGAATCTCATTTTTGCAAGTACAATTTGCATATTCACTGTTTGAACACTTGCCATACATGTAATTAGTTAATTAAATATAATTGGAAGTCTTAAAATATTTATTGTATATTAAAGCAAGTTCAGTATACAAATATTAGCTACTCAGTCTTGGTTTGATTTTCCCTTAGGGCTAGTTTGGTGTGGTGGAATGAATTGGAATGGAATAAGAATGGAGGTGGGAATGGAATGAGAATGGAATGGAATGGTCATTCCTTTTGTTTGAAGGTGGAATGATTTTGATGGAATGACCATTCTCCAAGAATAGTGGGGAATGATAATTCCAACTTTAAAATTGGCACCAAACACGAGAATGGAAAAAAAAACCATTCCATTCGACTTTTTTTTATTCCATTCCACCGCACCAAACTAGCCCTCAGTTTCTTCCCATAGCAGTGTTCAGTTGCTTCCCAAAATTGGATAACACTCTCCTTTGATGTAGTGGCTCTGCATAATTTTCTCAGAGTGAAGCTTGTGTAGTATTGTCTCAATATAATTCAACCCATATTATTGACTCAAGTTTAGTGGAATCAGTTGAAATCATCATAATGATTAAAAAACTAATTTGACATCGTTCTAGAAGATCATGGGTTCCCAGAGGTGTTATTTGTTAATTTAACATTTTAAGTGGTTAGTATATTAATGCTTCCCATTATTGTTGCTTTGCAGCTATTTGATGGATCTCATTTGAATCTGCAGGGTTCTTATATTGACAATAGGGTGGATAATATTCCTTTCGTCCTTTATTCCAGTACATTTTCTGTTGAAAGGGCATGATAAGTTGAGGAAAAAGTTAGAGGTATGATTGATTGCTTAATACTTTCAGCCCGCCTTGCCAGGGTTATCTCTCTCTCTCTCTTTC